>NC_138376.1:129904345-129928533 GCF_054177405.1 Leptonychotes weddellii | reverse complement strand
CAGCAGGAGCGGGTGGGGGGCACACCGGGCTCAGACCCCCGGCCCCAGCAGGAGCGGGTGGGGGGCACACCGGGCTCAGAACGCCGGCTCAGCAGGAGCAGGTGGGGGGCACACCGGGCTCAGACCCCCGGCCCAGCAGGAGCAGGTGGGGGGCACGCCGGGCTCAGACCCCCGGCCCCAGCAGGAGCGGGTGGGGGGCACGCCGGGCTCAGACCCCCGGCCCCAGCAGGAGCGGGTGGGGGGCAAACAGGGCTCCGAACCCCCAGCCTGCCTGCAGAGCCCGTGGCTCGAACCACTGTTCTCCCTTCACACAGAAGCTCTACGCGGCCCCGACCCGAGGGCGTCGCAGATCTGGGAACTCGCTCCCGCACCTTGGCCCTTGCTGCTTGCTTCGCCCAGCTGCCCTGCGTCCATCTCCTACACCGGGTCAGGTTGCCGTCCCGGCACGGATTCGCCTCCCACTGGCTTCCATGCAAGCGGCCAGCTGCTCCTGCTGCAACATCCCGGGGCCATCTCTGGTTTGGGGTAGTTCTTAAACTATTACTGAATCTATCACATCTGGTTTTTCCCTTTCCTTAATAGAGTCCACGTGCATGCGGACGAGGGCCCTGTGTCTATGTCCCTGTGACCCCGAGGCCACACCTCAGAGCAGCGGGGCACAGACCACTTAACCAAGGACCTCCTTCTGGGGTTCACCTTCCTGTTGCTTCTGAGATGTGTGGTTTGTCCCCAGAAATGAAGACATGGATCAAACTCTCTGGGGCACGTGTGAGATGGCTTCTGAAGTTTTCAAATTATCAAAAGACTTCCTATGTCTGCATTCCTCAATGTCCAAATGATTATCTGAACACAGCACGTGTCCCAGAGCCCATTTCCCACGTCACAACACCCTCTGATGCCCACAGAGAACAGACACACAAGGGAAAACTCTCCAAAGAAGAGAAATGACATCATTCCGACTTAGGTTCTCCAAAGAGCAGCGGGAATTGGATTGGCCTGGTTGCTCACCAACATGCTCAGAATAAAAGAGAGAGAGAGCTCCTCATGGTTCCAAGCGGCCTCCATTCCAAGGGGAAGCTGGAACTGAAAGGTCGGCCCCTCCAGGCTTCGCTTTGGGCCACTTTTTCTCATTTCCAATGAAGATAAGATAACCTCTGCTCAAGTGAAAGAGGTCAGTGACTTGCCGCTTTGGGGTCAAGGCATTAAGTCAGTGGACTAGAGTCAATGTCTGTGAGCTCTGTGGGGGGCGCCCCAAGACCCTACCTTTAGCTTTCTCATTTTCAAAAACCCTTGCAAAGGCATGAATGGAGAAAGACACGAATGTTCTGCGTATCGAACTTGGAAGTGCAAAAAACGAGGATGGGCTGTAATAGGCTAGACAGGAGAATTTTTAAAATCCTGATTCAAAACGATCATGGTGTCTGGACATGGAGTCAACACCAAACAAAACATGACAAAGTGGAAGCCTTGCGGTTTGACCGCGCAAATGCGGGACGTACGGTGTTTGAGACAACTGACAATCACTGATTTTAAAACGTTCAGTAAAAGGCAAATGGCCACACAACCTTACCCTCTTACCCACCAGCCCGCACGGAAGAGCATTCCATTCAGCAAGGAACAAAGGGAGAGCACGAGAAATGAGAGATCATTTCTATGCCTGACTTTCACTTTCATACTTTTGAAAAGATATCTCACAAATAAATTGTCAAGGATCGACGTTATTGACATCTGGCACAGTTGCCTTGCGGACAATCTGTTCTCGTGCATAGAGGGCAGTTTTTAGGAATCGATCTAGTTAAGGGAGTACTGGCTATTGGGATGGAATATTAATATGGGATATTACTTCTTGTGTGCCTGAGTTAAGTCACTATTAACCAACTCAACCAACCACTCACCAACCAGATGCCACAAAGTCTCCTATCATTTCAAGGATTCAGACAACGATGTTTTAAGATTCTGGAATGATTAGGGCGCCTGGGTGGCTCAGTTGGTTAAGCAACTGCCTTCGGCTCAGGTCATGATCCTGGAGTCCCAGGATCAAGTCCCACATCGGGGTCCCCGCTCAGTGGGGAGTCTGCTTCTCACTCTGACCCTCTCCCCTCTCATGCTCTCTCTCTCTCAAATAAATAAATAAAATCTTTAAAAAAAAAAAGATTCTGGAATGATTATTTTACTTCATATTTAGAAAGCATCCGGTCTGGAGATGCTGAGAGGGGAAAGGTGTTCACTCATGGCTCTTATGATTCACATCAATCTCTTAAAACTGTGTTTGTGATCCAGAGTCTATTTTGGTAGCTGGTTACAGAGCAGCTCTGCCCTCCTGCTCTGCCATCATCATCATCATCACCCCCCGAGCCAGCCGTTATGAGCCTGGGTCGGGAGGCTGTGGGTCCAGCACAGAATTTCTGGTAAAGGGCAGAATCCTTGAAGAAAAGATTACATATATGCTTCTCACTTGGCCCCACAATCAATGACTGCAACTGGAAATATTATCTTCCATAGGAAAAAAAAAAAAAAACCTAATAGTACAATGGGATATGAAAACAAAAATAAGGAAACCACACGGTTTCTGTCTTCCTTGAATATAAGCTCTTCCCAGACACGTTCTTAGGTGAATTAATTGTGAACCTGTATTTACACTTGTGCTTCGCTGCTCAAGGAGCTCACCATCCCCCCGCCCCCGAACACGGTGTATTCACTGCCCTATTCAATTCTTTCCCATTTTTAATAAAGTAGCTGAAAGCTGTTTCTCTCCAGGGACACTTACTGCCTAGTTCAGCTGACGTGACCCGTCTTCTCCTGCAAATTCCCGATGTCAGCAGCAGCCGTATACCTACTGGGACCAAGCTGGGTGCCAAATGCTTCATGCATTCCCGTGCTTTACAGGTCGGTTTTGCTGGGATGGCTTTGTGTTGAGTTGGGAAAATCAAGCTACGTGTGTTTGGATTCTTTCTACCCTACAAATCTCTGACGAGGCGGGGCTCTTGAAGGAAACAGCCTGAGCTGGATGTGAAAAGGACACCCCACCGACACACAGTTTATCCAGATGCCTGAGCCAAAGGACGCTGAGCCATGAGGTTTCGACGCGGACCAACCACAGGAGAGGCACTGACTCACGGCTTCCCAAAAGCCGACCGCCACCAAGTCACCTGCTGGTTTCGAGCAAACGATTGCACTTTGAAAGGGAACAGGATCTGTGTGGGTCAGCTTCATGAACGCTGGGAACACCTACACTTCAGGAGGGTTTTAAAAATCACCGCATCAAGCCGCGGAACACAAGAAAACAGCTCCCGGTCTGACTCACGCCCTCTGCTCCGCCCCTGCCCCGCGCACAAGTATAGCGGCCCACCGAGCAGTGTGAGCAACCATCTCCGCCTCTTGAGGACTCCCGGGGTCCCCGGGGCTGTAGCACCAGGGTCTGACACACAAAAGGCGATGTGCCCCGACAGGAGAAACTCCAGCTGAATGACTTGTGTATCGTAGTCCCAGCTGCATTACAATTTCCCAGGTAACAAACATGGATTTAATCAACTCTTCAGAAACCAGCGCTCTGGGAGCCCACACACCCCAGATGAGCTGACACCTCTGAAGACCCCTGCCCAGAGCCCTTCTGAGGAGCACAGCCCGGGAGAGCAATCTCCAGGCCCCTCCCATCTCAATTTTCAGACGGAAGAAATGAAGAGAAGGCAGTGCCCGAGAACAGGGGTGCACCCCCACCCTGATATCCGGAATCTGGAGTGTGAGCGAGGTCACAGGCTGCATGCACAGCACCAGGCACCTGCAAGATCGAGCACCTGGTCCCAGGAAAAAAGGTGCAGACACGGCTGCCCCCACCCCCACCAGCAAGGTGGAGACCTTCGAGGACTCTCCCTGGGGCCCTGGTGACCTCAGTGCACTGCAATGACGGGCCTGCTTCCCACCTGCACCCCCACCGCACCGGGTCGGGAAGCTAGCGCTCTGCTCCTCCCAGCCGTCTGAACGCGCTGGATGAGCCTGGATGAACACCCTCCCCGGCGGGCACGCCACGTGGGACAGCGCAGCCAGAGAACCAGGTAAGAGAGCTCGGCGGGTATTTACGAAGGACAGACAGCACCAGACAGCGTGATCCCACCGCGTACCTAGCCTCAAGCTGATCTGACGGTGAACCTTCTGGAAGCCCGACTAAATGAACAAACACAGTGAGGAAGTGAGCACTTATGAAAAGGAATATGGTTCAAGGATAATTTATATTGGATCCACACCACGAGTTTCACATTTTCAGACTTACGCTATTTCTCTAAATTACACACTCAAGTCATTTCTTAATGTTGAAACTGCATGTGTTTATTATCTCCTTACAGATTTTCCATGGGCTGGCCCTTCTAAACAGATGGTCACAAACTGTTGCTGACATGGAGAAACAGAAATCCAGTTTCATTTTGGAATGAAATGCTTTCACTCAATGCCTCAATGTTTATTTATATTTGTTCAGGGTATATTAATTTAAGGCAGAACTATTTTCTACAATCCAATATTTTTATTTGGGAGGTAGCCACAGAATGGCTAACTCTTCTCCCTGGAGGGTAACTGGATTTTATTGTTCTGTTTCCAAGAACTTTTGTAGGCACTTTGTTTCCCCAATATAACCGTGCCAGAGATTGAACAGGGCCGCGTGCAAACCGCCTCACGGCCGCGCAGAAGACCCCTCGGGGGGCAGCTCATCACAGCCCCACCTGCATGCACGGTGACGCCCACTGGATGCCCCCGGCTGCCCTCCCCTCGGGCCAGGACCACAGACCTTGAGCCAGAGCCCCCCGTGAACCCGCACAGCGACAGGGCCATCCATCAGCTTGGCGGGAATCCATCTTAGCCGAACTCCTTGCTTAGATTCAATCACATTGAACGACAACCAGCATCAGCCGATCCTGTACTTTGCAGGAAGAAACACGTTTCCCTCCTCAACACTCTGCCCACAGATCGTAACACAACCAGCACATCCCGGGGAGACTGTCTTTCTCGTGACTTCACTGCAATCTCATTGTGTACCCTTTACACCTTTACTCTTCTAAAATGTAATAATGTCAGCAGATGAAGGCTATAGCTTTCGGCAGGACCATGCAGATGAAACGTGGTTTGAAAGGTGGGCATTGACCTGTGCAAGCGTTCACTGCCGACTCCAGGGAGTTATGCTCAGCTTGCCAGGACACAGGCGTCGGACCACGGTACAAGTCAATTTAAAATGAACGAGGAGGACATCAACACAGGGAGAATGCAAGGCTACCGAAAGTTGGTGGAAACTAGAGTCAGGTTAATATACAGAAGGCACGTCTGCTGTGGATCAAGTCCAGAGCTGACACAAAGAGGGAAGGAAACGCAGCATGAATCGGACAGCAGGGAGAGAAAATGCCACTTGCTGATACTGAGGCAAGAGAGGAAATCTTCCTGTGGCCAACGCATGAGCTGCGTAGTGAGGCCGGCCGCAGACCTGCCGATATCGTGACCAAGGACAGGGCTTCCGAAGGGTGTGCCCCCTGCAGCTTAGAGCGAGGCCCCAGATCTTACTAATCTTACTAGAGGAGCTCGGCTGCACATACACTCCCCTCCCTGCTTGCCCAAGGTTCCTGTGCAAAAAGATCAAGAATAGTGTCTATTTCTCTCATGCACATTTGTTATGTTTTCTCAGATTTTGATAAATACTGCTCTCCTCCAGATGTTAGGGGCCTGGAATGCATCTCTTCTCTGAAGTTGGTTAAATGAGGAACTGTTTGCTTTGAGAATCACATCAATTAGGAGTCTAACCATAACACACTGGATAGAAGAATATTCTTTACTTACAGCGGTGGCAGGCCAAAGTTCCCAAAAAGCCGTCTGGGGCCCACTCAAGCACACAGAACTGGGTGATCCAGATCCTGAGTCTCTAGGGCGGTATTTCCAGCCTAAAAGAGGCTGTGAGCAGGTGTAGCCAAAGGGGTCCTTCAGCCATGACTAAAATTCCTAGTGAAGACGCTGGTTCTGGGTGGTGCAGCTTCCAGGCGAACTGTCCACGATGGTTGTGAGACACACGTGTGGGTAACAGAACGAGGTCGGCTGCTAACTAGATACCAGTAAAGGCTAATGTTTAGTTTTAGGATTACTGACCCTTCTTTGTGGGCGATAATTAGAGAGTAGGGACCATTGCCTTTTATGGCCCCGAAAGGTGCAGACTGTCGTAGAAAGTTGCAGCCAACAAAGACGAAACCCAAGTGGCCACAGGCATGTTTGTGCAAACGTTATGGCCAAGTCCTATTAAATGTGTCTATTCTGATTCTTTAATAGAATGTATATAAAAGTGCAGCTGTGTCCCAGACTTCCCCAAACTACCTCGAGTAATCTGAGCTGTGCCTGCAGAAATCTCTCACAAATGGCCAATTATTTCCGAAGAGGGAAAAGCGGAAGCTAAATAAGAATTCTGATTTTCGGAGTCCCTTCCTCGAGCCCCGCGCGGCAGTGGCCTCCATCGCTGGGGTGGACGTGGCCGGCCCGACAGCGGCCCCAGAGCACCACCGGGAGCAAGGCAGGCAGGCCCGCGCTGACTGACCCCGGCTCGTCTCACTTACGCTTGAGGGGATTTTCCCTCCAGAGCTAGACTTCTCTTCCTGACCAGCTGGAGGAACGCACCTCTTGAATGCGACGGGGCTTCATCCCCTGTCCTGGAATCTTGTCTCTGGTCGGGCTGTTTGGATGATTTCTCCAATGAGTAACGTCGCAGACTGTTGATTTTTACTGTTCCTAGCGAGGCAGCTCTTATCTCGACAGTGCCCGCAGACTATGAAAGCCAGAGCGATGTCTTCACTCCAGCGTCCAAGAAGGGTGTGACAGGCTATTACACGTGTAAACACAGAATTCACTTTCTCCTCAGAGGGCTGCTTGCCTTCTGTGGTGAGAAAACCCAGGGCTCGCCTGTCTGCATTCTCTGCACCCACGAGCTGGCGTCCCCGACCAAGGAGCTGCAATGGGCACACCACCGCACCTTGCAGAGGGAGGAGGGCGCTTGGCAAGCGGGTCACATTCGCCTGCCCCAGGGCCTGGGGTCACGGAGGGCTCAGCTCTCAGCCCGCCTTTGCTGTGTGTACACCCTCAACACTCAAAGGGAAAGGAAGCTTCCCAGGAGGTGGCACGCGAATCCAAGTGGCAAACTTAAGGCCAGCTCATTGCTTCCTACATCTGAGCCTGCCATTTACTTTTAATAGGTAAAGAAGAAAAAGCAGGAAAAATACAACCACGAAACCAAACGCCGTGACGAAAGGAAACTAGAAGCCCGATAACGCAGACGAGAGCAGGACTCTAGTTCAAGAGGCACCCCACACTTGCTGGTGACCTCGCGCAAGTCACCTGACCTCTCTGGATCTCAAGGTCCTCACCTCAGAGCAGTGCCTGGACTGGCAGTTACCCAGGCCAACACTCTGCACTAGCATCCCATAATTTCTGCTGGGTGGAACCCGAACGGGCATAAGGGAAGGTGGGTCTCCTGGCCTATCACCCGACAAGATCATCCTCCCAAAAATATGCTCATCATAAGCCAGAGCCAGAGCAAGATCCCAGCTCAGCCAAGGATGCTCAGCGTTCTCGGTGGCCTGGGAGCCCCAGGTATCTTGCTATGTCTAGCAGCAAACCCTACACAGGAGCCCCAGGGAAGAAAAGTGGGAGGACAGGGAGGAAGGTGCAGATCATTTGTACTGATTTTGGTAAGTTGAGCCTCATTCAAATTGGACATTGATAGTATTTGTAGTGATGATGGTGGTGATGATGGAGATGATGATGTTGATGATGGTGGTGATGGTGATGATGATGATGTTGATGATGACGTTGATGTTGATGGTGATGGTGATGATGGTGATGATGATGTTGATGATGGTGGTGATGATGGTGGTGATGATGATGGTGATGATGGTGGTGATGATGGTGGTGATGGTGATGATGATGATGTTGATGATGGTGATGATGCTGGTGGTGATGATGATGATGGTGGGGTAGTGATGTTGGTGTGTGTGTGTGTTCCATGGTGTGGGACAACAACTTTATTACAGTTTTATTTTGGTTCCTTTAATAATACATCACAGAAGGCATTCAATATAGCCCACCTTATTGTAAGTGCCATACTACAGAGAATTTTGTTCCATGTGTGTGCATGTGTGTGTGTGTGTGTAGCTCTGATCAGCTTCCACATGAGCTATAATAGGTAGCTCACTATACTACTGTGGTGAGGTCTCAGTTATACAGATTTGGGATATTTCATGACACTGTATTCATCTACAAAGAACAGATAAAGTGGCTGCCGTGAAGATTGAGTGAATTAATATACATAGAGCTTCTGCACTGATGCCCTCTGAGTTCTCAGTCAATATTCACGAGCACGAATGCTGTTTGGTTTTTGGTGCTATTGCTATTTTGTCTTGGGCACCTCTGACTCACCATCCACAACTCTGTCAGTGATTTTTTTAATAAAAAATTAATTATACAAAACTTGTCCAGGATACAGTCCAAATTCCTTAATAGGACCTGATCTGAATCCTGCCAAACCTCCAGCCTATTTCTCCTTTTAGAGTATCACATGGTGACCTCGGTTTGCTTCATGAATCCAGCTTCTCTGGCTTCATATATTTAAAGAATTCCATAGGAATGCCCCAGATGTAGGAGCCAGCAGATCATGAAAGGCCTCATTTAATCCATATTCATTTATGTAAAAATTGAGCTAAGTCACTGTCCAGATACATACGTTATGAAAATTAAAACCTTGTCTGTAGAGAGGGCTTCCAAAAAGATTGCTCTTTCTAGTGTTTACTAAGGCTGGCTGCCAGGACACTCATTCTTGCTCAGAACCTGAGCGGGTCCTGCTTTCTGGAGTTGTCCTGTGCTCGGAGGGGGGAAGCGCTCTCATGAGCCCCAGAATAATGGCCTTCTGCATCCTGACTTCCCTCTTTATGGGCCACGTGTCCCAGGTGCAAAAGCAATCTGCTTCTTCTGTAAAGCATTTTGTATATCAGCTGCTCCTTTAGAAGGAGACTCTGTGTAGAGGCGTTGACATCAGAAACAATGCCATAAAGCAGAAGGGACTTTGAGTTAATGGCGGGAACACAGGATTGCAGTCACAGCTCTACTCTTGGTCGGCTCCCTCGACACAGGGCATCCACCTCACTTCTACTGAGTTGAGGTGAAGTGGTCAGAAGTCAGGCAGAAGTGGACTCCAGGGCTGGCACATTCTGGGAAAATAGCATGTGCCAGAAGAGTTGGTTCACTTTGCAATAAAAAGCGATGTCAACAAATAACATGTCATGTGCCGTGACTAGAAAAAGAGGGGAGGGTCACAAGGAATGGGGATATGCACAGGTGTCTATTTGACACCCATTGTATTCCTCTCTTTGCTTCAAAAATAATTTCTCCATTAGAGAAATTACGAAGAAAAGATTGTTATTCCCTTGCATCTGAATTAACAAATTTAGCCTGCGTAGGTAACAAGTGGTTGTTATTTAACAGTGTGAAGCGTTAAATAAAACATTGACTTCAGTGGACTTCTAGGGGCCCATCAAATGGTGCTACCAAGAGCAGTATTTCATAGCAGACAATGCATGTATCTCTGGAGATTAAAAAAAAAAAGTCAGAAATCTAGGACTTCCTGAATTTAAGGAATCTCTGACGGCAATGCCATTCTGTAAAACCTGCCAGATTCTGACATGTCCGACTCTGAGCAGAGAGAGGGGCCTCAGTTTCCCCACTGGGAGCAGGGCATTATACACGCCAAAGAATTTACTTAATTTAATAAGCAAAAGTGCAGAGAAAAGACGGGATGAGAACCCAAAGCTCTAAAACTAGTCTACTGAAAATCACTCTCGAAAAATTCATCTCAGGCATTTCTGAAAGTTATCTAACAACCAAGGGACAGTCCATTTATCCTTTTCTATCAGAGGGAGAAACCACTGATTTTTCTGAAAAATTGTTCTTGATTTGACAAGTCAGGAGAGAGCTGAGAATAAAATTAAATCATCGTGTCAGGGAAAGTATTCTAGAAGTTTCCATGGCCTGCTGTTATTCATTATAAACCAGGTTTTGAAAGTTTCCTACCATCGCTGGTCATCTGGGAGTGTCCAAGTAGCTAGACACAGAGCTTATGTATTTGAGCACTGTGGTCTCGGTTTGTCCACTGAAATTCTTAAAGAATTAAGTTATCAGGAAGAATGAACTTGATTTCTACCGTCAGCCATGCCATTTTCATTAGTTGGGCCTGCATTCTAAAAGTAATCACCCTGTGCTCTGGCCAATCTCCAGCTTTGATTGGATTTTGCCTGTGTCCATTCCCTTTGGGATTTCTGGAAGAGAAGCGATTTTTCACTCCGACCCCCCAGCCCTGCTCGGTGTCGGCTCGATGATGCTCCCTAGACAGTCCTGACTCCAGGAGCACTACCTGGGGCGAGGGCGAAGTGTTCCTGACCTGGACACAAAACCTGGAACAGGGCTTTTAAGAATAATGATTCCATGACATTTTCAGGCATTAAGGGGAAATTTTATCGTGCACCAATCTATTTCCTTAATTTTCCTAATTGCGTAAAATGTTGCTGTCTTGTTTAAGAGCATCAGTCCCGGGAACATAAAACTGCAATCTTGGCTCCCAGACCATAGAGACCGGGTCTTAAGTGTCTCCGGCCCGGGGCCATCTGCACAATAGGATTGCCACCCACGAACATTTGCTCACAAAGCTAGCAAAGAAAGGAACTCTCGGTTATATAAGAATGTAAAACAGAGAAGGCCCAGCACAGTTTCGGGGCTCTGACCGGTTCTGGGTTTAAAAACAGGAGAACCAAGAGGATAAGGGAAAACTGTATGGGAGACCCGGTGAAGGGCTGGGAGGAAGACAGCCGAGCTGAAGGCATCTGCACAGCTTCCCTGGTGAAGAGGGACGAGCAGGGGCACACGGCAGCCCTTCATTCCAGGCCTGCACGCCGGGCGCCCGGGACCCGGCCTCGCCGAGCCCGTGGCCCAGACCCACAGGAGGAATGCTCGGGGTACGCTCGGGAAGGGAGTGTGGGGAGCAGTGCCAGTGGCTGGCCCTTCCCACAGGACGACTCAAGATGCAGAACGTGGCAGAGCAGAGCTGTAGCTGTGGTACAAGGAATTCCCCAGCTGCGGCCGATGCCCGGTCACACCCCGGGCAGGTTCCGGGGGACCTGACGCAGGCAGGGGCGCTGAGACCCCTGCTCTGGGTGTCGGGCCTGCACCGTGTACCATAGCCCATTACTGAAGTGAGTCTGTCACAGCAGCTCAGTGATCTGCTCACGGCAGGGGCTCGATAAAGTCAGACGAGCTACGAGGGACGCCGACGTCAATAAAAGGGAGTTGTAGGCCAGTTAAAAGCGAATTTGTTATTTTCCAGTGTACCCCATACTTGGAAGGTTTTTTAAAGTGGTTATTTGGGACAAAACTGCTTATCGTAGAATAGCAGTTGTTTAACAACAAATTTAACTTACTTAATGGTGTTTGAGGACAGTCTGTCCTCCTCAGTTATTCAAACTGTCTCTGAAACGTTGCTTACACCATTAGTCAATCTGGCAGATGCTTTCCCATGATTAACGTGCATTTAACCTTATTCCCTCTCCCCTCTGCCGAATCATGACTTTCAAAGGAGCAGACCAACCAGGATTCGATGCACTAATGTCTTTGATAGAACTCCCCTACCATCTGAGAGAATTTTTTAATCAGATTAAGCTCAGATTTCTTCTGGAAGAACCATGGGAGCGTGGTTCTGAGCCTCGGGCGTCTGCGTGAGCTGGTGCGCCCTGAGTTTTCCCGCAGCGGCAGGTGGGGGTCTGCCAACACCCGGGGCTCTGCGGTGACGGCAAACGCCTGGACGTTTGGAAATGCTGTTACACTGGGGAACGAGACGTCAGCTTGGACACTGAATTTTAGAAATTTAAAACTTAAAAAAAAAAACAGCGAACCTCTTTTTAACCATCAGTCGGTGTGACTGGATTTCAGGAATCCTAGGTCACCAGTGTGGGTCTAGCCGCGGCTCAAGTGAGTTTTCAGTGGTCCTACCATGGCCTCGGCCGTGTGCCAGCCCAGGGGGCCACAGGGGAGAGCCCCGTGTCCCCTGGAGTGGAGCAGGAGTATTCCTGACCCCTCAGACCGTCTGCGGACGACCCTGAACCGTGTCCGCGTCTTCTCTCGCCCTCCGGGTGGCCTTCCTGACCCACTGCCGTGTCCACTGGTGCCATGCACTCCCAGCCTGGCTCCTCGTGACCGGACGCAGGATGGAGTGTGTCAGCACAGGCCACACCCAGCTCACTGGCAGGGCCCAGCGCAATCCTGAAAACGCGGGCCCTCGTGGTCAAAACCCTGAGGAAGCTCGAGTTGGCGGCAGCGAGCGGTTAAACCAGACGCAGACGGGGAAGCTGCCCAGGCCGCTCCCAGGAAGCCAGCCCTGCTGCTAATGAAATACTTCCATAAATATTTACGTCCCAACCAACCAGGGCCAGGAAACCTGTCCATCTTCTTGGACAGGAGATAAATGAGTGGATTACCTGCCCACAGATGTCAGATGATTCACGCTCTGGGGGACCCCGTTCACCTGGCAGCCAGGAGAGGGTGGCCAGCAGGTGAAGGCCAGCCTCGTGGGACGCAGTGGAGGGCAGACCCTCACGACGTCGCACGTCGGCTTCGAGACTCATGTGCCTCCTTTCCTGGAGCAGAGGATTCAGTAAGAGAGAGATGCGGGGCTCTTGGCAGGGAGAAGAGGGAAGTTGTGGGGTTGGCCACGGCGGGCCTCGCCTCCAGGACACGCATGCAGCTTCGGCATCTTCTGGTAGCAAGGGGCCCCTGTCCCCAGCAGTGGCACATGGTGGGTCCATGCCAGCAGCTGTGACCCAGGGATCGGAAACCCGCTGGGAGGCCACTTGGAGACATGGCCAGGGAAGGAAGCTGAACGCAGAGGATGAGACGCGAGAGGATGCGCCATTGAAAACAAGGGGCCACATCCAAGTAGCTGTTAGGCTCAGGACAAGAGTGAGCGCAGCTTCTAATCAATGAGTCATGAAAGTCGATCTGAAAGGATAGGAAAGACACAGTCTCCCCACCCCCCTGCATTTCGTAAACTCCATTTTTATGCACAGATTTTCATGAGCTAGACCTTTCCACTTGCTTGCAGGCGCAGCCTGGTGCCCAGGAAGCCCCTCTTCATATTCTGTGGCTTAGCCAAGAAACAGCCTTCACACTCACTTTTTCTCATTCAGCTGTCGAAGTATAAATAAACGGAAAAAGTGCCCAACACCTCCTTGTAAGTAACTTCAAATTTCCAGCTGACCTTTATGAGTCTTTCCTCTGCGTGGTAAGGCCGAAAAAAAAAAAAAAAGCCTTTGCTTTTTTAACTTGTCTTTATTCGTTCTTATTTTATTGTGAATGAGTAATTCCCACAATTTTCCACCAAGCCTCCTCCAGTGTCTCCTCATCTTAAAAATGGAGAAAAAAAATCAACTGAACTACATAAATATCCTAATAAAAATCTCACTAAGAATTCTGCCAAGTGCGACACAATTAAGACCGTGTAGTTCCTGCCTCGCACACGCCTCCTGCCACATCCAGCATCCTATCTGCTCTCCTAAGAAACAGCGCAAGCATCCCGCTTTTCACAAGTTTGCGACACGCCTCTTCCCTTTCAGGAAAGACCCGCCTTAGAAGCTGTTTTCACTAACGGAAGGCGATCTGCAGACGGTGAGATGAAAAAACGGAGAGATGCGCCCGCGGCGCCCACCATTGGTCGGCAGCGGGCTCACCAGCGGGCACGGAGGCCGCGCTCACCGAGCACGAGCTCCCGCCCCAGGGACCCAGCACCATCTCCGCTCCAGCCCCAGAGCACTGGGCAGAGTCTGTGAGCATCCAGGCTTTATCTCCACCTATTTTGTGTCTTTTAGCAAGATGTATCCTCAGGTATCAGTCAGAAAAGCCTAAGACAGGTGAGTTTTTGGGTCTGGGAACACTCAGAAATTCTTCCACATAAATTAATAGTAATGACTTCTTTACACTATTTAGTCTTACAGGAGATTTCACCGAGACGCCCTGCTTTCAGGTGGTAGGCAAAACAGAACTAAATAAAGGTCTCATTGAAGACATGTCCCTGTGTCCTTCAGGGCCTTGTGGGTAATTCTCTGAACACACCTGGGAGATGGAAGCAGCATCTCCGGATGTCCCCGCAGATACCATGCCTGACGGTCACGTCTTCTCAACCACTGCCCCCCACCCCTTGTCCTGGGGTTCCTGCCTCACGTGGAAAATACATGTGGGATTATAACGGAGTTTTCGCTCATGGCATCCTCTCCTAAACCTGGATTTAAGGGCCCATTTCTTCATCATGCATCCTACAGAATGCAATTTGCTTTTGAAGGTTTAGTAATCCTATTCACCTACAAATGTCATTTCACATTTAATCATCAAGCTCACTGGTCAAAAAAAAACCAAAATAAAGTAGCTCCGGTCTCTCTCCCAAGCATTGCGACTCAGTCCCTGGCCACATCCAGAAATCCAAACCCAAACTTCTCACCTGAGTTGACAAGCATGAATCGTTCACTGTGATGCCATCAGACAGCTCTTAACAGCAAAACCAAGTCCTGTCTCACACCCAGCGCCCCCTGCTCTGTCCTGGCCCAGCCTCTTAGCAGGCAGGTGGCAGGAAGCCTCTCTGAGCAGCCGCTGAGCGTGGACGGTGCTGGGCAGACGAGCCCCATGGACACAGGGCACGTGTGGTGACCCTGAGCTCACCCCGTCTGCCGGGTAGAAGGCTGCCCGTCTAAAATGAAAGACTTTGTTTCAGATAAAATTTGGGAGACGCATGTCTGTGAATTTGGTATTTGATTTGACACAAAAATCATAGAAGTTGACGTTTTTAATGGGTGAAATACTGACAGCTCATATTATCCTTGAAAGAGCCTTGAAGGCTGCGGGGTCCTCTGTGGAAGAAAGGTAAACACGGGGGTTTCCCGGGGTCCTGCAGTCCCTGCGAAGGGGCTAGGCTCAGGGTCCGGGTGTCCTTTTGTTCAGTGGAGTACAACCACCATAGGGTTGTATTGGCTTCAGGCGTAGGATACCGTGATCCCACAACTCCACACATCTCTCGGTGCTCCCCACGTCGGTGTGGTCACCAGCTATCAGTAAACACTAGCACAGAATTACTGACCACACTCCCTGTGCTGGACTTTTCATCCCCGTGACTTACTTGTTTTGTATTGGAAGTTTGTGCCTCTTAATCCCTTTATCTCCTTCACCCATCCCCGCTCACCTCTGCTCTGCTGACCAGATGGTTCTCTGTACGTAAGTCTGGTTTTTTGTTTGTCTCACACATATGAGTAAATCACACATATGAGTAAAATCATAGGGTATATGTCATTCTCTGTCTGACTTATTTCACTTAACATCATAAATATATAAAGAACTTACACAAGTTAACACCAGAAAAACAAATAATCGGATTAAAAATGGGCAAAGGACCTAAACAGACCTTTTTCCAAAGAAGACATACAGATGGCCAACAGACACATGGAAAGATGCCCAAGTGTTGGCGAGGATGTGGAGAAAGGGGAACCTTCTTACACTTGGTGGGAATGCAAGCTGGTGCAGCCACTCTGGAAACTGTATGGAGGTTCCTCAAAAACTTAAAAATAGAGCTACCCAGGACCCAGCAATTGCACTACTAGGTATTTACCCAAACAAAATGAAAACACTAAAACACTAATTTGAAAAGGTACATGCACTCCTGTGTTTATTGCCATTATCTACAACAGCCAAGACATGGATGCAGGCCCAGTGTCCACCCACAGGCGCGCGGATGAAGAAGAGGTGTGCGCACGCGGGCAAACACACACACACGGAGCGGAGTGTTACTCAGCCACAAAAAGGATGCTCTCTTGCCATTTGCGACATGGCTAGACCTAGACAGTCGAATTACCTTTGGAAAAATATCTTAAGCTATGCTCAGGGCAAGGTAAGGATCATTTTATGCTACCTCAGAAAATCATCATTAACTTTGAAAAAAAATAGAATAGTGCTAAAATATTACTTGGAAAATGCAGGGGTGCTTTTAGGGTTTCTCACAGAACCAAAGATCCCTCTACACCCGCAGTCACTGGGGGCCTTAAGAGAGGAGACTTTTGTGTCTGTAGACTCGAACAGACGCTGTGCTGTGGCGGGGGAGGGGTCCCCGTCGCTGGCAGGTGCGGCATCTCAGCGGGCTCCTGCCTCAGTCGGTGCCTGTGTGACCTCTGGGGGCCTAGGGGCCACGGCTGTCAGTCTCGTCATGATGTTGCAGGTGCCGCCCAGAAGGGGCGGTGGGGGGAGCACACGCCCTTCCTCCGTCCACCTGGTGGCAAGCACGCGGAGGCCCAGCAGGCATGACGGGCTCTTACCCACCAGGCCGTCCTCCCCCCCACGTTAGACCCCCCGGGTCCCTGAGACTCACACTGCGCACCCTTCCAATCAGCAAAACCACCCAGTACCACTCAGTACAGAACAGCCCAAGGCTTCGAGCAGGAGAAGAATCACGGCCGAGTGTCCTTCTCCGACAAACTCTTCCCGCGAGCCGTCTCCCGCAGGCTCCCTGCTGCGCCGGCTGGCGGGGCCCCCGGCGGCTCAGCTCCCCCTCTCGGAGGCCACAAGGGCATGCGACATCGCACACAGCCCGCGGACCCCGGGTGCCTCGGGGACTTGTACAGTGGGCCGTGCCCCGCGGACAGGAGCCCAGGACAGCCTCCCTAAGAAGCTGCGTCCTGGAGGCCACACGGGGACAGTGGGCCGGTGAAGGAGCGGCCCCGGGGGAGGGACCCGAGCAGGCCCGGGCTCGGAGAGCCCCGCATCTGGCTCCTGCACTCCTGCAGAGGCGAGGGGGTGGGCAGGCTGGAGCACATGGGCTGGATGTCGACCTTCCTCTGTAGCGAGATGCTGCCCGTCCCTGGGTGAGAGCTGTGGAAGGTCCTAACTACCCCAGAGACGGCGGGAATAAGCATCTGACAGTCAACAAACCCTCGAAACAAGTGGGCCACGTGGGAGAAGGTTATCAGCTCGGCTTGGAAAATAAAGGACCCTCGCTGGCTGGGACTTAGCCCCTGAAAATGAACACTGCACCTTTTAAGAAGAAAACGCATCTGCCTAAATGTGGCTCACATGTGTGCCCACGGAGCTGCCACGGTGCTCTTCTGAAACAGTTTCCTCTCCACCAAGAACAGCCTCTCTCCTGGAGTCCTTCCAAGACCCACTTGTTTTTTCCCTAATAAGGATAATTATCTCCAAAATATCAAAATGATGAAGTGGTCGTGAGCGGTACCGAGCTGACCATTACACGGTTTGCATAAAGCGGCTTGTGTGCCTGGAGACTCTGGTTTTTATTTAAGGTATGGGTGAGGAGGGGCGTCTCTGCCAGGACAGCCTAATAATCCTGCTCCCACTAGGCCAGGGGCCGGCTTTCCTGCTCTGGGGACGCCTCCTCACCACGAGCTCCCGGACACCCGGACCGCACTCCTGACAGACCAGCCAGTGAGACGCCCCTTGCGTTTCTCAGTTGGACGAGCAGCTGCCCCCACAAGCCACCACCATCCCCGTCCTCAAATCAAGAGCCCGGTCTGGTGTTTAATGAGCTGGGTCCACCATGAAAAGAGCTTCCTAGCGAGCACGTCACTGCTAGGAAGGAACAGGAGAACTGCCTCTTGTCCCAGCACCTTTTACTAAGAGACAGCAAAGCTAGACTGGACGTTCGTAAATGGACTGGGTTTCATATCGTATGTGTAAAAACCACCCACAGCTCGATTTCTGATTCTTTATCGAAAAGAAACCATTAAGAGTCTTGGACCCTTAGAGCCAAAGAACAGATTGTCTGATATTCGTGCAACATGATTAAGACCAGCTAAAACCAGCAAACATTCACTGAGGGCTCTCCATGCACCAGACGCCTGCTAGATTCATTGTTTCCTGTGAAGAAAAATCTCGTCCACCCACTGATAAGGCCTGACTTCAGAGGCAAGAGATTACAGCAGATGATGGAGGGGGAGAACTCCTCTGGTCTGAGAACATCAGGGAGCATGCAATCCAGCTGTTCACTGAGCTCCTTTCAAGGGTAAGACATCACGTATACAAAAGGTGCTTAACTAGGAATCCGCATGGGCGCTTGCGGTTGCTCCTTTGTGATCTCTGTCTCCCTCTCTCCCCATCCCCAGATGCAGGAAGGAGCCTGATCCGTGAGACGCACACACACTGACCACAGAGAGAAACAGGGTGGGACAAAAATCAGAAAAATAAAAAATCACAGGCTCCTTGAACCTGCATCAGCAGGAAGTCACTGGAGAGACCCGTGGCCAGGAGACGGCCCCGCACGGGAACGTCTCAGAAGCAGCAAAGTCGCAGAAGCAGAGTCGTCTTCAGGTAGGAAAGCAGCCTTCGTCCCACCCCTCCTCTTCCTCTGTCTTAGCTACTTTCATTCCCAGTGTTGCTCAACAGATTGGGACAGGTCTGGGTGATATTCTAGTCGTTTCTACCTTCGTCCATAAACATCTTTACTCAGAATTGAAAACCCTCTTTCCCGATACTAGTGCAAATAAAGCAAGAACCCACTTTTCTAGTGGAATTTATCCGGACTTGGTATAAGACCAAGACCAAACATGTGCTCTGAACTAAGGACATTAGAGAATGGTTTTCACAGTGTCTGAGGCATTGGCTAAACACACACAATCTGGAGATATTTAAAAGAAAAAAAAAAGAACCAATTTTCTTTTAAATATCTGGAGATATTTAAAAGAAAAAAAAAAAAAGAGAACCAAAATGAAATAAAATAGCGACTAGCTTTGAAGCATCTTACAGATGCCATCAAATTCACCCCATGATGTCAGAGCTGTGTCTCTAAACTCCTTGATCTCATGAGATGAGCCAAACTGCGGGACGCTCGCCTGTCAGGCGGGCCGGGCCACCTCACTCACCGCCGCCACTCTTAATCCCACGTACATTCCTGGAGGGACTCGGGGTCCAACAAAGGCTGTAGGTTTAACTACTAAAATCACCATCATTTTTGGTGTATCATAAACACTTTTGTGCTTTTTGATGAAAGATAACATCCATAAAACATTTTCTGTGAACGTATTTTTAAATTATAAGATTAAACTCACTGCCTCTGTTTAATTTGAAATACTTCTTTGTAATTAAACTCACTTGATACAAAGACTGAGCTCATGTTTTATTAAAACCTAAACTTCAGCTTCTTGAACTGTTGATTCTATTCAAAAGGAATGCCAGAAAATGACATTTGAATTATTGCTTTCTTTTAGGGAAAAGAATGAAAGGATCCTTTGGTTTAGAAGTTCTGATTTCAGGGGATATTGTTTGCTTCTCTGGGTCTCAGACTTGGCACTCGAGCGTTGCTGGCCATGGGTGCCGCCGACCTGCACGTGCCCTGGGCGTGCTCCCCGGGGCCCTCGCACGTCTGCTGACCGCAGGCCCCTGGGGAGGAGGTCCCTGGTCGACGGCTCTGAGGCCACCGCCCTCCCCACCGGGAACAGAGCTGGAGAAAGTCTTTCTCGTTCTAAACCTGCAAGAAAGCCCAGAGTGGGGGTAGATGTCTCCACTCACCTTGGAGCTGGCGGCCCTTGTACAAATCCCTTGTTTTGGTTGGGTGAGCCCTGGCTGTGTTATCACATTTCGGCTGTTCGTACCTGTGAGGAGGGGAAGAAAGGGAAAACGGGTTTGACACTCGGAAGAGGATGCTTTCTTCCGTTGCTCAGGCGCTCAAGCAAGCGCACCCGCCCTCGGCCTGAGCACATGTGTGGCATCGACTTCTCCCGACTGAGGACCGTTTTCGACCTCTGTGACAATTTACTATAATAAGCTTATTTTTCACAGTCAGTAGGAAGGAGCACACCGCACAGGGCTCTGCCTTGGCATCCAGTTTCTGAAACAAATCTTACACAGGGGCTGCCGAACACCCCACCTCCGCACCTCTACCTGTTCCAGGACTCGACACGGTTCAGAGGGGAGGGGCCGGGGGGAGAGGAGGCCTGGGGTGCGGCCCAGGAAAGAAGGCAAAGTCTCAGAAGTTTAGATTTATGTATTACTGAAAGAGCAGCTAAATCTTAAACTGATTCATGAAAGCTACAAAAGGTTGTCCCTGTATTAAGGGGAAGGGAAGGGAAGGGGAGGGGAGGGGAGGGGAGGGAAGAGAGTGAGAGAGAGTGCTACATGGCACCCCACGTCCAGTGAACAGAAACTGCGGAGAAGGCCTGACAGGTGGGTCCTGACATGGGGGCAGGAGGTGTGGGTGCTGCGGACGCCCCCCTCACGAGAGCAGCTCCGTGGTGATTCTGGAGCGGACGGGACCCAGGGCCCCTCTCCCTCACGGGCTTCCCATGCAGGCCCAGGGCAACAGCGGGTGCTCTTGGGCGGCTCTTCGGAAACGCCTGTGGTCTGGGCACCGGGTACCACAGACGGGGAGACCCGGGCCACGTGGAGTACCGCCCCCGTCCAGTGGGGACACTGACGGAGAGAACCCGTAGCCCCCAGCTCCCCATGTAGTCTGACAGGTGGACAGTGTGAGCCAGCGGGCAGGGCTGCAGGTGGAATGTTCTGGACTGAAGGCCTGCTGATTTCCAGGATGTGAACAAGGTTCATTGGCTCCTCCCCACCCACTCTGCCCCATCTTCCTTTCTCACTCCCCAAGAAAGGGCTGGGAGCTCATATTTACTTCATAGGGATCAGTTCAGATTCTTATTTTTCCTTACTCTTTGTTTTCCCATCACGGGAAATAAAGGAGAATGAAATGTCTCCCCGAGGGACACACTGTGAGTGTCCTTGCCCTGGTGGCCAGTCCTGGCGGGGCTGGCCGGCTGCGGCTGAAACGGAGCCAGGGGCCCCGCGCCCCTCCGGCCCCCCACCCGGAATAGCCTCTTGGATGCCAGAGAACGTAACACCCACTCCCGCAAACCTAATATGTCTTTTTGAAATGCTGTTTTTGAAATTAAAGAGTCCCTGACACACTCCAGCAAAGAGCTAAGCTGTCACGTTTCAACCAGTAGCCATTAGCTCATCTTCTTTTGAAATGCAGTGGGGTTCAGTACAGACAGCAGAGGGAACCACAGTCATGAGACTGTAAGGGGTGAGGGGACCCACGCCTCCCTGACCGGGGCGGCTCCTGTCCCCGCAGGGACATCGATGAGAGCCGAGCATTCGCTACGAGAAAATGAGCAAAAGCAGCACGCTCATAGAGGGTCGCTCGTGTCCAGGGACACATGCTAAACCTGGAGAACGCTCACAGTTTCAGGCTCTGGGCCAGCGTCTGTGGGGTTGGAACAGGTCCGACTGGCACCTACGTTAGCAGTGACATCTTCACAGCTGAAGGCCCGCGAAACGTGAGCTGTAAAAAGACAAGCAGGTGCCCCAGCTCCTGATGGATGACGTGCAAACTCAAGCGCCCGGCCATTCTTGGGGACGTCCCGTTTGCAGGAGTATCAGAGTGCACCTCGGGGACGGCCGCGGGCTACTCTGTTGGGTTAGAAGCTGAACTAGTAACAGGAACTCTGTGCGGAGCCTCCAAAACACTAGAAGTCAGCACCAGCATCCTTCACCTGGGTGATAAGAGGCCATATCGTTCCTAAACCCCCATTCTGAATCTTTAACTTTGCAGCAACCTGGAAGCTAGCCACACTGGTCATTCTGGTTCTGTTCTAAACTTAACCTGGAGATGCCTTAAGAATCCCAGCACTATGCTGACATGAAAAATGTACATTTAAATGACAGTATTCTGCCTCTTTTAAAGAATACTGGGAAATGCCTTAACTTGCAGAAATGGCAATCTCAAGAAATAGAACTAATGCCTTTGAAGTCTCAAATAAGAGAAATCCAAATTTAGTGTTGACATCCATCACATTCTTTTCAATAGTGTTTAACTTATTTGTATGAAAACAATGAACACCCCATGACTATCTGCTTGCCCATCAGATGCCAGGCTTTCTGCCAGGGAGAAATGCGACGTCACGCTCACATGGCCACGTGCACTCGACCCCTGAGAGAGGCGGTCTGTGGAGTCAGGGGACGGGGCAGCCCCGAGGCGAGGTAAGAACAGCCTGAAGCCGGCAGCAGGTGGTGAGCCCTTCATCGGCCATCAAGACGGTGAAAGAGGAATCCCTCCGTTCTGGGAGCGAATGTAGTAGCTAGCAACCAGCTTGCTCCATGCTTAGCCTGACAGCCCGTTCCAGCTCTCCCCACGACCCAGCAGCAGCCGGGCTGGAACCTGCCCCTCTCCTCCCAGATCCTATTGTGCCAGGCACGGCAGGGGCTCGTCCAGGTACCTGGGCCCCAGCTCACAGGCAGTCTGTACACCGTGGCCAAGATGTTAATTTTGACACCAAAAAGCAGGAGGACCAGGATGCACTTCTGCCCCTGGTCCAACTCATGTTTCTACCCAGGTGATTATCCCAACTAGAGACTGTTAGGAGGAAGCTGCTGTCTACCTGGGCTGGCAAACAGCATACGTTTATTGTCCTCAGCACAGCCTACAACAAAATCCATGCATTTAAATTATCTTGCTTGGTGACATGAGGAAAAGGGAGCTGGCTTATAATGACAATGCATTTTATATTTATGGCTTCTGTCTTGGATTTTTATATTATTCTTCCCCATCGGCACATATAAATAGGATAATTGAGGGAGAAAACCTGAATCGTCTACCCAAATATAAAGCAAAACTATAAAGTATCTCCCTAGAACTGCTTATTTCAGGAAATCATAAGAAAGTAGCATGAATACAACAGAGGGTATTTAGGCAGGAGTGCGGAGGACTTCCCGCAACTGTTCTGGCCGGTCACAGAGAACCAGCGGTAGGAGTGGGTTGGTGAAGCTGACAAGCAGCTTACCAGACAGTCCTTAATGTTGATAATTTTGACTGATTTCCCAACATCCATGTCTCCCTAGAGATCAATTTAAACTAATTCCATTTTTCTTGCCAGTGATGGGTTTAGTCATGGTCATATGATCCGATTCTGGCCAATAATCCATGCATTATATTTGCCAGGGGGCTTTTAGGGAAGGTTGTTTGGCTTCCTAAGAAAGAGAGAGGTGGGCGCTGTATCCTCTGAGCACTGTGGTGTCTAGGTGAGATGCCCAGATCTCTGCAGCCATCCTGTGACCACGAGAAGAGTCTGTCCAAGGGCAAACACAACTGTGTCCTCAAGTGACATCACCAAATCACAGTGTCAACTGAAATGGAGTTTTCTCCATCTCTATAATTCTTACCTGAGGTAATAGAGTCCCTTGTTTATGCCTCCTTGTCAGATTTACCACTATTACAAATGAAAAACTTCCTAATTGATACACCCTACCTTTGGGCCAAAACAACTGGATTCTGGCTCAGGGCCCTCCACTGTGTGGGGCAGTGCTCACTCCCTCTGTCTGGACTGTGCTCCCACAGACATCGTCAGATTGCCCCCCAGCATCTTCAGGACTTGACTCCAACATGCTTTCCAGGGAGTGCCCCTGGCCATTCAATTCAAGTTGACCGGCCCCCCCGCTCCAGCATTCTCTCTCCTATTTCTGGTTTATTTTCCTCAGAACACTTGTCATTCACCAGCATATTTACTTATATCTGGTGCATCTATTTATGTGCTTTACCTATAGTCTGTTTCCTTCCATTGGAACATAAGCCCTATGGAAGCATGGATTTTTGTCCATTTTGTTTCCTGTACATCCCCCACCCCCAGAACAGTGTGCACAACAGTGAGGGCACTGGGGTGGTGGCCCTGTCCCAGGCCTGGTGCCAAATGATGGCCACAATGGCCCTTCCTCCATCAGCAGTAGGCCTGGTCTGGGGGTGATAGTCTGACCAATTCAAGTGAGGGGAGGCCCCCTGGGAGTCTGTGGGGAGGGCTGTCCTTGCTGTCAGAAAGAAGCACCAACTATGTTGGATGAGGTTTCTAGAAACCCTGTCAGGGATAAGTCACAAAGCAAGCCAGTAAGTCAAAGATGGCAGAGCAGGGAGAATAAAAAAAAATGGCTTATTGAAGTATACCCTTGAGCTGCTGAGATAGTCCGAACTTCCCTTCACCTTTGAGGTGTGTGAGTTGCTAAGACTTGAGGGGAGAGAACGTCCCTGAGAGAGGAGACCTGCTCTGTTGGTCAGTGCTCTTTCCTCAGTCCCTAGAATAGTTATGGGCTATTGCTGACCATCA
>NC_138376.1:129873138-129903845 GCF_054177405.1 Leptonychotes weddellii | reverse complement strand
TCTCCCCCGCCCCCGGCCCACGGGTGCAGCTTTACCTGGTGGATGTGCCGGGGATGGGGCGTCCAGTGTCCACCAGGACGCACCAGCAGTAGCCGGTGGAGGGGTGACACTGCACGGGCTTGTAGAGGCCGCCGTGGGCGCACTCGGGGATCACCACATTGTCGCTCTTGGGCTGCCTGGCCTCTTCCAGGGCCGACTGCTGCTCCTGGTCGCACGAGGACGCTGGGGGAGGAAAGGCAGAGGTGTGAGCACGCAGCACACAGGCAGTCCCACGCGGAGCCCCTGCGGGGAAGCGGGAAGGAGGGGGCAGGGGCTGGCCAGGCGGAGGGGCAGACAGCTCAGGAGGCAGGCAGGGCACGGCGGGCCCACGCGCCCCTGCGGCCATTCCCGTTATAGGTTCTGGACGCACGACTGGACTGCATGAAAATCAGGACGACACCAGCCGCCATCCGGGTCTCAGTCTGGCTTGTAAGCGCTGAGTCCATTTGCAAGCATTTTCAAACACTCTTTTGCAATCAGTGCTGGACCTAGAGTCATTTTCTACTTCTTTCAATGTTGTCACCAACTTTTATTTAAGATGATGCTGAAGCAGAGGGAGTGAAAGCCTATGTGCCCGGCTTATTTCTGAGCACAGTGGAATCCTGTCTCAGCAGACGGTGAGCCCAGGGCCACACGTGGCGGAAACAGCCCCAGTGTGTAGGTAGCACAGCGAATCCTAGAAATGACAGTGGAAACACTTGCTGTTATTCTGACAGCATCTAACACTCATGTAACAAAACAGATGCAAGAGTTTTCCATGCACGAGAACTGCCCCCATTCATTTCATGGGTTTTCTCATTTAGCCCCTTGGTAGGTGAGAAAACAAAGGAATGCACAAGTCATGTGGGGACGGCCGCGCAGGTAGGGAGGGGCTGGCCCAGAACGCAGATCCAGCCCGTCGAACTCAGAAGCACGCGGTCTGACTGCTCCGCCAGCCGGCGGCCCACTGCCTCTGGGAAGATGGAAGTCTCACGCCGTCTGTGTAACACTGACTTAAATAAGCCATCTGCAAAACAGTATGGAGGTTCCTCAAAAAGTTAAATACAGAACTACCCGGCCCAGCAATTGCACTTCCGGGTGTTTACCCAAAGGATATGAAAACACTAATTCAAGGACATCTGCACCCTGATGTTTATAGCAGTGTTATCAACAATAGCCAAACTATGGGGAGAGCCCAATGTCCACTGACTGATGAATGGTTAAAGAAGACGTGGTATATACACAATGGAATATTATTCAGCCATAAAAAAGAATGAAACCTTTTTGCTGCATTTGCGATGATGGGGATGGAGCTAGAGAGTATGATGCTAAATGAAAGAAGTCAGTCAGAGAAAGACAAATACCTTAAGATCTCACTCACATGAGGAATTTAAGAAACAAAACAAATGAACATGGGGGGGAAAGAGAGAGAGAAAAACCAAGAAGCAGACTCTTAACTACAGAGAACACACCAATGGTCACCAGAGGGGAGGGGGGTGGGGCATTGGGGGAAATAGGTGATGGGATGAAGGAGGGCACTTGTCGTGATGAGCACCAGGTGACGTATGGAAGTGATGAATCCCTATATTGTATACCTGAAACTAATGTAACACTGTATGTTAACTAACTGGAATTTAAATTAAAATTTGGAGAAAAAAAAGAAAGTTCTAAAAGTAAGCGTATCTCATGGGGTATTCACACTCTAGCATCACAACAAAGTGAGTCCTATCTACTCAGTATTCCTCCGATGGTAATGAGTTTGAGTCAAACAAAGTAAAACATGGAGAATCCTTTATCCTCCACTATAAAGTCACATGTGGTTTAAAATATAATTTAGAAATAATCCACATATTCCAAATGTTCCTCTTCTGGATCCTTCCAGCCTAAATACATGACAATAAACATTAACACTGGCAAATTAAATCACCCTTCTCATACATTTTAAAGAAAATGTGGGCATGTGTCTCAGGTTTGTCTTTGGAGTGGGGTTTCTCCAGGTGTGGCCTCTGGACCACTGAGCAGGAAGCAGGTCGAACGAGCATCCAGAAGCACGGCCACTTGCCCTCTGATCCCAGGGGGCTTGAGGTCAAAGCCAGTCACAGAGCTGCCATGTCTCGGAGGCGGGACTGGTCCGGCCTCCCAGTCACAGAGGAGCTGCCGAGAACCGAGCCCTGAGTTCACGGTCACGCATGCGGCTAACCACAGAGCGGCTCTCCACCCCAGGGCCCACACACCCAAGAGAACACCCGCCCTCACCCGGAGCTGTCCTGTGGCGTCTAGAAACGACATTCTTTTGCTTTGACGTTTCTCCTTACAAAGGAAAATAAAATAGAATGAGGCACTGAGTGAATATATTTGATATAAAAATCTCTATAGCACTTTTCTGCTTATGAAGTGACTTTCCATAAATTATGCTTTAGTCTGCTTAGGAACCAGCTAGCTACAATTTACAGGGATTTTATGACTGTAAATGTGACATCAGCCAGGTGGAAACCACTGAGAGGCTGGGAAAGAGCATGTTCCTTTGCCAGTGCCAGGAGGCTGGAGCCTGGAAGCAGGGCTGCACTCCGGCGGAGGACGAGCACCTGCTTCCAGCCCCGCCACGAGGTCGAGAGTTAGACATGCAAAGCGTGACCACAGACCGTGTTTCAGAAGTGTTAGCTATTATTTCCACTACTCCCCCAATACTAAAAGAGTGTCTGACCTAGAACAGGCACTCAGTAAATTTCTTTTTAGATAATAAACCTGGTTATGATATTAATAGTTGGAAAACTATCCAGATTTTAGCTTCTCTAGCAGCTCCATGTACTACATGTGGGTAATCATACATGGAATTTTGTGATCAGTCCCTTACTGACATTACGAATGCTATTAGATTTTTTTTTAAAGATTTTATTTATTTATTTGAGACAGAGAGAATGAGAGACAGAGAACATGAGAGGGAGGAGGGTCAGAGGGAGAAGCAGACTCCCTGCCGAGCAGGGAGCCCGATGTGGGACTCGATCCCGGAACTCCAGGATCATGACCTGAGCCGAAGGCAGTCGCTTAACCAACTGAGCCACCCAGGCGCCCGTTATTAGATTTTTTTAAACCACATATATTTCTGTATATGTACTAGAAAAACACAGAAATGTTGCCCCTTAGATCCTCCTCCATGTTCCTACTCGAAAAGTGTGCTCCCTCCCATGGCCTCCTAGACTGAACACAGCCTCCTGAAAACGCGGATGAGTGAGACTGAAGCTTAATTAATCATCATACCTGTCCAGATCCACATTTCGTAGGATAATCACAGAACCCATGAATCATCCAAATGTCACAGTAGGTGCCAAAATCATTTTCATGGATAAGAGAGAGAAGGAAGAAATTGGCCCTTGGGCGCTCGGCCCAGCTCGCGTTCCTAGTGGTGCATGCTCTGGTCGCGGTACAGAAAGCCTGGTATGGAGAGCCGTCCCAGCGGCCAGGGCTCCAGCCTGGTACTGGACAGCCAGTGCGCCCTGAGGCTGGTCTGCAGGGTCCTGCACTGGGTCCAGCCGTGCCCACTCGGGCACTGTCTGCCTGGCATGTGAGTATCGAGGAGGCTGGTGTATGGTCTCTGGGGCAGTCCAGACCACGGAACCCACTCCGGAACCCCGGGGAGTAGCTGTCTGAGCTGCCCTGCACTCTGCGAGGCCTCCAAGTATTTCCAATAAATTCCCTGTAGCTTTAGTTACCCAGAATCAGATTCTTTTATCCGTAAGTTAAGAACTTAAACAACAAAGTTTTGATCCTTGAACAGTCCGAACTTAGGGCTGGCATCTGGTTTCGATTTCTGAAGTAACACTAATGATCAGTGTGTCCGACACACACTGGTGGAAGACCCCCTCTGTGCCAGGCACTGTTCCAGGTGCTGGCGAGACAGCCCATGCAGGCGACCTCTAAATACACAAAAACAATTCATGGCCATTCCATGTCTCATAACACCATCACCTGATTCTTTTAAAATTTTAATTTATTCCTTTTGAGTTCTGTCCTATTCTGTATACTCTAGATTTTGTTCATCAAATATGTAGATACCTAAATAAAATCCAACCATGCGTTACATGGTTATCGTAAAGAAGCTTTCAATCTGACTCCAACTTGGAAATTGTCAAGAAGAAAATGACGGTGCTTTGATTTCTTGCTGCGTTGTCCAGTAAGTCACCAACGGTCATGAGAAGTCACCAAGGAAAGCGGAGTTGAGCCACATCCCAGAGGCAGCTAGGTGTTGCTTTTCAGAAACCTGCAGAGTAGTTAGCCCAAGACTGGACGGACTTACGTCCTCAGGAGAATCAGCCGGTGCTGAGGACTGCTTTTCTAGCTGGCACCCCCGGGAAAATGCACCACTCATTATAGCATCCGCCTGGTTCTTTTTCAGGAATTTTATTAATGAACAGAATTTATGGTGTGATTATCTGGGCACAAAATACTTCTCATGCTCCATCCAAGGACACACTGTACCTATAGAAATGGTTCGGGGAAATTCTTGAAATGTCCCTTTTGAGTATTTCACTTCATGTTTGCAGATTCATATAAGCAAAATAAGACTGATTAAATCAACAATCTCTTAAAATTTGCCAAGAATGTAAAATACAGAAGATAGTACGGCTGAGTCAGAAGGAAGTCCGTGCTTGTTTGCATAAACATCTTGGTTGGTCAGAAACGTTAACTGAAGCCATTTTATTTGGTAAATCTGGCTCCACATGGGGAATTCAAACTTAGGGCAATGCAGTTATGGTTTCTGTCGGTGAAGGCCATAAGGGAGGAAGAAGATCTTCTTTAGACAAACTACTGACGACCCTTGGGAACAGAGGCTGAACAGAAGCATGATTTCTGCATTGGACAGTGGCCTTCCCCACCAAGATGGCCCCAGCCCCAGGGAACCTGACCACTGGTTCTAGACCAGCTCACGTTGGGGCCACAGGAAGACGGCACAATCACCCCTTGTGCCATGAGGGACATCAAGCACTTACAAATGGAGGTAAATGGGGAGCAAAGCAGCGTAAGTAATATTTCACCACAATTCCGGAAGCTTTCAGTCACTGAGACACACAGGAGAACAGCTTCAAAAGGGACCCAAAGAGACAGGTCTTGAGGAAGATCCAGAAACATGTTGATAAGACCCCACAAAGCATTGGAAGAGGACACAGGGAAGAGGGGCCTTTTCTGAGAGAACAGAACAGTGAGGATGGAAACAAGGAAACTCAGAAGGAGAGCCTGGCCCGAGGAATGTGGTGACCAGGCGAACGCCCTAAAACATGACATGGAGGTGACAGTGTCTGCAGCCGGCCGGATCCATCAGGTTACAGAGGCCACCAAAGTTGGGGTTTTAAAATAATGGTATTATTAGAAGTTAGATTTAATCCATTCCAAGGAATGTCCATCAGTGGAGAAAAATAAAGTTTGGGATTCTGGAAAATAACTCAGCAAGAAAATAAAATAATTAACGCATACAAAATTCAAAGTATAATATCCAGTTTAATACAATAGACACAAATATTTCAGTTTTCTTTCCTATTCAGCAGGACTTTATTGCTATAATTTTCTCTTACACTAAATGTTGAAGAGTTAATGTATAAAGGAAGACAGATTGAAAAAGAAAAAAAAAAAAAGAATAGAAGGAATTTTAATGTGAGGTCATAGAAAGGGCCAAGGAAGGTATGATGTGTCAGAAGTCACTGAATCTGTCCAAGAGAAACTGCCCAAAGAGAGTCCCCATTTGGGAAATATGCCACGGGAAGAAGAAAAGTTGAGATGTTATTTAGAACTGATGATTGGGTTGAATGGATACTTTTCTAATTAAAGAGGTGGGGAAAAGAGCCTTGGGGATAAGTGAGGTTCCTGTTCCTGCAGAATTAGAAAGGGAGTAGAAGCTTCCCAGTGCAGCTGTGGGGGGATGGGGACAGGACAGGAGGGCGGTTCTGAGCCCTGCAGTGTCATCAGGGAAAAGGTCAGGTTTTGGAGTCGGAGTCAGGCTCCCAGCATTTCTGGGTCCCACAGTCTCTCGTCTGACCAATTTCAGCAAAAATCGAATCCCACGTCCTCATTTACGCCCATCCTGACTGTCTCCCAGGATGACTGTGACTGAGCGCAGTGATGCATACAAAGTGATAGGTCCCATATGAACTTAAAGTGTTACCAATATCGAGTGCAAGATTTACATAACGCACAAGGCATAGAGACACAAAGATTAAGAAGAACAAGACTCGTAGCCCAAAAGAAAATTTAGATGCATTCAATATCATGCATGTAGATATTTTTAAAATCACATATACCAGCATCAGAATGGTGAAATACTAGATATTTCTATAATTGGTGGATTCATCAACGCCCACGTTCACATGACATTATCCTACTACTGACCTGGCGCACCCAGTAATGATATATAAAGAAGCCTCAAGTTATTGATAGGTATTTCTGCTACATGTTCTGCACTTTCTGTGTCTGGTCATAGAGGAAACTCCTCAGCTCTCAACATTACACACACAATTCATCATGCCGCCAAATCCCAACATTCTCTACAGAAGAGCAGCCTTCCATTCAGTTTATCAGATCTGTTCTCATCCAGGCCACTGGTTTTCAGCAATCTAGATGGTTCTGCTCTTGCAATAACTTCATCGGCTGCCTCGCTGATCCTGTGAGCCCGTGTGGGAAGGCGTTAACTCTTCAACACAACTGCAATGATTGCATTGAACTTCTTCCCTAGCTCACCCCACTTACTGCCGTATGGTTCTGAGCAGTTGTGCTCTCTCTGGCTCTTCGAGCTTGCTATGTGTGTGGTTCAGACACATGACCTGCTGGGCCACACACTCCGTTCTGAGCAGACTCCTGAGAGGTAATTAGCACTTTGGAGATAGTCTGCCTCAATAGTTTTCCATTAAAATATTAAACTAGAAACATGAGTACAATCCCAATTTGTTTCTACAAATTTTAATTTCTACAATCATATAACAACTCTGTATTTTTAGAAAACTACCTCTGTAAATTCGGTTGGATTGAAAAAATTAGTTAATTTTAAAAATTATTTTATTTCCCAAACTAGCATTAGATTTTGGTGATTTAAAATGCGTCTGACAGTGTGTTCAAATAATCTGACAACCAAAGGCAAATTAGATTATAACAAACAGCTGCAGGACATTTATGAACTTAAAGGGAGAAAAAAACCTCTTAATTGATGATCTCACTAACTGTATACCACTTGATTTTAGTATGATGATGCCCAAAGCATTTTTAAAGAAATCACATCCATTCTAAAAACAAAACAAACAAACAAACAAAAAAAACAAAAAGAGACCTTTGGGTTTGGCTACATTTCAAGAATATGCAAGCTGCATATGTCAAGTTCTTTTGCCTAGCTCACCTCCTAAGAGTTTCACATTAATATTTAGGGTTCCATTGTTCACTTTCCAACAGGCACAGAATCCTGAAAAGCTCCTTAAAAAGCTCAGATACTTGAAACTATGTCTTTGCCCGTCTGCAAGTCCACCACCATAGACACGGAATTCTGACACCTGCAGCTCATCACGAGGTTCTAGTTACTTCTTCTTGACTCTGTTTCCCCCTTGTTCCGTTCTTAGTTATCTGTACACTTTGCAAGGATTCCACTCCCGGTCCCAAATCCTCCACAACGGAGTTGCTATTGTTTGTGTTGCTGGGGACAGTGCTGCCCAGCTGTTGGCTGGTTGGTTGGTTGGTACTGTTGTTTTTTGTTAAGGGATGCTGTGCCCCTCTATCCATACAATAATCTGCTCTTGGAACATTTTGTTCTCTAAGATATACCTTGTTATTAAAGAATTCCATAAAATTGTTATTTAATAGTAACCAATACCCTTAGAGTTCTTCAGAAGCTATTTGCAGGTATTGAAAGTGTGCCTATCCATTACCCTAATCGTTCTTGCTCATTGTATTTACATTAACTCATATCTAATTTATACTGACAGATTCTATATTCTATTTACTCTCATCTAATTTATTTCTATAAATGAAGAGGCAATTCAGCAAATTTAAGATTCAAAGTCAGCATTGTTACTTAAATCTCTGGTAATCCTTCCGAAAATATGGCAGGCTGCGTAACATGAAATGGAGAAGATTAAACAAGATAAGGAAAAACACAGAGTCAAGACTCCATTTAGTCTGATCTGGCCTACAGCTTTAGGGAAGTCATGAGAATTACAGGAATCATTTGCCAAATGGTATCATACCAGTGTAACTCCTCATAAGATGGTCAGGGGAGCTAAAGGAATAATACATGAGTGTATTTAGAAAGAAGGATAAGGTGTCTTGCAAAATTGAAGGGACTATTTAAAATACTAGAAATAATACTCAGTAACTCTTTAAGATATTTTAATAACATTATGCCCTACATTAAAATGTTTTCAGTTATAGTAAAACTATCCATTTTTAGGCAAAGAAAATTTAGGTGTTCACTTTTATTAAGGTGAACCACTTTGTCAATTAAATGGTAAAACTCCCAGAAAACTGGTATTAGAAGAAAACCTTCTCTATCTGCTAAAAAGCATATATTTTAAAAACCCACAGCTAACATCAGATTTAATGATAAAAGACTGAACGTTTTCATTCTAAGATTGGAAATAGTCTCACCACTTCTATTTGTCATTACACTGGGTACCATAGGCAAGGCATTAAAGGTAAGAAATAGAAACACAGAAAGATTGGAAATAAAAATGTAGAATCTTCTTTAATCATATGAGATAGAATTATGCATGTAAGAAGGATCTAAAACCTCTACAAAGAAAAAAACTGCTAGATTTAATAAGTGAATATAGTGAAGTCTCAATGTATAATGTCAATATACAAAATCACCTGTCATTCTATGTAGTAGCAATGAATAACTAGAAGATAAAATTTTTAAATGGCATTTCCAATAACATCAAAAACATGAAATAAATTTATGAAAAGATGTGTAAGACATTGAAAAAGCGCTGATGAGGAAAATGAAAGGAAGCCAACACAAATGGAAAGAGATGTACCATGTTCATGGGTCAGAAGACTCAGTGATGTTACAATGTTCATTCTTCCCAAATTGCTCTGTGGTTTCAACACAATTTCTATTAAAGTCCTAGGAAGCTCTGGGCCCCTGGATGGCTCAGTCAGTTAAGCATCTGCCTTCAGCTCACGTCATGATCCCAGGGTCCTGGGATCAAGTCCCAAGGAGCCTGCTTCTCCCTCTGCCTCTGCCTCTGCCTCTCTGTTTCTCATGAACAAACAAATAAAATATTTTTAAAAAAAAGAAACAAGGGGATACATAGTACATTATGCTATTTATATGAAACTCTAGCCCAGGTAAAAGTAACACAGAATAATGGAATAATGGAATTCAAAACAGGAGTTACCTCTGAGAAGGCACTGACCCAGAAAGGCCTGAGGGAGCTTGCCCATGTGATGGAGACCATCTTGGTCTTGATGGAGTATGAGTTACATGGGCAATCCCACTTGTAAAAGCTCATCTCACCAAACACATCTCACTGGTCTGTGCATCTCACTATACATAATTTCCTCAATAAACAAAACAATACTTAAATGAGTTTTTAAGTAAAAAAAAAAAAAAACTTAAATGAGTTTTTAAGTAAAAAAAAAGTTTTTAAAATAAGAATAAAATAGGAATTCTAAGATATGAGAAAAAATTGGTCACAATTTAAATGGCAGCATGTTCCTCCTTTTTTTGGTCTGTCTTATGATGGATAGTGGCTTGAATCAGTGATGTAGAAAATACATGTGAAAGCCCACAGCCAGTCCCCAGGAAGTGGTGCTTAATGAGTGTTTAGTCTTTTCCTTCCTTTTTCCAGTAGGACTTGGTGTCCCATTATCTATACATGCTACAAAACAAAGAACTCTTAGCATGAAATATGGCATAAAGAACAGGACGTGAGCATCTACAGGCTGAGTGGGACTCTAGACCTGTAGTGTTAACTTTGTCCATAATAACTCTTGGGCCTCCAAGTACTGACTTACTTGGTTAAAGAGAGTTTCCATTAAAAGCATGAATAAGACCAGCAGAAACTCTGCCCGGTCTCATGTCCAAAGGACCCTGATTAACTTTGGTGTGAATCTGTTATGTAAGAGCCCCCAAGTTAGAAGCAATTTTCCTGTCTGGTCCGATGTGTCACATAAACAACCCCTGCATCGACCCCTCCTCCTCATTTCCCCCGTATGGTCCTCGGTGTCGTCTGTAAGTGTCCTCTGCTGGCCCGCAATCTCATTATTATTGGTTGGCCCAACTCCCAAGTGTTCACAGGCCTGCAGCACTGCTCTGACGTGCATGGACGTGCTTGTTTACCTCTGAAAGCTCTGCCAAGTCCCAGTTACCACTTCAACCACAGCCTGGGAGGCTGGGAAGGCATTGTTTCCTCAGCTGATTCCCACACTCATCCCTGATGGTGTCTCAGCTCCTCCAGGGTCTCCCACTCAGGATAATTGCACACTAACTTCAGGAATCAATAGATGGCCTTGCTGGCCCATCCTTCCTCCCTCCCTATCAGCAGAGTTTCTGCAGCTTTTCCACACTGGCAGGGAGCCTTCTACTCTGTGAACTACCTGGCTTGTGGGATGTCTGTAAGCATCAAGCAAGCTGGGGCTTGGCAGGTGTGTGTGTTTGGACCTGCTTTCCTAGCTCTTGCTCCAAGAAGAACATTCCCATTTTCCCACTCAAGCAAGGAGGATGAGACATGTGGAGCAGAGCCCAGCCAAGATCAGTGCATGAGAAACAAACACTGATCATTTATTGCCACAAACATCCTAGGGTTATTTGTCATGAACCAGTAGCTCTCTATACAACAGTCATTCCAGTGTAAGCTTCCAAAACCAGTATCTCCCATTTTTTTGCATCTCCTCCATATTCAGAATTCTCTCAAAAAATATTCCTAATTAAGATACCAAATATTTCACTCCAAGCATTTTGTCACATCCCCTTGTTAGTTCATGACCCTTGCTTTTAATGTGCACACAGTTAATGACATGCTCACTGAGCAGACCTGTGCTCAGCAAACACAGTACAGGAGGCACTGAGCTACACGTGACGATACGGGACCACAGAGGGAGGGTCCACGGCAGCAAGTGGACATGTAGGGCAGCAGAGACCACACCTGGGGGGGCTCCTGGGCCAAGCTGAGGGACTTCCACAAGCATGGAAAGCCTTATAAGAATTTTAAAGATTGCTATGATCATATTTGTGCTTTAAGAACCCCGGTGGCAAGCTCTTCAATAGAGGACCAACTTATCTTACATTTCCTTACCTACAAGAGATAATGAGGCCTTACAATCTGAGGCTACAAGATACATGTGGGGTGAAGTAGTAAACCCTGCAAATATTAGTAAGCCCAGATAAAAATACATAGATGATTTAGCACAAATGCAGTAAATGACTAAGGCCCAATTAAAGGTGTGTCTAGACCACTGTTCTTTGGAAGGCCAAGGATACCCCACTTTACCTCCTGAAGCACTCAGGTGTACATACACACTGATCCGGTCAGTACACCGGATCAGTGAGCCTCTCACCTCTGTTCTATTGTTTTAAAGTGTATATAAGTGCCACTGGGGCTCATAAAATGTAAGGTACTCTCCATAATACTGCATACACACTGCTTTGTGTGAATATATACGGTCTAACTTGTGGATATTGCAAGTTTCACTGCTACATAAAGGGAGGTCTGTGAAGTATTTTGAAGTTTAAAAAGGACTTCACATATACAAGTATTTCAGAGATAAAATAATAAGCAGTCTGTTCAGTAGAATCCCACTTATAAAAACCATGCGAATTTTGCACGTGAGCAGAGACTGGAGATTGATAGTTGATAACATTTAGTGGATATGTAGGACTACGAATTTTTCATGTATTAACTTCCTTAGTTACATGTTAATTCTATGAGGCAGGATTATTGTCATCATTTTACAAATTCAGTGACTGAATCAGAGAAGATAAATCATTTTCCCAGTCTAGGTAACGAGTGGCTGAGACTGGACTGGAACCAAGCCATCAGGACCCCAAAGTGCTGGTCTGGGGTGAGCTGAGTGATTTGCATTTCTGATAAGTTACCAGATAATGCTAAAACAGGCATATATTTTCATCTGTCACAGATGTATCAGAGTGGTTTCCATATTTTCTTAGAATTGAATCCCTGCTTTTTACTCATACTGTCTTCATCAGTCATGGAATTTTTGTGGTTTTCATTTTAACTATACAACACAGTTGATCAAAGAAGGCAAAAAATAAAAAAATAGAATAAAAAGAAATGCACCCTTACAATTTGATTTTCTAGAAATGGCAGATTGGGCCAAGGGAGACCTTGAAACTTACAGTACGAATGGAGTATAATTATCCACAGGTCCACTTTCAGGAAGATACCAAATGGGAGTCACAATGCTAAGGCTTTGCTCATGAGCAGCACATATTTGTAACCAGTCATGCTATTTAATTCCAAAGGAAGGTTTTTCAGATTAGCTTTTAATCCAGGATCATTGCCTTAATATCTACAGACATTGCAGGCATGGAACTCAGCTTCTGCGTATTCTCCTGGAATCCTAGTAATAACAGAATGAGGGATATATATTCCCATCATGTATTTTACCAACAAAACAAAGGGAGGTTCTGAAAAGGTTTATGGTTTACTCGAGATGGCAAAGCTAGGAAAAGCTGAGTGGGAATCCATACTCAGGCTATGGCCCATAAACCCACGCACCAACCACGGTGCCCCCACCTCTCGCTGCCCTCTCTAGAAACGCCAACAGTAAACAGACAATATGGGAAGCCCACAGCCAAACTCATGTTTCCAAAAAAATAAAGATTTGGATGCAATTCATGGATCAGGTTTCTTTGGAAAGAAAATAGTGACCACAGGTGTCCATCCCGATTATTTTTCCCATATTTATTTCCCATAGCAACAGACCCAGACTCGAATAACTGTAGATCTAGAAGTCATTCCCAATCTGAAACATGAGGCGAAGGCCGCTGAGAGAGGAGGAAAGCACAGCCCCGGAAGCCACGACAAGGACAAGCTGCCTCAGCTGGCTCTCAGAGCCCCTTGATGCTGAACGATCCTCAATCACATCCCTTCCCATCTGACCTCTCTCTATCTTCCCTGTGTCCCCGGTGTCTTCGGAGGGTTCATCCACAGTGAAAGGCAACTTCAAAGTTTTCTTTTTTTTTTTTTTTTTAGGATTTTATTTATTTATTTGACAGACAGACACAGCGAGAGAGGGAACACAAGCAGGGGGAGTGGGAGAGGGAGAAGCAGGCTTCCTGCGGAACGGGTACTCACAGATACTCAAAGATAATCATGAGTACTCACAGATACTCCCAGATACTGATGAACACTCACACATATTCACAGATACTCATGGATACTCAGGAACGCTCATACATGGTCATAGATACTCATGGGTCCTCACAGATACTCAAAGATAATCATGAGTACTCACGGATGATCCCAGATACTGATGAACACTCACACATATTCACAGATACTCATGGATACTCATGAATGCTCATACCTGGTCATAGATACTCATGGGTCCTCACAGACACTCAGATAGTCATGAGTACTCACGGATGATCCCAGATACTGATGAACACTCACACATATTCACAGATACTCATGGATACTCATGGATACTCATGAATGCTCATACCTGGTCATAGATACTCATGGGTCCTCACAGACACTCAGATAGTCATGAGTACTCACGGATGATCCCAGATACTGATGAACACTCACACATATTCACAGATACTCATGGATACTCAGAACGCTCATACCTGGTCATAGATACTCATGGGTACTCAGTTCAGAAACTGTTCTCATTCCACCTTATAGGTGAGGATCCTCATAACTCGCCCAGGCCCCCTCAGCTCCACTCAAGCACTGCTGGCACACGGATCAGACCATTCTACCCAGAGCGCAGCCACCAGCAGCACCTGGTAATTTCCCTCCGTCCTAACCACCTGTACAATAAGCACTGAAACCCCTCACGAGTTCCCCTCATGGACACAGGTGCAGGGAAGTTCAGTGGCTTCCCGAGGCTATGCAACAAGTCATGGTGGAAGCAGGACACAAGCCAAGCTGTTAATCCCGAGGCGACGTACTTCCACTTTCTCGGGAGCCCAAAATGTGGTTGAAAAGACTGAGCCAGTGGAGTCAGCTGTGGCCTCCCAGAAGCTGGCCTCTCAGTCCTGGGCTCAGCTCACAGGACAGGCAGGGATCCACTCCATCCACAATGCACTACTGTGTCATCACAGCTGTGCCCTTGTCCAACTGTCTGTCCATGGCCTTGTTGCACAGTTGCACCTGACCCTAAGCTAGATCTGAGCACCATTCATGCCATGACAACCAGCTGATGACCGCTAGGGGTGGCTGGCGGGCATGCCAGGGCCAGTGGCAGGACAGTGATGCCTCCCACCCACGGGCAACCACTGGCAACCTCAGGGAGGCCAGGACACATGTATAAGGTCCTCTCCTCTGAGACTGGCTCCGTGAGAAATTCTGACATTCTTCAGTCACTTTTCTATTCACTGGACCCAAGAGAGCTAACGCAATTGAAACCAGAAGCATTTATGTAACTGGGGCAAGAGGGGAGAAAACTAAACGTCATGAAGTTTAAGTGCCAGCAAGCTCTTGAGGAGATGGAAACAGAGGCGCTCAGATCGAGTAAGACGCCCTAACTGGACTTTGGCCCCAAGATATTTTTTTAAACATGGACAGATTTGAAAGGGCAAATGGCCATTTCAACACAAGTATCTCCAAGGATACAGTGGCTGGAATCTCCTTTTCAGGGTTTCTTTGTTCTCGGAAACCTTTAGAAAGGGCCCTTCCGTCTCTGCACATAACGTGCATCCCCCTACTTGCTTTTGGAGAAGCATCTAAATGGCCTGAATGTAGACGTTTGGGGCGAGGAGCCAAGAATTCTCATTAGGGATGGAAGCTTACATGTGTGGGTCCAAGATGGGCCTCAGGCTGATGAGTCCCTTCTTTCACTTCTGCCCCATGTCCTCAGGGGAACTCCCCTAATTCTCTGCACCAGCAAGGGACTTGCATTGTCTGACCTCCCACTGTACTCAGCTTGTCCGCGTGTTTCTCCACACAGACAGGACTCCTCTGTTTGCCTGTGATGTGTCCACGTCTTGTCCCTACTCTAGAGCAGCGGTTCTCAAAATGTGGCCCCAGGGCCCCCAGGGGATCCATGGGGTCAGAACCGTTTCTGTAAAATATCAATGTGTCCTTTGCTTTTTGATTCTCACAAGTGACTTGTGGTGACACAGACAGGCTGTGTCCTCAGGTAGTAAACACTTGTCAGCTTTAACACCGACCATAAATATTCGTAGCTACAACCCAGGTTAAGAAAAGCTCTTTGAGGTCCCCAATAAGGTTTAAGAATGTACAGGTTCTTACGCTAAAAAGTGAGAATGCTGCATTAGCCCACCAATTTAAATTATTTGAGGAGAAGACCCTTGCGCTGGGCATGTGTCTATGGACTCTTCTAATAACGGTGAATCTGTGGAATGTTTGGGACCAGCCAGGCCCGCTCCACGCACCCGTCTAGCTGCTCAGCACAGCCGTGTATGTGGAGACCACTGTCCCCCCACAGGACAGTCTGAGAGCTTCAGCCTGACCCACACACGGGCCACGTGGGGGAGCCCCGCACCTGCTGCCTGGCTGGTCTGTGGGCACGCGGCCCCCAGGCGTTGAAGGTCTGGCTGTGTCAGGCCCTGGAGAGCTGAGATCAGTGAGGTCACAGCGCTCGAGTGCAGTCCCTGGACAGAACCACAAGCTGGAGATGGGGCAGCCTCGCAGGAGGGCCGCCATCCCGAAGAGGGAGGCGGGTAGTTCTGGAGGTCGCCGGCCGAGGAGGAGCCGGATTATCGAGCTGTGTGTCCCCAAACAGGCAGCAGCCAGGGGAGCTGGCCCAACGCCCAGGCAGGTTTCCCTCGGCCACAGGGAAGGCCTCACACTGCCCAGCAGAGTTTATTTTTCAATGTTTATGGCTGGTTCAAATGGTTCTGCCTGTGTTTTGCTCTCCTCAGCGAAGCCAGGCCGTCGGCTTGGCTCTGCCTTCTTCGGGAAGACACCCAGCCTCCGACGGGCTTCTCCATCTTCCTCGTCAGGGGCAACGAACGGCAGGTCTTCGCGGGTCCATGCGGTCCTCCCGCTGCTGTGGGGAGGGTCCCCACGTCCCGGCAGAGGCGGCTCTGCCCCCTCACCCCAGCCATGCCCCAAGTGTGGGGACCTTAGCAGACACACTCGGAACCCAAGAGGGAAAGACGATCATCAAAGGCGAATCAAAAACACACATCTGATGTTCATTTTGTGACCTGATATCTACATTCATTTTCAGTCACAGAACAACTGTGTTTAGACGTGAAGCCGAAGAATTAGGGAGCTCGTGGACCACCCGTCCCATCCTCGTGACGACTGACCCTGCTGGGCTGGCCCCCGGGGGTCACGGCCGGGCCTGCCCCCCCCACCCAGCCCCTTCTGCTCACCTCCCCCAGACGCTCACCCTCCAGCGAGGCCAGAGGACCATGCACTCGCGCTCTCCCTGACAAGGGGAGAGAACCTAAAAACACGTTTTGGCAGAAGTGTTCAAACAGAGCTGAGTCTAAATATTTAACTTCTGCAGATCCCAGTGCACAGGAAAAGGCAAGTCTGGCACCGAGGCCCCTAATAAGGCAACGTTTGCTCCAGGGGATGCAAAGGGCAGCCGCCGGCCTCCTGGCCGCCTTCACACGCGCATCGCGCCCGGGGCGCCTGGGTGGTTAGGAAAGCAGAGCCCTCCTGGCGTCTGCAGTGACAGACCACGGAGCGCAGCCTCACAGCGGTCAGGGAAGCCAGGACCAGCGGTGAGAGCTGCACTCTGCCTCTCGTCCCCGGGCCGCCACACAATTTCCCTGAGTGAGGGGCACAGAGTCTGACGCGCTCAGGAGCAAACCTGAGCTCTAAACACTCAGCTGGAACATTCCAGAACCCATCTGTCCCCTTCATCTGCCCGTACCCAGGGCTGCATGTCGCTGACTCGCACGCTCCAGAGTGCTCCCACTCTTCTGAGTCCTGCAGTTTGAGGGAGTCTGAGTGCACAGGGCACGCGTCACCTCCTCATGCCGTAGTCCTGCGCGCTTATGTCTCCTGTCCCCTCCCTGCTGCCCAAACTGTCCTGCTGACACTCAGGCCTGTAGTCACCTATCCCACTCTCCCCCCGCCCATCCTGCCGTGAGCCCCGTGACCCCCAGCACCGCTTCCCCAGCCTGGGCCGGTTCTCAGCTGCAGGGTGTGGGGGGCACACTGGTCACCCCACAGAAGCAGCTTGTCTTCAGAGAAGAGGCCCCAGAGCCCCTGGTGATGGCTGCTTCCTTTCCAGGCACCCCCTCCTAGTCTTGTAGGGTGAGGGGACCACTCCCCCAGCAGTCAGCCCATGTAGTGGGCACCCACAGCCACCCTCTCCCCGCCTCCGGCAAGGGACCCCAGCACAGCCAGTGAGCATGCCCTATCCCTCCACCCGAGACTGGTTCAGGGCTGGACAGGTGACCCAAGATTGTCAGTTGAAAATAATTTCTGGGATTTCCATTAAAAAAAAAAAAATCCACTAGATTTCTGGAAGTATGGTCGAAAAAATCCTGGAGCCACCAGAGCCCACACATGGAGAAGGGCTGCTTGATAATGAAGCAGGTGCAGAGACGGGGAGGGGGCAAGGGCCCACAACCTGGAGTGACCCCGAAGCCCCTTGAGCTAGAAACCAGGACACGCAGCAAACGGTCCACACTGCCTCTTTGTACGTCAGTGCTCGCTGCTGAGGCAGTGAGACAAATAGTCACCCTCCTTGCTGCCTCCCCAGCCTGACCACGCCAACTGGGGTCCCAGCACCGGGAGCGTGGGCATCCCCTGGGGGCCCACCAGGGATGCAGGTCCCCACCCCCACAGAGAACCAGAAACTGTACTCTGATGTGATTCCAGGTACCGCTCCTGCACACCAGCATTTACGCAGCGTTTACGCAGGAGTAAATGGTCCAGAGGCCGTGCTACGGGCAACCAGAGCTCGGAAAACATGCGTCTCCTTCAGCCAGAGCGTGAGGAATCCTCAGGAAGTGTCTCCCACGCACATAATCACAAATGTGCAGACAATGGATCAAGAAATTTGTTCCTGGGGCGCCTGGGGGGCTCAGTCAATTAGGCGTCTGCCTTCGGCTCAGGTCATGATCCTGGGGCTCCCTGCTCAGCGGGGAGCCTGCTTCTCCCTCTGCCCCACCCCCGCTTGTGCTCTCTGTCTCTCAAATAAATAAGATCTTTTAAAAAAAGAAATTTGTTCCTTAAAGAATTGTTAATAATACCAAAATATTAACATCAGTATAAGAATCTTCTCTTGAGAAATGGATTCAGTAAACTGTGTCACATCATACAATGATGTGGAATAAAGCCATGAAAATAATACCATGGAAAAGCATCTCCCAAGTATTACTGTGCAAAACCATCATCTGGAGAACGTTATAAAGCCTCAGATTCCTGGACCCGCAAGATGCAGACTCAGCAGACCAGCCCCAAGGCCTGCGTCTCCCCACTCACAGGGATGACTGTGGCTGGACCGTAAGAAGTCCCACAGCGGAACAATGTGTGGGGGCGTGGAAAATGCTCAGTGTCACCTGCGAAGTCCAAGCATGGCACATGCAGATGAGGATGCTGTACCCCCCAGTTATCACTGGATTAGGCATTCACAAGTTATTTTGTTTTATTTTCCTCTGTGCCAATATTTCCTATAATAAACACTTGAAAATTTTGTAGTAAGCAAGAAATGTTTCCAACTGCGCGTCTAAACACAGGCCCAGATGCTCCCAGGCAGAGCCCACTTGCAGGTGAAGTAAAGGGCAGCCCATGTGGGGTCTGCTACAGGGGTTCTGCTTCATGCCCTGAACTTCCCTGCCCCCCATTCAGAGACACACCAAAGTGAGGGGTGAATGTCCCCACAAGCAAGATGCTCTTGGGAAAGATGAAGGCATGAAGAGAGAAAAGAAGAAAGATTTCCAAAAGAATACCCTGCCAAGAATATGTAAATAAGGCAGAAATAAATGCAAGGAAGCTTAGAAATGTTCCCACCAAAAATAGCAGTGTTACATTTTCCATCTATGACAGAGTGTTTAAAATACTAACTAGAATTATGTTATCTTCAATTGTCTCCTCGCCTTAAATGTTCTTTTCAAATTATTCTTTCTGGAGTCACATGGAGCCCTTCTGCCAGGTTTGCAAACACCCTACATGTCTGATGGGAACAATGCCCATTGTAGGTGCCGCCCCACCTCACGCCACAGAACGTATTTCAGCGCTTCTTCTCCCTGCAACATGGGGCACATCGCCGAGGAGCAGAAGCACAGCCGGCAACCCATCAGGGACGCTGGGGAGGGTGGGCTTCCTCTAGCAAAGACCACGACTGAACGTGGGCAGCAAAGCTGTGAGTCGTGGGGAGCGGGGAGCATCCTGGGACCCACTGGGACCCCTCCGTCAGGATTTTTCAGCTTATTCAGAAGAGAGCGTGGCCAAAAGCTTGCATCTCCACAGCACCTTCCTGTTCAACAAGTAACCTCCCCATCCTTGCTTCTGAGGCCTTTACTCACCATCAATCCCATTCCCAGCCAACTACTCACCCCGTTGCCGGTTTCTCAACATTTTTATGTCTCAGCACTGTTCTGGAGGCCAGAAGTAGATGCCCATAAATACACCTAACTGAAGTGTGAAAAAGCAGCAAAGACAATGTGGGGGGATCAGGACCGTCTTTTCAACAAAGACGCAACTGGACGTCCACAGGCAAAAAATGAGTCTAGACACAGACCTTCCACCCTTCACAAAAATGAGCTCAAAATGCATCACAGACGAAATGTAAAATGTAAAGCTATAGAGTTTCTGGGAGATAGCACAGAGCAAGTCTGGATGACCTTGGGCTTGGTGAAGACTCTGGATGAGACAGAGGTGTGAGCCATGAAAGAGACAACTGATAGCCTGGACTTCGTCAGGACAGACACTGTCTGTCCTGCAAACAACACTGTTGGCAGAATGAAGAGACAAGCCACAGAGAGAAAATATGTGCAAAACATATATCAGATAAAAGACGGTGTCCAAAAGACATAAAGAACACTTAAAACTCAGCAATAAGAAGACAACTTGAAAAAATGGGCAAAAGCCCTGAACAGACACCCCACCAGAGAAAAGACACCCAGCAGTCAAATAAGCACATGAAAAGGTGTTTGTTCAAAGTGATCTACTGACAGGTGCTGCATCCTATAACCTCACTTCCTGTGCAGCTTTGTTGTAACAAGCGGTTATCTCAAAACTTGAAGCAATGGCTTTAGATACAATACCTCAGCAATCATGAGAACACATCACGACTGAAAAATGCTTCAAATTAAAAAAAATCTTGAGCTAATAAAAACTCTCTTCCCAACCAAGCATTTTAGAGAAAATGTTTTCTTTTTTCTTTTCTTTTTCTTTTTTTTGTTTGTTTCAAAAACTAACTTCCAAAATGAAGAAAACATCCTCCTTTCTCTTGTGGCAGGGTAACACAAAACATGAAAACAAACTTATTTCCAAGTTTCCAGGCAAGAGAGAAAACACGGCCACTGGCCAGGACGAATCTTGGAAACCTCGCTTCCCAAGCTAAGGTCAAACAGTGGTGAGTAGCAGGAATGTGGTTAGAGAGAGCTCCTTCTCTTTCCATTCTTTGTCGAGTCCTACGTGGGAATGAAGACTCTGCTGTGTGTCACCAGCCTCTTCCCCGCGTCTCCCCAACACGCACCCAGCAGGTGCGCCTTCTGGCAGGACCGACCCCGCGCACCGCCCCGCGTCCTGGGCGGTCTCGCTCTGCACCGGCCGAGTCGATTACCGACGGTAAAGTTGGCAATTCCTTTCACACCTTTAGCTGAACTAGAAATTTCATTTCTGAAACTAAAATTAAACCCACAATTATTCAATGATTAAACCCACAAATGTACGAAGTAAAGGCTGGTTATCTATTACAAGGATCTGTGATAAAATCTCAGATGCTGCATTTCACCCACAGCAGGTATTACTGAGAATTGTACCGAAGTTGTGTGTCGTCAGCAGCTCACACATCAAGGGCCAGTGTGGGGATACAGGAGCATTTGGAGAAAGTCGCCACTGGCTTAAGTGGCCGACACATTTCGGTAGCTTCATAAAATACGTAAACTTTTTCTTAGTTGACGTGACCTGTACTTGGTTGGTTTTCACAAAAATCGGGGGGGGATCACCAATTGAAAATAGCTATTTTATACAAAATATTTGTGGGGATGAAAGCAAAAGCTAAATTTGGGGGAAATTGTCAACTTTGTCTTCATCCATGTCACTGTAGCTCAAAGAGGACGCTCGTATCCAGGTGCACAATTGTTAGAATCACTCTTCTTTACAGACCACAAAGTCATTCCTGTTGTAAAGGAACTTCTTCACAGAAAGACACTAAGCATCTAGGGTGACCACAGAGAGAAGGATGAAGAGGTGTGGTTGAAGATGTACATCAACGGGAGACAATCCAGGGGTGAATTTTACCTCCACGCTGAGCCTTTTTACCGATAGGTTTTGCTTTTGGTGCAAAACATCCAAATGCAAGTCACACTAAAATAATTCTATATGTTTTGGACTGAGTTGTGTCCCCCCCAAATTCATATGTTAAAGCCCCAACCGCTCCCCAAAGTGACTATATTTAGAGATAGGGTTTCTAATATAATCACCATCTAAGGAGGTTTTGATTGAGGTTAAAGGAGGCCATGGGGGTGGGGCCCTGCCGTGATCTGGCTGGGGACCTCACAAGAAGAGGAAGGGAGCCCATGAGCGTGCACCCGCAGAGGAAAAGCCACACGAGCACCAGAGGGAAGGTGGCCGTCTGCACGCCCAGGAGGAGAGCCTCGTGGGGAGCCCACTCTGCTGCACCTGACTCCCAGCCTCCGGGAAAGAGAGAAACTCTGTGGGGTTTCGTTATGACAGGCCTCGCAGACAAACAGACTGTGTTAACATCTGATTGTTGAACAAAGCCCAAGGAAACTTTCTCCACTAAGGTGAGCTACACGAAGGCTGAGCCCAGGGAAATGTATTTACTGAGGGCAGGTGGACAGATCACATGTGCAATAGCAGGTTAAATGTGAATTAGGGTAAGTTTGTACCATGCAAAACTTAATGGTTTTTTTTTTTCTTTTATAGCATTTCCTCTTACTCTTCCCTTATTCAGAGTTCCTGTTGGTGTAACTTCTAACCAGATTCACTTACTTTAAAGAAGAAGGAGGAGGAGGAGGAGGAGGGGGAGGAAGAAGAAGGGGAGGAGAAGAAGAAGTTGTTCACAGCAAAGGGAGGAAATTATCCAGCGGGATTAACCTCAAGGTTCAGGTTAATCTCAGGTAAGAGGAAGATGCGCAGGCATGTGGGCGCACATGTGAGGCCTGCTGCTCCCGCGGCCACATCAGGGTGTGGGGCGTCTCCCAGGAGCCCCAGGGGTAGCTGCAGCTTGCTCTCTTCCCCGGACGGGGCTCAACTCCTACGGTTTCCTGAGGGCAGGACCAAAGCACGACCAACAGAAGAAAAACAGATGAACTGGACTTCATCAGAAATAAAAGCCCTCGTGATTCAAAGGAGCCCATCGAGAAAGAAGTCACAGAACAGGATAAAATATTTGCAAATGAGGTATCTGATAAGAAACTTGAATCAAGAAAACATAAAGAAGCCTAACAACTCAGTGATAAAATGGCCAATAACCAAATATTTAAAATGCTCACAGGATTTGAATACACGTTTCTCCAAGGAAGATACACAAGTAGCCAATAAGCACATGAAAGGGTCCGTCTTTAGTTACTATGGAAATGTGAGTCAAAACTGTAATAGTACGAGACAGCACACATCACCAGACGGCTGTAATTGTCTTAAAAAATGGAAAGTAACAAGTGTTGCAGAGGATGAGGAGAAACTGGAACCCTCCTGCGTTCCTGAGGATCCAAATCAGTACACTGATCTGGCAGTTCCCAGACGTTCAGTCCAGAGTCACCGTACGGCCTAGCAATTCTCCTCTCAGCTAGGCACTCGAAGGAAGGGAAAACTACGTTCACCCAGCAATGCACACACAGATGTTCAGAGCACCCTTGTTCATTTGCCAAAAAGCGGAAGCAACCCAATGTCCATCAGCTGATGAAGGGAAGCATAAAATGTGGGTCACCACTCCATGGAACATTATTCAGGCATGACCAGGGATGGCATGGAGACACCTGCTAGAGCTCGGGTGAGCCTCATGACCAGCACGCTGAGGGAAGGAAGCCAGGCTCGAGAGCCCACACCCTGCCTGACTCCACCTGCGTGAATGCACAGGGTGAGCACATCTACAGGGACAGAAGTAGAGTAGTGTTACCCGGGGCTTGGGGGGGCCAAGGGGAGGGACTGCTAGTGGATATGGGGCTTGGGGTTTAGTTGGTATGATGAAAATGTTCTAAAATTAGATGGTGATAGCTGCACAACCCAGAGACTCTACCGAAAACTTCAACTTTGTCCCATTTGGAAGAAAGATTTGCTGGTAGAAATAGTGTAGGGCTAGCAAAGGTCTATACTACTCACCCAACACAAATAATTGCACACAGCTAGGGAGGGAGAGGCCACAGGCGGACACACTCGGATGAGGACAGCCATGGACAGAAGGCCCCCTCTGCTCTCCCTGTGGGCGAAGGCAGGAAATCTAATCTCGTTAAACTGTGAGTCATTTCCAAGAAGACCCTCTCTTGCTCATAAGCTGAACTGATTCTGATTTAGTCTTTAATCTAACTGATGGGAAGACCATAGAGACAGATCATGGTTATCTGTTCTGTCAAATTTCTATTCCTAAGCATGAAAAACAAGGAGAGACATTTCATTCAAGTTCATCCTTCAAACCACACCAGGGTTCAAGACAACCCATGAATTTCACTGCAACCAGCAAACCCTCTCTCGGGGCATCTGTTATTTGTCCTGTCCTTACAATTTCTCGCTCCTGATTTCTCAGCATGGGTCTCTAGTAACTTTACAATGAACACACACGCACAGGATTCCCAAGGAGCATCCTCTTGTTATTTGCAAAGTCGGAGGCTGACCTGAGATGTGAGCCACTGGGAACTAGTCCACCCTGGGACTGCTGACACGCATGACCCCACTGGCCGGCAGGGCTTTCACACCCATGGTCCGACTCCTGCCTGGTCGGTCTCCACGCTACGCTTTGAAGATGAGATGCTGACACACAGAGAGAGATGAGCTGATGAGGGTCACGCAGAGGGAACCCCAAACCAGCCCCAGTGACCTTCTGTGCCCTCAGGTCATCACAGAGGCCAAGGGAGGCTCTCTCAGCAGCTGAGATTCTGCTGGAAGAAAGGCCACAGCTAACTCGCAGCCACCCAGAGAAGGGACAGTCACCTGCTCTGTTTGCAGTGTTCCCACGCACACCGTGTGTGTGCATGGCGCCCCAGAGTCCTTCACGGCACGCAGTGCACCTGCCTCTCTGCAGGCGCCTCCACTCACCCAGTGCATCCCCTACCCCGTAAATGGCAAGGAAGGGGCAGCTCTGCTTTCAGTTTCCAGAGTGAAGACGCTGACACCTTCCTCGTCCTCACACCTGTGGCCCGTCCACCGGCCTGACACCTGCTTCTGCCCAGTGCTACTTCCCATCACGTCACTTCACTGGCCGCCCCCCTCCCCCAGAGTCCAGGCCTGCACCCGGTGAAGAGCTCACAGCAGGTGCACCACGGCCAGGCAGCCCAGTCCGCTCTCAAGCACAGGGACAACTTCCAGAGAATGGGACCAAAGTAATTTCATGGCAAGCCCACTGGCTTTGAAACCAAACACACCTGTCTGATCTGCAATGCAGCGGTAGGAAATCTGGAACCCCAAATCTGGGCTAAATCCAAGAATCTGCTACTTAGGGATTTTGGAGACACAAATTAGATTACATTATCCACTAAAACACAGGACACTTTGCCAGATGCATAGCTTTCTCTAAATTGTAGCTATGGTTCTATTTAATACCAGACCTCATCAATTCAATGGAGAAGTAGATGCACATCTTTACATGGTGAGAGCATGAAGCTTGGATAAACACACGGCCGGCATGTGTTTTCAAGCAGCTTGGGTGTGATGTGCTTGTTCTCATTACTATTTCCTGCACTCACATTGAAATGTTGCATCCCGGTTATTTAACCACAGTTTGGATACTGAAATCTAAGAATTACACATGCTTCAAATTAAAACTCCCCTTTACAATTGGAAAAATTGAATAAATTCAGTTATGCACACTTTTGGGTAGATTAATTTTTTTAAAAATAATATACTTTTACAATCCACATTTAAAAGAAGTTACTGGATTTATTTTAATACTTAAATCTCTGCAAATAACCGAGATTTTATCACTTAAGAATCTAGTTGGTATCTTGATGTTATTGCAATCCTGTGTTTGAAAAACAGAATAAAAAGGAAAATGGGAGAACGAATACTTTAAAACTTAGGAACGATAAAGAAAACATAATGGGTATTACTTTTTCCCAAGGGAATGCAATTTACCATGATTTAAAGCAGAATCAAAAGATAATTATCTTCTGGCACTAATTTTAATATGTGCAATAAAACAAAAATTATCAACTCTGAAGAAAGCAGAAGAATGTTTCCACTGAGGGGGTCCCATAAAACCGTGGAACATCGTGGGCATCACGGACATCCCCTGGATGTAAAACAGAGCCGTTCTTAAGAGTTCAGGAGGGAGGAAACATTTTTCTCCCGAGTGGGAGGAGGACGTCAGAGAGGACGAAGCGGGCCCCACGTTTCCTCCCGCCCACAGGCACTACTTGAAAAGACCAGTGAAACCAGAGGCTTCTCAAGGCTGCCCACCCGGCCCCAGGCTGCGCTCTCCCCTGGGGTCTCCAAAGGGCCATCTCGGCACCCGGCTTTTGGAAGAGCCACAGGCCGAGAGAGAAAAGACACGCTGCACCGCCGACTTCGGATGCGAAACAGTGACAGACCACCAAGTGCCACGGAGTTCTGCCCCATGGACCCTCTCTCGGAGCTGCTCGAAGAGGCTGCCGGCATCCCGAGGCCCACGGCCCCCAGGGTTGGACGGCGCCCTGGGTCGGCGCCCCACTAGGGCTAAGCAGAGCGCTGTGACCTGGGCCCCGAGAGGAGAGCTCAGCCATCCGGGACCCACACGGGTGCTCACAGCTCCAGGGGCCAGGCTGCCTCTGTGCTCACGGCCGTGGGCAGCAACACTGTCTCCCACGGGGGCACGTCCCACGGCGGGCGCAGCTCAATCCACCAGCAGCCCCAGGTCATTAAAGGCAGCGGCCAGAAAGGTCAGCCTGTTGCCCCAACACAGAGAAAGGTCACCACCCCTCACCTTCCCCCAGAGCAGGGCAGCGGGCACACCCCTGATGCTGGGCCCACACCCTCCGACTGACCACCCGGACGTGACACACTGTGGGCCTGAGTCCCGCTTGCCCCCGGGCACAAGTCAGTGTCCACATTCGGGGAGGGACTTAACTGGAACGTGGGGGCCCCAAGCAAATAGCGGCAGGGTTCCCTCGGTCTTCCCTGAGAGGGCAACCGCGTCATTTGCCTGGCGATGCGGAGTTCACCCTCCGCCCCCCATGCCACGCCTCCACTTGACATCTGAGGCTCCCCCGTCTTGCTGGGAGAAGCCCACTGAATTTTGAGGGCAACCTGCTTCACTCGGAGCCAGCCGATTTAAATGTTCATCTACAAAATACCATCTCAGAAATATCTAGGGTGTGGCCAGGCAGCTGGGCTCCATGTCAGTCAGAAGCTGCTGGGCCCTGGGGATTGGGAGATTTGGGCGTGCAGCTGGTCTCCACATTCAGGCTCCGGTCACAGGGGCAGGCCAGGGACTGCGTGGAGGCTGCTAGTGGGGCCTCGGTCGCAGGAATTCTGTCCTGAGATGCTGGTATGACGGACCCCCAGGGACCTCCTCCTGTGCCAGAGAGGGGGATGGGGCAGTTGCCCGTGACAGGGGAGTGTGAGCTCTAGGGCCCACGCGTCCTGGCAGCCCCCAGCTCAGGAACCCTGGACTGGACCAGCCTGGTGGGCACAGAGCTCAGGCTGGGTTTCCTGATGGGTTTAACAGCTCCCAGCATATAATTCTTTCCTCTCCAACTTGCAGAACCACTAGCCACTTGGTCTCTTGTCTCCCTGGCTGGTGATCACAGGTCCCTGGAGGCGGGACCGTCACCAAGGCAGGGAACACCGGAGGCCTGAAGGACGGAGGCTTCTCAGGCCGGGCCGAGGGCAGGAGCTGAGGCAGGAGGGCGGGGGCGACGGGCGGGTCCTGAGCCGCATCACTGTGCAGACAACTCAGGCCACCAAGTCCGTCTCTGTTCCCCCCTGGGCTCTGCTTTTGCTTTGCTCCCCGCGGACTGTGTGGAAATGGAGCCCAGTGGAGCCGCTGCCCAAGGGAGCGCGTACCTGCTGCGCCACGAGGCTGACTCAGGGCAGAGGCGACAGCGCCCAGGCCCAGGTGGACGACTGCAGAATCCACCGGCGGGCCCCGAAACGACAGAACTCAGAGGAGAAGTAGGCGTAAGGTCTCCCACCAGACAGAACACGCTCGGGGCAACCCGCGGGGGCCGGGCCCACGGTGACAGGAAGGTGCAGGCCCCAGTCGCGCAGAGCTCGCCCGCCAGCAGAACGAGCCTGCCGGGGGCCTTCCCGCCGCGGGTCCCGGTCCTGCTCCTCACTCTGCTCTCACGGAGCCGAAGCCACAGATTGCAGCCGGGAGCTGACTTCCTGCTCCTCCAGGCAAGGGCAGTGCGAGCCGCACCCCAGGCCGGGGCCTCCAGCCTCCCCAGACCCTGTCCTCCTTCCAGAGGCCGACGGCTGGAGCCAGCTGGATGCTGTCCGCCGGTGGTCCTCCCCTCGTCTCAGCTCCTGGACGCTCCGCGTGACGGCCCCCGACACCGACACCCCGGAAACAGATGCTGCCCTGGGCCGCCTGCGTCTCTCAGTCCCCGTAGCCCCCGTCGCCCGTCTCTGCTTCACCCGGGAACTCTTGTGCAGCCAGGCAGCCAGGCCCTGCTGGAGGTGGGAAGCTTGAGGGGAGCTGGAGCCTCGCCAGGGTCAGTGGATACAACCCTCCGGGTGCTCAAATTAAAAACCGCCTGTCGCCCCTGAGCAGCCCCTCCCGGGGAGAGGGTGCTCTGCGCTCCCCAGAGGTCCGTCCACCCTCGTGCCCAGTGCAGGCCCACTCCCCTTTGAGCCCCAGCCCCTCTGGCCTGTTCCGAGGGCCAAGCGGACGGGGCAGGAGTGCACACGAGGGACTCGCACACAGCTCCCCTGCTCGAAGGAGGGAAGGACCGGCGGGAAGCGGTGAGCAGACGTCTGCCGATGCCCCCAAACCTCCAGCGCATCACACTGACCCGCAGAGCTTCTCCATTCCTTTTTTTAAAAAGATTTTATTTATTTATTTGAGAGAGAGCACGAGAGAACACAAGCAGGGGGAGCAGTAGTGGGAGATGGAGAAGCAGACTCCCCACTGAGCAGGGAGCCCGATGCGGGGCTCCAACCCTGAGATCATGACCTGAGCCGAAGGCAGACGCCCAACTGACTGAGCCACCCAGGTGCTCAATACATTCTTAACTAAAACACAATTTCACGTTTTACTCATCGATGTATAATGATTCACATAATGGGAGCAATGCTCTTCTTGCTAAATGAATCACCAAGAGACTATTTCATTTATATTTATACTGAATTTTGATTAATAAAAGTACAGTGGTCAAACTGAACTTAAATTAATTCTCTTTTCTAGTTATTTATCTGGTTTTGTTGTTGTTGTTGTTGTTGTTTGCTTCATTTAGTTTGTTTTAGGAAAAAATGTAATGATACCATCAGAGAGCCAATGGAACCTCTGATGGTAAAACTCTTTACTAATTTAATAGATAAACACTCCTTGAGTACCAACTATGTGTACATGTTCAAAGACAAGAGCACTACATTTTCCTCTGCAGGAAAGGTCCCTCCTAGTGAACTCCTTCACCGAACGCTCCAAGGTGTACTAACTACAGACACACGATACACACTCATTATACAATCATATTCTATGTATTTAGTAGCAGAAGTAATATTCTATTATTTTAGCACAAACTCACGGGAAAAAAAATAGAGGGACTTTTAATTGATAAAGAAATATCGGAGCAAGAGAAATACATTCCCAGTCTGGCCTCTTCCGTGAAAGAGCATGAATAAGTAAGGACAAACAGCTAATTTTTAAAAAGAATACAGAATAATAAAACACAAATTATTTGTGCTTTATTAAATAAATGTGCCTACTTCTATCATAGAAGATCATTAGTAAAAGTATCTTTTAAAAATAAAAATTAGGGACGCCTGCGTGGCTCAGTCGGTTAAGCCTCTGACTTTTGATTTTGGCTCAGGTCATGGTCTCAGGAACCTGGGATGGAACCCACATGGAGCCTGCTTGAGATTCTCTCTCCCTCTCTTTCAAAATAAAAAAATTAAAAATTAAAGAAATAAAAAATTAAAATTAAATACAAATGAAGCTCGTTTTATATTTGAAACCTCAAGAACAACAGTGGTTGTTATGCAAACCTTATGGTTGTTTGCTGTTTCACTGTTAGACTTAATTAATGAAATACTATTTTAATATTGTAAAATACCAATTTCGTCTTTTTTTGGACCCTCAGAAAGAACTTATATCTAGACAACTGACAGAATCCAGTAATTTCATGCCTCATGTCCATAAGTCAATTGAATGTCATCTTTTTGTGTTCTGCTCATTTACGCTGACCTAAATCAAATTACACTATAGGGTGACTTAGGTAAACTGGCATTTCCTGAAACATCATTTTCAGCCCCACCACACATCGGCAGCCTGGCCTGCTGTTGGCCTGAAAAGAGCCCGTGATGAGTGAAACCCAGAGACGTGCTTGCTCCATGAGCTCACAAGCAACTTACTCTGTCAAAACCTAAAATCATGTCCTCTGACAACTCAAATGGCTTTTATAGAAAAACGCACATTACCGGGGACAATATTCAGAATAATTTTACATGTGTTCTTCAAGGTAAGCTTGGGGAATGCCACATTGCTTCTCCCATGAGAAGCTTCCAAGATCCACGGAAAACATACAACGTTTTGTTCATTCCCCATGCGCTAATCACACGCCACAGGGCAAACCTAATGAGATCACTTTTGGAATTAGGGTGACAAGATTGAACAAAACTAACTGCCCATTTCTACAATTCATAAGAGAAGGATGCATGTTGATATCTTTATACAATAGGAAAATCTTTTCCCAATCACTTCTGAGAAAAAAAAGTCGAATTCTAGAAATATGATTTAGATTTCCCTGCCATTTGTACACATGTTTCTGATAGTCAAACCTTTGGATTTTTCCCCCTCTCATCTCAGCCCTGCAGGACCTGTAACTGGAAGGGGTGTGGGTCACATCCTGGGCAGTAACAACGTAGCTGAGCGTTAAGATGTGGGGCCGGCACTCTGGAAAACAGTATGGAGGTTCCTCAAAAAGTTGAAAATAGAGCTACCATACAATCCAGCAATTGCACTACTGGGTATTTACCCCAAAGATACAAATGTAGGGATCCGAAGGGGTATGTGCACCCCGACGTTTATAGCAGCAATGTCCACAATAGCCAAAC
>NC_138376.1:129855153-129872638 GCF_054177405.1 Leptonychotes weddellii | reverse complement strand
AACAATGAATCATGGAACACTTCATCTAGAACTAATGATGTAATGTATGGGGATTAACATAAGAATAAAAAAAAAACAAAAAACCTAATGATGTAATGTATGATGATTAACATAACAATAAAAAATAAATAAATAAAAAGAAAAAAAAAAGATGTGGGGCCAGAGGTAGTGAGGCAGTGAAAGGGAACGTCATGGGCAGAAGCCGCACAAGAACGCATCGGACATGTTCCGCGCCCACCCTCCGATTGTGCCTCTGCGGCCCATTCTTCGTGTTGCCTTCTGGGTGGTGAGTCAGTGACCGTTCCCACCATAGAGAGTCTGCCCTGGGGCTTCCAGGTGGCTGCAAAATAGCCAAGACTCGGGGCTTCCCATCAGGAGTCCTGGGGGTGCGCCTAAGGGTGCAGTAGGGGAAGAGAATCAAACTATTCTTGGTATCCTGAACTTTGAGAAGCCTTTTGAATTTTTTTTTCTGTAAATGGGCATTAAAACACTCTTGAAAGGAAAACATGTAACCACAGGTAGCCAAGCTGTGGTTCTAAGGCTGCTTTTGTGAATGCTAATGGCTTTTACCTGAGGCCCATCACAGAACATTCCTGTTATTACAGAGTCTGTGGTCCCTTGGCAGCTGGATACTTTAAACCTGGAAAGACACTTTCTTTCAGTAAGTATTTATACAAAAAAATCATTTGAAAAGGCCAGAGGAAACACACACAATCCACTAAGCACAAAGATCACAGAAGGAGTCTGCTTTCACGAAACCAGCAAAAGTCACGAACCAGACAGGAGGCAACCCATCACCTCTCCAAACGTCAAAACAGCTTTAAAACGTAAAAGTCTGCCAAACAGTCCTTTGTAGCAAATCAATCCACATAGTTTTGAGAATTTTGAACTAAATTAGCCAAGTGTTTGGACATCTCTGAAATTAGGTCAAAAACAAACACCTATTATCAAATACTTCTATTTTTATACCTGAAGCTATCATTTCCTTGACATTTTCAAAGAACCCTTTTAAAGAACTCAGAACATTTAATAAAAACACTAAAATCTGAACTATATTTTGGTGGTCAAGTCACAAGAATTATTTGCATGACTCATTGAAAACCGCAGAAAAAGAAGGACTACATGCTTAACTTCCAGAAAACAAAACCACTTCCTACGTCTATTAAAGCACTCCTCACAAAGTGACATTGGGCCCCCTTTTACCTGAATTCTTATTGGTTTTGTTCTGCCGACTTTTAACTTGTTCAGTCCAAAGTGTGGGGTAACGTGATGCGATATCTAATAAACCAAAACAAAATGATAATTATTTTTAATGCATCATGAAAACACAGTCTCTTAATTAAAGATCTCAGTAGGTAACCTAAAAGCCAAAAAGTCAGTGTGCTCAATAAATACATATCGTACATTTTTAAAGAAACCCTTAAAATGATTACGTATGTGAGACAAAAGGAAAGAATAATACACGGTTTTAAAAGTTGAGCATGTTTTTTTTTCCCCTTTCTTCATCCGGAAGTGTAAATAAAAGTTATATGGATCCAGACTGGCTCCACTTAAAAGAAGTGGGTTTCAGAGAAAAGCCCTGACAGAAACAGACCCTCATGCAGTAAAGATGGGTATTCATGCAGGGGCGCCTGGGTGGCTCAGTCGTTAAGCGTCTGCCTTCGGCTCAGGTCATGATCCCAGGGTCCTGGGATCGAGCCCCGCGTCAGGCTCCTTGCTCAGTGGGGAGCCTGCTTCTCCCTCTCCCTCTCCCCTTGCTTGTGTTCCCTCTCTTGCTGTGCCTCTCTCTGTCAAATAAATAAATAAAATCTTTAAAAAAAAAAAAAAAGATGGGTATTCATGCAACACAGGAGGTTTTGCTCAGGGAAGATTCGCTACAAACTACAACGTGGAAGACACAATTCTGCATAAAGCATTTCAGGAACACATCCTTTTCTGCAATACCACTGAGCAAACCCCTGAGGGTCAGCCGTGTGCGTCAGTCACACTGAGGGCCTGAGAACCTGCCGCAGAGCCGTCCTCTGCGGCTCTCAGCCTGTGACCTCGACCCGTGACGTCAGCGTTCTTGTCTGTGAAGTGGCACCTGAGGACTCCTTGAGCTAATGACACATGTGGCAGACGTGAGCCTTTCCCATTCCCGTTCTCTGCAGAGCACCATGTAACTCTACCTTTCAATCGCTGATTTATTTATCATGTGCATTCCTTACACTCTGCCTTCAAACCCTCATTCCTTTCAAACTGAGAATCTGTGACCCATTGGCAAATACCGAAGACAACTTATGAAAGGCTAAGAATAGGAAATCCATCCTTGCCATGATTACAAAGTTCAAAAACCCTTTAAAACACATGCACGCATGTGACCTCACACATCTCGTCTCATGCACCGCATTGTGGTGAACACATGATGGGAAAGACATGATATACGAACAGGGAACATGATGTATGTGTTACGCCCTTTTGAAATAAAACACTTTATGTTATCCAAATTATACAATTTCAACTCAAATTTTGATTCAAAAAAAAGACCTTTGGGTTGTGCTATATGAAAGCACCATGGCCACACTCACGAGCCTGCTCCAGAGTCAGAGGAAAGACAGCAGGAGCCCTCATAAAGTTGCAAGTGGCCAAATCCAGTCCACTTTGAGTGGACTCCCAGCAGCGTGACTCGCCTGCACTTCCCAGGCCCATGCCTGCCCCGGTGCACACCCACTGTCCTCCCCCAGCCAGAGCCTATTCTGTCCCGGGCTCACCTTCTTCATCTCCTTGAGGTTGAGTCTCCAGCGCTGGAGCTGTGGCATCATCTGAATTCAGAACGGAAAAGATTTGCAAGGAGACTACAATTATGAGAGTAAGTTCAGTAAGTGTGCATACAGGATGGAAGCTGAGGGCTTGCATACACCCCACACATCAACAAAAACCACCCCCCCCAGGTGCACAGGTAAGCGGAGGGCAGGGGCTCCCTGAAACCGCACAGCAGCCTCGGTGAGCTGCCACGTAAAGGGAGTGCAGGCTGGGAACCGGGACCCTGAGGGAAGTGCTGGGCCAGTCCCTGGGAGCTGGAGCAGCTCAGACTGGTGAGGAAGACGCAGAAATAACATAAGCCAGGGAACATAGCATGGGAGGGGGCTCACGTCGGCAGAGTCAGCGAGTTGGGGTGACCAGAGGGACGGGCCGGGGCGGGCTGGGGGAAGCCAGATATCGTTGCTCTGCCCCCTGCCCCATTTTCCCAAGTGCAAGGCAAGGATCAAAGAATCATAACTGACTTGCTGCCCTGCGCACCCCTGCACCATCAGCCCCTCCGTCACCCCTGCAGGAGCTGGAGGAAGGAACCCATGGAGGGACCAGAGTCAACGTCTCAGAGCTGGGGACAGGCGTGGGTTAGAGTATCACTCTATATCATTTCTTTGGAGGCACAGATCCCAGTGGATAATCTTTATTTAATTTGTAGAAAAACTGACTGTGGGTTCCCTGGTAGGGCATAAAGTTCTAGAGAGTTCTGAGACATAGCAGGGAGACAAGGAGAATGAGCTGCTGGCAGTCGGCTCTGGATGAGCGGGGTCCCTGCCAGGGGTGCAGAGTCCCAAGGCACTTTGTGGGGCTCCCAAGAGCCAGTCTGGTGCTTTTCACTCAAGCTTGCTCATGTGATTTTGTTATATAATAATTTCAGGATTAAAATACAATAAACAGTGGGAGAGATAAGGACCAGCCATAAGGCTTATCTGTGATTCATGACTTTCCCAGATGTCTGAAGAATAAAAATGAAGTTTCTCATAAATTCTTTTTGGGGGAAAACCAAAAAGCCTTTTTTAAAAAACTTTTAACACAGAACAATCTTTTGGGGGAAAAAAGTTTCCTTTCTATCAGAACACTGAAAAAAAAAAGTAATGTTGCCTATTTGAGAAACCCAAGTTCTAATACTGATAGTAACTGTAAACCCATTGACCGTTTTGTAATCTCCTTCCAGAAACTAAAATTAAATGGGGACACAGCTATAGTATACTTAACATATTTAGAAGTCCTTTGAAATGACATCAATCAAGCACATTATTAGTGTTGGACATATTTACTGAGGCCTAGGCAGGTCACCACTGTGGGGCCACCAGCCTGTTCCCAAAATCCCTGGGTCCGAGCCAACCTAAAAACTCAGCCCAGCTCACTCACAGCGGTTGAGGCTCAGGGCACCACGGGGAGGATGACGCTGAGGGAGCCGCCACAGGTCTCCCTCAGCCCCCAACTCCGGCACCAGGGGCCCTCATGTCTCCCGGCCTTGGCCCTACCCCTGCTGTCAGCATGAACCCCCTCCACCACCGTCCACGCTCGGGGCCTGTGTGTAGGTCTGTCCCAATGTAACAAACACACCAGCACCTACTGAACTCAGCCTCAAGAAAATGAAACAAAACTGTGGAGAGCTGTGTGCTTTCTGTTTTCCCTACTAGAGTTTGCAAAGGCCTCGTTTTTATCCATAAGCCAGATGTGTGGCTGAATTTCAGGCATTTTTCTCTGTTGTGTACATGTCTGTAGATCAAGAGCCTTCAGCAAAAGGAATGTATTCCTGTGCCCACATACCAATTCCCTAGGGATTTTTTTTTTTTTTTTAACTTCTACAGCAGGTTCAACAATGTGCTGCAAGGCCCTGCATCAGGAAACCGCGTTTCCTTTTGTCAGCTCTGCCCTTGAGCATCTGACTGATGTTTGTAATCATGAATATTGTCCCTTCCTCCTCTCTAGAAAATACTGACATGCCCACCCTGGGACCTTACAGACCCAGATCCAAGCTGTTCATTTAGCATTCTTTTCCAAATGTAAGCCCTCACTCCGGCCGGCATTCTGACTCTGCCTGCAACTGTCTTTCCCCTAGAAAACAGGCTATCTTCCCCAATTATGAGGTTGCTCTACCCCACACCATACCCGTCCCCACGTCCACACCCTCCCCGCCCACCCACCGCCTCCCCTTTCAGGAGACTGCTCTGCCCACGCTCCCACCACGCCCCCTCACACACCATCCTCACAGGCTGATGCTGTCCCAGGTGCCTATCCCCTGTGTTTATCTTCATGACTTAAGGGACCCCGCCGTCCTCCGAGGAAGGGACAGTGTTTGCCACAGTCTCAGTGCATGCTTGTGGGAATGGACTGGAGTGAAACTCAGGTCTCCTTGGCTTTATATCACTTTCCTTTATTACTGGGTCATATACTATAACCTGCGTCAGAAAAAACAGAATGACCTAAAATTTTGGTACTAACAATTTTTCATTTTGTCTTGAAAGCGACTTCTGACTTTAAAGGTTGACATAAGATAAAGGCAGGAAACACATCCCTGAGTCCACAGGACGACGACTGCGGGAAGGGCAAAGAGAAAACATGGGGCTCGTGGAAGGCCCTGGGGGTGCACCACAGCCTGCGTGAGATGGGCCAGGTGCTATGGAGTGGTTCCAGAAGCAGACGGCTAGCTGCTCTACCTGGTTCTTGTTGGCCCCAGTCCCAGAGCAGGTGACGGTCACAGGCGGGAAAGCATACCCCTCTTTCTCATGAGGAAGCTTTGAGAGGTCTTTCTCAGAGGCCCACAGTGACTGCCATGCTCCACAGTTACATGCAGAACATCACGCTGGAGCCCTCCCCACAGGTACAGACAACAGGAGGCACCTGCCAGCATCAGGGGTCCCGGCACAAGCCACGCCTGAGAGGCCCTTACGTGGGGTGCGGGGGTTACCTGCCCAGCACCTGCAGATCCCTGGCCATCCAAAGGGACAAATACATGTGTGTTGAATGAATAGGTAATGAACTGTGTCAGCTCTCCCTATCACGTAGTCCACATTTAAATTTTAACTTAAGGCATTAATTGAATTAGCTGTTATATATTATCATCATAGAAATTCATTTTAAGATAGTTACCTGTTTTTCCTGTGCCTTCCCGTTGGGGTACCTTTTCATTTATGGAACCTAAAGGGGGAAAATAAGGAATAAATTATTTTTGGCCCTCAAATGGTCATCAATAGTTGTTACGCAAATACTGGGTTCCACTTTGATTAGTTCACAGTGCTTGTCATTTCCTAGTTGAATTACACGAGCCATCTAGTACCCTGAGGTGACAACGTCATCTGCAGTCACAGGCCCTCAACTAGCAAACCGAAGATGAGTTCCTACTTCTGCGGCTAACTAGTTGGCCTTGTATATGAGGACATACACTCTAATATGCAATATATCATAGTTTCTTCACTTGAAAATTGTCCTAATCCCCTTAACATACATTGCCATATTGAGGCAGCAGAATGAATTAGATTTAAAAAGGGAAACATTTTTAAAATAATAAAAAGTTATGCGACCAAAGATAAATAAAACCCTGGTTTCAGCTGGATTTCGTCCTACGGGAAAGAAAACTGAGGAACTGCGTTTTTGTGGAAGAATGCTGGAAAAACATGAAGGGTGCCGAAATAATTCAGGAGAGCATGTCTAACATTTATGTTAAACTGAGAGGTTTGCATTACAAATGTGAGGTGTGGCTCTCTCTTCCCCATTAGCTCAAAACTGCAACAAGCATTAACTGTTTCCCTCACCATTATTACACCTACTCGAAGGAATAAAAAAAAAAAGAAAATTCTGTTCAGAATGAGTTTGGAGTTTACCTGCTGATTGTGTTCAGAATCGTCCATGCAGGATTCACTTAGAATTACCAGTCTCATGCTGGGGTGCACTCCTTAGCAAAAACATCTCATGACACAGAACGTGAAACCCATTAACTTGTTTTATAATTTTGAATGTGACGTTGAAATACAAACCAACATTTATGCCAAAGATATAAACTGCATGACATTTAAGAATGTTTATCCTGTTTCTTGGAATTTAACAGTAATATAATAGGAAATGCAGCAGCAGTTCATCATAGGAAAGGATCTCACAGGACAGAGAAGTTAACACAACCTTGCACAGACCATTCATTCTCTCGAAAAACGCGGAAATCACATGAAGGTGACAGGTTCTCACATCTCTTCCCAAAATTAAGTCAGCAGGTTTACTTCAAGGAACAAAATGCACACACAATAAACCGTTCTCCAGCAGTGGGTCCACCGTGGACCTCCCACCCAGCTCGGGAGGAAACGCCCCCACTCCTCCTGCTGTGAGTCTAAGAATAAACTGAGTGACGCGCATTTGGAAGTTTCAGTCCTCCAGTGGACGGGAAGGACGCAGTGTGCCCACTTCCCAGCTGTTCCTTCTGCCTCCAGGCTTCAAAACACAGGATTCTACCTCGGCTAAGAACCCCCTGGCATAGAAAAAGGGCCCCAGTGTGTGGCCTTCTCTTAAAGCTTTTGGGGCCCTACTTTGCTTGCTTTTCCCTTCGAGCCTCTCTCCACAAATCCAGATTTCTTAAAGAGCTTAACTGTCCTTAGTCGTCAGCTTACTGTTATCATGTGTTTCTGCAATGAGTCAAAAAATGTTTTCTACTTTGGACTGGAAATGATAATATTTCAGTAATATTTCTGAATGTGACTATTCAGGTTTTAATATTCTGAGCTAATTGTAAATATCCTACATAGTCGTTCGATGCCCCACACGAGAGAGCCTCTCCACTGAATTAAAGCAGTATTTTGTGATCAGAGGGTTGAGGACCACAAGCTGTGGATTCGCAGGCTGAGGCCGAGGCCCCGGGGGCATTCAGACAGTGTCTCCCTGCACCCTTGGGCACGCTTTCTCCCAGAACAACCACCACTGAGCTCTCTCACCAGCCCCTGAAATTCACTTGGTATTTACTCAAACCAGTCCACACAAAAATAATTCCATCTTGTTCTTAATAGTACGAAGTGATTTTAAAGCAGAGTCAAGTGTCCTTGGTAAGCTGCTCCATGATTCAAGTATTTTGCAACAGAATTTAAAGACGATCCAGATGTGCTCTTTATTTCATCTTCCTCTAGACAAAAAGCCTCCCTCAAACCTCACCTCCTTCCCTGCAATGTCCTGTCCCCAGGAATGTAGAAGAAAGCTGAACATCACTCTCCACACAGCAAAACTGCTATGCCAACTAGAATCCATGAACCCCAAACCGGAAAGCAGCTCTTACTCTTTCCTTACAGTTTTCTGAAGGATTTGCTGAAGAATTCCCAAGCATTTGGGACAGGTGAGATTCTAGGATGTAGGTGTGGAAAAGGGCTTCAAAAGGGGGGACCTGGGAGACAGTGAACAGCTTTGTAAGCCACAGGCTGGTCGGCTGCACCTTCGAGACCTGACCCCTGCTCATGGACAGAAACACCGCTCCTCAGAGTCATCTCTCAAAGGACACAGTTGAATTCCCTCCATTGGTGAGATCTCAACCCTTTTAGGTGCTATTTTAAGAGGTGGCTTTTTTAGCAATTAGGGTATGTGTTACCGGTGAAGGAAACCACAAAAACACAATGTGGGGGGATCAACACCTGCGGTTCACGGGGAAATCATGTGAGCTGTAGTTCCGAGCACCTGGTTCAAATCCAGCTACACTCAGGCATCTCAACTTGTTGCCGGAACAGCCCCGCCGGAGGGTGCCATGTCTTGCTGAGCGTTGGTGGTCTCGGCAAGCTCCTTCCCCAGCTTTAGAACCAATGAAGGTGTGTGTGGCCTGGGCAGAAGGGAGAGGGTTAGTGACGTCGCCCACTGCAGGCGAGCACAGGTCCAACATGCAGAATGGATGGCTCCTTCAGGGCCCAGTTAAACAAGCCACAGTGATTCATCCCTTTCTGGAAATCTCACATTCAAATGCAGATTTACGACACCACATGGCTTTGCTTCAGAAAAAAAAGAGACACAGAATGGGGGGAAAATAGACAGAGAAAAGGAATAGAAGGAACAGGGGCTCTGTTCCTCCTGCATCTTCTGGACACGCATCTCTTTGCTGGAACTCTGAGCGACCCAGTTGGTGCTGTGCTCTCTGAAAGCATGCTCACCGCCCCCTCCAGGCCTTTCCTCCCGCCGCGGGACAAGCCAGCGGGCTTTCCTCAGGCCCTGGCTGGTTGTGTCTGCCCCTCATTCCCTGGTCAGAACAGCCTGGAGTGCCATGAATGATCCCGCACACACCACAAGGCCTAGCGGTGCAGGGAGAAGGGCAGAACCTGGGCCAGAGAACCAATTCACTACATGCCAGGAGGCTTCACCTGCCCCAACCTCCATTCCCTCATCTGCAAAATGGGCAGTGTCAGGAGTATCTGCTCACTGGTTGAAGGAAACGGCAGAGAAACCAACAGGTAAGAGGCACACAATGAACGTTCACCTGAAACACCTCAGGCGCTCCGTCACCCGTCTGTGGTATATTCCACCTGTGGCCTCTGTCTTCACATAGGAGTATTTTACATGCAGAGACGGTAACAGGGTCTGCGCATGACAGACGCCAATGCTGTGTCCACTCAGAGTAAGCGGTCAGGCAGGGCACCAGTGAGCCCGGGTGATGGCGCCCTCTCTCCGTGACCACGTTCATTCATTCATTCAACACACGCTCATTGTGTGTGGCCGACAAACAATGCAAGAGATAAAGCACTAAAAAGTTTCATCTACTTTGCAGAGATGAGTGTGAAATGGAAATTACTGAAACAATGCATACTACAGTTGTGCACACAGCTATCCATACAGTTCTTACTGTGTGTTGGTCATTGTTCTAAGTACTTCACATCCATTAAGTCATTTACTGCTGACAACAACCCTATAAAGTAGGTACCATCATTACGCCCATTATACAGATGAGGAGACTGAGATCTGGGCAGGTGACTAACTGGCCCCAGGTCACCTAGCCAGCAAGTGGCAGAGCCAGGATCTAAGTCTGCACCGTTAGCCCTTGGGGGAGCTGAGCAGACAGGCAGGCCCCTGAAGAAGATGGAGGGCAGAACAGGCCCTTGGGAGGGGATAGCAGCGTGAGTCAAGAGCGAGGCCAGCAGTGCGGTGGGGCATGGCATGTCCAAGAGAATACTCCACAAGTGTGCTCTGCAAGCTACTCGTCCCCCTTATTCTGTGCACATCCTCTGTTTACGAGGACATACCTCCCCACATGGGGACTTTCCTATCATCTTGGCCTCCGCAGAATCTAGCGTGGTGCCCATGTATGGAAGACCCTGACTCAGAGTCAGGATGCCCGAGCGTGACCTGTGAAGGCTGACCCAACCTCTGCCAGCTCCAGTGGCCCCTCTGATCTCAGGTCTGCTGACCATCCTAGCAGCAAACAGGCCCAGTGGTGGAGAGTGAGGGCAGAAAGACTGAGCGTGAGATTTCTGTTAAGTGTCTGAGGAATCCTGGCTTTAAAAGATTCACAGAGAGGGGAGCCTGGGTGGCTCAGTTAAGCATCTGACTCTTGATTTGGGCTCAAGTCATGTTGCTGGGCATGGAGCCTGCTTGGGATTCTCTCTCTCCCTCTGCCTCTGCCCCTCCCCCCCCACTCTCGTGTGCGTGTGCGTGTGTGTGATTGCACGTGCATCCACCGTCTGGAAATTTTATCCGAAATTTTACATACCCGGTGTTGGCTATACCAAATTCTTATTTTATCTCATTAGGGATGTAAAATGAATTTCCTCAGAACTTCAAAAACTGTCGCAGTCGTCCCTGATGATTTGTATTTTTCTCGAGAGCAAATCGCGGCGAGTGACGTCTACACTGCAGCCCTGCAGCCACAGTAACCCACGCTGGTTCTCACCCCCACGGCCCACAGGCTCCGTCCTCGTGCACCTTCTACTCTTGCTTAAAGCTGTCTGTTTTTATTCCGTTGCCAGTATGCACTGAAATATTTTACTTTACTATCACTTTTCAGGAAGAGAATTGTTAAGCCTAAATGAAAGCCAATTTGAGGGGAAAAAAGGGCTCCTTCTGATTGGTAACCCTGCAGTTCACACAAAGCAACTCTGAATTTGCATTTCAATAATTTGTACAAAGAAATGCTCCAGAGACTTGAGAAGCCAGGTGTGGCTGTGTTGTTGATTTCAATACTTGGAAATTCAGTTGTTCTGGGTGTTTCTTTCAAATTCCTCAGCTGCACAGGTTCCTGCACTTAGCGCCAGGGAAATTCATTAGTGAAAAATGAAAAAAATAGTTAGCTTCTCTCTATCAAGTGAACATTTTCAGAAATCATTAGGATATTCATACAAACGTGAAGTGCCCCCATTTCCGGGAGAGGCCAGAACTGCAGGCATCATGGGCAAATTCGAGGATCACAGTTAAGCTCACGTAGACGATGTACTGAGAGGCGATCTGATCTAACCCCAAGTCCTCCGTCATTCATGCTGGACCTTCCCAAACCCAACCGAGAAGTTGCTCAGATAAGCAATCAGCCCCAGGAAAGGACCGCTAACCTGCTCATTCCTGTCCACAGAAATGCAACGCCTCCAGTAATGGACACCGAAGGAGAGAGAACACTTGATGTTATAAAACTTGCCAGGGAACGAGCAGGGCGGGAGAGCTGGCTTTCTGTCCCGCACCACGAGAAGGCACTGGAACGCGGGGAGTGGGGCTGTCAGGTTGAGCAGGATCTCCGTCCTGCTTGGGACAACTCTCCCCATAACCGGCCCTGGTTTAAGAAGGGGGTAGGGGGGCAGCTCTCAGGCGGGCCTCAGTCATGGACGCGGGACTTCTCCCCTCCTCTGCTCTGTATCCCCACGTCTGTAGCTGACTTCAAACACATACCTCAAGCTGAGCTACATACGAAGATTCTGGGGATATTGTAATACGAAGAATTCTTGCATGTAGGTTCAGCTTACAGTGTCTCAAACTGCTTTGTACTCATGCCAAGAATAAGCTCTTGGCCACGGTGCATAGTTACAGAAGGGAGATGAGATTAAAAACCCTAAAGCTATTTCCAAATAATAGCGAATAGGCGAGCTACAAAAATCCTCCCTTGGAGAAAAGTCCTTTGTTTCTGAGTTCTACTCCACCTCCAGCAATGTTAGTCTTCAAATCTTTAGAAGGAAGAAGAAAAGAAAAAGAAAAAAATCCTTACAGAATAAACATAAACCAGTGGTGCATAGACGGAGGCATGTTGACCTGGCCCCTTACCAGCACCGGGGATGGGGAAATGCTCGGTGGGCTCCCTATCATTTCCTTCATCCCCTGAGCCATCTCCCATGCAAGAGAAGACCCTGAGCAGAAAGCCATCTGCAGACCCAGGGGTCTAAATCAACAGGGCTTGGTGAGCATATAAATCTCCAAGCCATGAGCAAGAAACACCTGCTTTGAGGCAGGGCAAAGCCTGGAGTGCCTTTGGAGGCAGGTCAAAGAGCAGCTTCTTGGTCCTAAATACTTCTCAAGGCAATGTGCTGTTTGCCATGGACATAAGCGCCCTCCCCCAGAAGGGAGAAAGCTCCTACCATCCTCCACGCTCACCTTCCGTGCTTGCCTCAGGAGCAAGCACAGCAAGGAGGGAAGCAAGGAGCCACACTCTCAAGAATAAATGTGGGAACAAGATAGTTCTGCCCCATTGTTATGCCAGGCCAACGTGTCCCTCTTTTTCAGAACTGTCCTCACCTGTTCACATCCTCAGGCAGCAAGTCAACCTCTCCCAGCCCATGACATGTATGTCCGCAGGGCCCTCAACAGACCAAGGGCGCCTTGCCTGGCAGATGCTCAATAGATTAATCAGGAAGGAAAGACGAGTGGATTCCTTGGGAGGAAGGTAACGTTGGATGCTCTCCGTGAGTTTCTAGGTGAACGGGCCACATACACTATGATTTACTAAAGCAGAATCTCATGACTCGTTAAGGGATCACCATGTTAGGCCATTCAGTCATTGGAAAGTGTGTGTCAACAGGGGTCTCGGGAGGGCAGGATCTGCCACCCCCAAACTTGCCCCTCCACGGAAGCCTCTGCCTCTCCCCGCCTGAGCGCCACTCATTCCGTGGCCATGGCTGGAAAGACAAGGCTGATGACTCACTAGCTGTGAAAATCTGAGCAGAGCACTCAGCCCAAGGGACAGTCCTTGATTCGTGTGGATTAAAGCCAGTGATGGGTTTTCAGAAGCATCGAGGAGCTGATGTGCTGGGTGGGGAGCAGCACGTAGCTTCCTGTCCTCTAAGTACCTTGCCGGAGCCGGACAAAACCTCCATGTGCTCGTGGATCTCACACCTGGAGCTATACATATTCTAAGTAAGGAGTTCACGGCCCATGAATTTACACTATTGGATTTGGCAGAAAATGTGGGCTCTGGAGACAAAAAAAGTTTTAAGTCCTAGCTCTGTTGCTTACAAGCACAGAGGCCTTGGGCAGAGTCCCCCACCTGTAAACTGGAAAGTAATAGCACTTCCTATCCGAGCTGCTGTGACTCCCGACGCCTGGCGGGTCCCCTCGCGCGCGGGCAGAGTGGTGACACTGACAGGGGACAGCAAGCCACCACCCCCACTCCTCCAGAACAAGGAGGACGGCAGACGGGAATGCCGGTCGCCCCCAAATCCTCACCTAGGTGTCTTCCACCCCGTCCCTCCCATGCAGCCACGGTGCATCCTTTCTTCCCCACCCCTTTCCCTCCATCCATACCCTCAGGTTGATGCATAACTTTGGGAAGGATTCAAGTCAGTGTGCTACTTCCTCCAGGGACATCTGCATTTTTAACTCTTCAAATCTCTTTAAATCTGTGGACTTCTGCACTCCTACCCATAGATGTGCACGCACAGCCTGATAAACTATTGTCAAAGATCCAGAGAAGAAGCTTCCAGGGCAGGAGTCGCCGTGCCCCACCCCCTCTCCAGTCAAAACCCTCCCTTCCCACCTGCAACCGCTGACCTGATCCTACCATAACCCCTTCCTCACTGTCTTTGTGGCTCTCTACCCAAAGATGTTTCTCTAAGTGCTGGAGTTGAGCTTTGTCTGGTTTTGAATTTTAAATGGACTCGTGTGTTGTGTTCTGTGCCGTGGTGCTCCTGCTCAGGACCCCGCCGGAGCCGTGGGTCCTCACAAACCGAGCAAACCATGTGGTCCATGCATTCGGGTACCGTGGGCATCCAGCCGTTCCCCAGATCCGGTTGTCATCACAAACGTGGCTCTGGACGTTCCGTGCGTGTCTACTGCTGCAAACATGAGTGCATGTCTCCGGAGCCACGGCGCATCCCGTCACCCACGCGTGGGGGGCAAGCAGATTCTGCACCTGCGGCGCCCCCAGCGGGGGAGGGTCTGTGCATCCGTGTCCTCACCAGCACACCACACATCACTTTTTCGTTGCTGCCAGTCAGGGTGGGGGGTGTGTGGAGGGGAATCTCACTGCAAAGTTCATTTGCATTTCCCTGGTACTAATGAGCCTACACACTTTCTCCTGTGTTCACGGGTCGTTAGGGTTTCCTCCTTTATAAAACTCTGTCTGTTCAGGAGTTTTGACCATTTTTCTGCTAGAGTGTCTCATCTAATTCTCCTTATCAATTTAGTAGGAATTTGGATATTTTGTATTAATGGCTTAAGAATACATAATTATGGAATAAAGGAATACTCCCCCTTTTGAAGGGCCTTCTGGGAGAAGTGAGAAGGTGGAGTGTTTGCGGGCAGGAGATCGGACACCTCGCTAACTCCTGGATGTCTGCTTTCCTCCCCACGGCTTGCCTCACCGTGTGTTTGCCCATGTTCATTAATAAACACACACGTGCATGTTCTAAGCTATAGCTATTGTTTATAGCCACATTTTAAATCTCTTGTCACATTTTTATAGCGTGTATTTATAGGGTAAGCTTGGTGTGAACTCCAGGGCAAAAGATAATTGTTGAACCCTGAGGCTTACCCGATTTTAATAAAACAGATGGAAACCACTCCCATCGTTTACAGCGAGTGGGTAATGTGCACTAGCCATAGGACGCACCCGCTCATGTACCGGTGAAGAGACGAGGATGTACCTAGAGAACAAGCGCCTGGCTGTTTGCAGATGAAAAATGTGGTCATCTGTGGTGATGTCAGCATCACGATCCCATGCAGAGTCATGCCCTATCGCCCTGCTTGGCTGCGTTATTTGTGAGGCTCTGTCAACATATGCAGAAGTTTGGCATAAAGTGTTCTTGCATGTTTGTGTGTGTGTGTGTGAGAGAGACTGTGTGGGGGTGTGTGTGTGACTGAGCACTATGAGTTTGTGTGTGCATCGTGCACGCGTGTGTGAGTGTACTCGTCCCGGAACTCTCCCCGGCCTCAGACATTCTCAACAATTCCCCAAAGTCTGCAGAGTTTCTGAGCACAGGCACCTGCTCTCCCACACCCACATTCCTGCAGAATAAAAGCATGATGCAGCGGGGGGGGGTGGTAGACCTTTTCCACAGTGCGCTGGAAGTTACAGAGCGTGTCTAGTATGAGCAGCTGTGAGGTGACCCAGCCCCGAACTGCCGCCCAGGACTGAAAAGAGACGCTCACTTGCAGACGGCGAGTCTGAGAGCAGAGCCCCCAGCCTTCACCGCAAGTCTGACCTGACCCACTGAGCCTTGCCCACAGTCCCCACACAAGAAATACCAGACTTAATTTTAAGCACACTGTTTTCCATAATCCGTCATGTGGGACCAAAAATTCCACACGGACTGCAGCATTTCTACATAGTCAAATTATAATTTCTATAATTATAATTTCTGGTACCTGGTTGAAAAAATAATGCGTAAGTGGACAGTACAGTGGTTTGATTCCAAAAACAAAGCACTATTTGGAGAATGTAGGAAATCAGCCAATTTTGTACATGGCTTTCCAATAAAGATCTTTCAGACACAACTTAATTTTCTAACAGTATTGCTAAAATCACAGAAACGGGCATCCTCCCGGCTTTCTCCTTCGTAAAATAAGGCTGGGTGCCTAGTGGTGCCGCATGCCCAAAATAAAATGTGTATATGACAGTATCTCCCAGAGTGAGGGACACACAGAGAGGGCGTGTGTTCATTTTCCTCTTTCTTTCATTTACTCAATGAGTTCATAGAAGAATTATTAGGTGCAAATGTTAGCTCACTAAAAATATTTGTCAGCAATTTTTAGCTCTTGAATTACCAAAGTTTTTTTTAAAATAAATATGTTTTAATTTCACATGATGCACACCCCGTGGCTTTTAAGTGATGGCCAGTCACTGGAAATATTAGGTTTCATGTTACTGTTAATTACAGATGTCATCATGCTGAAGTGAGTTCTGGCCTGTGCCTTGGCTCCTGGTGTAAACGTCTGAATCATGGACAGAATTCCTAATTGTAAGATGTCTGACCTTTAAAAACAATAAGTCTAAAAGTAAATCCTAAATGCAAATGTTTCAATATTTTACATGAAAAATCAGGAACATGCTCTGTGCTCTGTTATCACTGTGGCTGTTTCGACAGTTTAACTCAAGTCTAGTCTAGGAACCTTGATGCAAAGATCAGGAATCCCTTCAGAGACAGTCTGATAATCCCCCCACCCCGGCCAATTAATCACAACTCAAGCTGTGAAACATTCTCCAGGAAAGATGACCAGTGTCATTTATATCATTTTTGGTAAAATATTAAAGGAAAACAGACCATTTCATAGGTTATACTCCTGGCAGTATTACTGCCTTCGTGCATCAGGCCCTCTTATGAGTAAGAACACAAATAAACCATCTGGAAATGGACTCACAGAGAATGGTCCTCTTTTTCTTTGCAAACATACACATATAAAACCACAACTTTTCTTTTTCTTTCTGTCTTTTTTCTTTTTTTTTTTTTTGCCAAAGAAAACATGTGGTTCTTTCCCCTGCTGACTACAGTCCTTGTGGTCATTCCTAAAAAACTCAGAGCTGGGAATCAAAGAACCTATCAGCGCTCAGACCAGATCCTCCGCTGGTAAAACCGGCTTAGAAACAGTGTTCCCCAGGTCTGGGGCTTTGTCCCGAGACGGAACCCGGTTCCCGGGACTCGTCGCGACCGCCTGCACCGGATTTCTCGGAACGGCGCGCAGACGCGGGCGGGTGACCGGCCAGACGGGCCGGGGCTCGGCAGGGGCTCGGCCGCAGCGCGGACCTACCCGGGCACCGCGGCGTCTTGCGGGCCACGGCCGTGCCGCTCACGGGCCTCCCGTTGGGCGTGACGCACCAGCAGTATCCGGTGTAGCTGTGACACTGCACCTGCGGGCGGCGGGACGGGGGGGGCGGTCAGCGCCGCCCCGACGCGCCTCCCCCCGCCGCGCGGCACGTCCGCGAGGACCCCGGCCTGAGCCCCGGACGGTAGCGAGCGCGCCCCGCGACCGCCGCCCGAGTGCGGCTGCGGGCCAGGGCGCGGGCTGCTCGGCTGTGCGGGACGCCCGCCCTCCGCCCTCCGAGCGCAGCCGCGCCTCGGGCCGCCGCCGGACGCTGGGCCCCAGGGCGTCCAGGGGCACGCTCGGCCGCTCCCCGCTGCACCGCGGCAGCCGTGAGGAGCGGGACGGCATCCCTCCCCACCCCCGTCCCTGGCGTCCCTCCTGCTCTGCCCCCACCCCAGGGTGTCCCCGGCATCCCTCCCACACCCCCCCCCGGGGTCTCTCAGGCATCCCTCTGCCCCCAGGGTGTCCCCGGCATCCCTCCCACACCCCCCCCCCGGGGTCTCTCAGGCATCCCTCTGCCCCCAGGGTG
>NC_138376.1:129840862-129854653 GCF_054177405.1 Leptonychotes weddellii | reverse complement strand
GCACATGCACAGAGATACACGTGTGCACAGCTACACACACAGATACATGTGTGCACACATAAGACACGCGTGTGCACGGACGCGTGTGCACGGACACGTGTGCACATGCTCGCATGCACACATGTACGCACATGCACAGAGATACACGTGTGCACAGCTACACACACAGATACATGTGTGCACACATAAGACACGCGTGTGCACGGACGCGTGTGCACGGACACGTGTGCACATGCTCGCATGCACACATGTACACACATGCACAGAGATACACGTGTGCACACATGTACATACACATACACACGTGCACACGTACATATGAGATACACATGCACAGAGCTGCGCATGCATGCACACACATGTACGCACACAGATACACACATACATACATACACATGTGCACATGGGGATACACAGGCACGGAGATACGCACGTGTACACGCACAAAGGGATATTCATGCACACACACACGCCTATATCCTGCATAGACTTCTTTTATGGAAATATCTGTTTTAATGAAGAAAATAACAGCAGGCTAACAATTGATTTATAGTAACCAAAACACATCCTGAGACCGACGCTTTCTGTGGGTTCACAAAGTTCCTGGTGAAGCCACGGGAGACACCCGCGTTGCTCCGGCTTCCCAAAGATAATGCCACCAGAAGCCTAAGGGAATGGCAGGCAAGGGAGCTTCCCAGCCGGTTTCTTGACTCTCCACACGTAAATCAAGGCTTGTTAGGAGGAATTCTTTGTGTTCATCTGATCCCACCGCCCTGTTTTACAGCACAGAAGGCTGGTGCAGACCGTGGCCAGTCGGTGAGAGAAACTAGCAGGCGCCCCGGTTCAGCACCCCTCACACGGGTCTGTGATTCTCGCACTGGCGTGGGCTGCAGGCCGCTAGGAAGCCTGCAGGTGCGGGCGCTGGCGCCTCCCCTCCCTGGGCCCAACCCAGCAGCGCGGGGCTCTGAGCACCCAGTGGAGAACCAGGGAGAGAGCAGAGGAGACACAAGGAGTCAGAGGCTGCAGGGCACTTACTGCTGCTAGGCATACACCACACTTTTAATAAAATTAATGTAAAAATAGAGGACATTTAGAGATGGCAACACCCAACCCAATGGGGGATGACACACAGAAACCCCGCTCGAAAGCCTGGCTGATTTCAGGGATGACACGTGTGCGGCCTTCTACACTAGTGATCATGGTTTATCTGGAGAAAACCATGTATGTGTCACTCAGGGCTCTCGAAGGGAAAGAACAAGACGCTGACACTCATCAAACGTAGCAGTTATTACGAATAAGAACCACTCATCTGTCCCTGTTAGGACACAGTCTGCCTCCAAGCTGACACTGCATGTCCTGGCCCAAGTGCTGTGGGCTCGCCGTGTGCTCACCGTAGCTCGCCAGGGGACCACTTGGGGGTGGGGGCTTTTGTGGCTCACGGAGACTGCAGCCTTGCTCAGGTGGTCACAACAAGGACCACAAGACGCTGGCAGCAAACTAGGGGGAGGAAACAAGGAGCATTCTGTAACGATGCTCCTTTCTTCGGTCCTGGCCCCAGGACGGCTGTTTTCTGACAGATATCCGTGATCACTTTGTTTCCAGAAATCTCAAAGTAGTTCTAATGCCTCCTGGCATTTAACTGTTCTCCTTCTTCCTTTTTTTCTGTTTTTTTATTCAATGCCAGAAATTTTGTTGAAAAGAAAGACAGCTCCAATGGGCTCAGATCAAAAGGAAAGTATTAATGTGTTCGCTAAGTTCTGAAAACACGAACTCCACAGATTTCTAAGAAAAATCTATCAGCGTAAACCACTGCATTTCTATTCAAGGTCAACAGTTAGATCGTAATATCCAGTTCATAAAATATTTTTATCCAACTTAATTAACTATGGACTAAAATATTTTAATGGTTGTTTTCAAACTAGTATATTCAAAATAGACAGGCCTAGGGCGCCTGGGTGGCTCAGTTGGTTAAGCGACTGCCTTCGGCTCAGGTCATGATCCTGGAGTCCCGGGATCGAGTCCCGCATCGGGCTCCCGGCTCGGCGGGGAGCCTGCTTCTGCCTCTGACCCTCCCCCCTCTCATGTGCTCTCTCTCTTTCTCTCTCTCTCACATAAATAAATAAAATCTTAAAAAAAAAAAAATAGACAGGCCTATAGGACTCTCACCCTCCACCCACAGACCATGAAAATGCCCTCAAAATATGCAGTTTCCCATTTGTCAAATTGACACTATTGTGCACTAGCTTATTCCAACATCAGGAATAATTTAGAGGAAAAATCCAGGTGGTTATCAGTATCACGTGAAGTGGTGTAAGGGGACACTCGGTCTTGTGCTCCCTCCTTCCCACTCAGGGAAGCAAGCTTTTGACCTGGCTGTGTCGTCGAATCTGCCGTATTTGTGCCCACAGAGGACAGAGGAGGGTCACAGCCTAATCTGCCCTGTGGCCGCGGGATCCCTGTCTCTGGGCCCCACCCACACCCCGGCTCACTTTACCTCCTCCCATCCCCAGGAACCACTTCCTCCCCGTTGGCACCTGGACAGGCTGGGGGTATTGCCTGCTGGACGTCAGGACGTGGCTGGTAAGCAAAAGACGCCAGCCAGTGCAAGGAGCCCATCCTCGGAAGAGGCCCGCCTCCCGCCATGAGCCAGGACCCAGGCCGAAGGTGCTTGTGCAGGAAATGTCAGATTGTGGTCTGGAAGCCCGTTTTCAGGGCGCCCCCCGCGTGGCACAGATTCATGTCACTCACAAGATGAGGGCTGTAAGGGGAGGCTTCAGAGCCCCCGCCCTGTGCCCTGAATCCACCACAGCAGAGGTGCACAATGCCCTGATATTTTATTTTGTTTATTATGTAGGCTCCGCACCCAGCACAGAACCCAACGCAGGGCTCGATCTCACGACCCTGAGATCCAGACCTGAGCTGAGCTCAAGACGCTTAGCCGACTGAGCCACCCAGGCGCCCCACCCAGTTATTTTTAAATAAACATGTGGCTAACAATGTCCCTCTAAAGTAACTTTAATATTTGCTACCCTTGTTCGCTAAAGCACCAAGTAAGCATGATTTTGAAATCTACGGGCATCTGTACGTTCTTTTTATTTTTACCCTTTTGATTTAATTGAACCAGCTTTTGTGAGGTGAGTTTTAGTTCTACCCACTTCCCTTCACACATTTTCTGTGTCACAGATTTATGGGACGACATTTGTTCAGTGAGCTGAGTGAGAATCCCACCCAGGAGAATTAGCCAGAGCAAGTAGGCTGGGTCCAAACACAAAGAAGCGAACAAGGACGTTATCAAGAAGCAATCCAGCGTGGACCCCACAGCGGGCACAGCCAAGCTCTGAGTCGGGTTTCCACCCAGAGGACGAGGTCCTCTGGCCTTGGTCTACCTGACCCAGCACAGCTGCCCACAGCGTGAGTGCTAATGCAGAGGCTTCACCTGGCACTTCCTCATGGCCTTCCAAGACAACAGCTCATTGGGGTTGTCGAAAGGAACATGGCGGAGAAAGGAACGTTAACTCAAATGTTACCACCTCCACAGCACATTGCCACAAGCAATGCCAGCCTGGGTGATTGCTTCTAGAAACTTCTCTGAAGATTAGAGCATCTGATACTTGAATTTATTCTTAAATCACTTCTCTAGTCTCAGCACAGATAACTGAGGTGCAAAACTACAAGCAAGGCATCCGAATTTTTCTCAGATTGATGTGTTTAGAATAAGGACACACAAACTAGACACAGAACGGAAAGGAAGAGAAGTCCTTACATGGAAGCTTCTTCCTGGATGCCACTTTGAAGCCGTGATCCTGCTGCTTCCATGCTGAGGCCCACTGCAAATCATTTCTTTAAATTCCAGGATCGTTAACAGGCAGTTACAGGTGGACAATCTAACGATTCACCAATTCTGCACATTACTCAGTGCTCATCAGGGTAAGTTACCCTAATCCTCATCCACTATTTCCCCCATCCCCAACCCACCTCCCCTCTGGTCACCAGCAGTGTGTTCTCTAGAGTTAAGAGTCTGCTTCTTGGTTTGACTCTCTCATTTTTTACTTTGCTCATTTGTCTAATTTCTTAAATTCCACACATGAGTGAGATCATATGGTATTTGTCTTTCTCTGACTGACTTATTTTGCTTAGCATAATACCCTCTACATCCATCCATGTCATTGCAAATGACAAGATTTCATTCATTTTTATGTCTGAGTAATATTCCATTCCAATATATATAAATATATATCACTTCTTTATCCATTCATCAGTCGATGGACAATGGAGCTGCTTCCATAATTTGACTATTGTGGACATTGCTGTTATAAACATTGGGGTGCATGTATCCCTTCAAATTAGTGTTTTTTGTATTTTTTGGGGTAAATACCTAGTACTGCAATTGCTAGATCATAGGGTAGTTCTATTTTTACTTTTTGAGGAATCTCCATACTGTTTTCCAGAATGGATGCACCAGCTTGCATTCCCACCAACAGTGCAAGAGGGTTTCCCTTTTTTCACATCCTTGGCAACACCTGTCATTTTGTGTCTTGTTAATTTTAGCCATTCTGACCAGCATGAGATGATATCTCACTGTGGTTTTGATTTGTATTTAGCTGATGATCACTGATGTTTAGCATCTGTTCATGTGTCTGCTGGCCATCTGGATGTCTTTTTTTGGAGAAATGCCTGTTCATATCTTCTGTCCATTTTTAATTGGATTATTTGGGGGTTTGGGTATTGAGTTGCAGAAGTTCTTTATATATTTGGATACTAATCCCTTATTGGATATGTCATTTGCAAATATCTTCTCCCATTCAGTAGGTTGCCTTTGAGTTTCATTGATTGTTTCCTTCACTGTATAGAAGCTTTTTATTTTGATGAAATCCCAGTAGTTTATTTTGCTTTTGTTTCCCTTGCCTCAGGAGACATATCCAGAAAAATACAAATCATTTTAATCCCCAGACAACTGTCCGGGCACACCATCCTTCTTAGTAAAATGTGTGAGAACTCCAAGGGTGGTCTGTGTTGAAAAGCAATGTAGAACAAACCAGGAATGGTGGTTTCTGATGAGCAGAAGTCCTTCGGTTTAAATATTGCTTCTTCAAAATATATTTCATCTCCAGATATCTGGGCTAACTCAGTCTTTGTTGAGGACACAGTAAACAAATTTCTAGTGTTAGGGGGTGCAGTTTTGGAGGCTTTGGGTGTCCTGTTTTCATGGCCCCCGTGATGGGTGAGCTGCACTCTGGGCCCAGGAGACCTCTTGTGTCACTTTGCCTCATGAGGTGCAAGCTGTCTGGTCACTGCAGGTTCCTGAAACCCATGTGAGAGATCGTCGGAGGAGAGCCGGGTGGTGGGAACATCTGGGGCTCTGGAGAGTCTCACACGGGCCATTTTAGAGCATGGAGGAGGCCATCCACAGTCTAGATGATGTCATCATGAACTGAAGGTTCTTACAGAGCCCCTGAGTGCCTAGGAACTAGAAGTCAATCAAAGGCAGGGAGAGAGCCTGGCGGTCATGTAACAGGTGAAGTCCGCTCACGCTCATCCAGGGAGCCATTCTTTTTTTCTTTTTAAAGATTTTATTTATTTATTTGACAGAGAGAGACACAGCGGGAGAGGGAACACAAGCGGGGGTGGGGGTGGGAGAGGGAGAAGCAGGCTTCCCGCTGAGCAGGGAGCCTGATGTGGGGCGTCCAGGGAGCCATTCTTAACAAGGAACGTTAGTTTACCAAATGTACTCATGCAGGCATACCTCATCTCCCTTTATCAGGCAGATACTCTGCCAACCGAAGGCTGGTGGCAGACCAGCATCGGGAAGTCAGCCAGCGCCGTGTTTCCAACAGCATTTGTTCACTACCTGTCTCTGAGTCACATTTCCGTGCTTCTCGCAATATTTCAAAACCTTTTCATTATTATTGTATTTGTTTGGCGATCTGTGCTCAGTGATTACAAATTACTGAAAGCTCAGATAAGGGCTGTCATTTTTTACAAATAAAGTACTTTGTAAGTAAGGTATGCACGTTGTTTACTTAGACAAAATGATTTTACACACTTAGTAGACTGCAGGATAGTGTAGACAGAACTCATGTGTGCACTGGGATACCAAAACATTGATCGGCCTCGTTTTATTGGGATACTCACTGCGCTCGGTGGTGGGGAGCCCAGCCCGCCATTCTCTGAGGCGCGCCTGCACTGAGTAACTTCAGAATCTATTGGAAAATCTCAGGCTGGTGCTAAGCGATGATTTAACTTTAGAATCACACAGAATGAAGCTGCCTCAAGAGTATCGATTGTTTGCTTGAGTGAATGAAGTTTTCTTGTGTGTCTGTATCTCCATCAGGTGTATCTGAGGTTTTTCACTCAAGTTTTCTCCAAAGGAATCAGAAACAGCATATAGTTTACCGAAACCTAACGGCCACCGAGAAAACAGGTACAAGGACAAAATAGGGTTCAGAACGCTGGAGACTCAGGTGGATGGGATTTGATAAATTATATTCTTCTGTTTTCTACAAGTGGGAATGGATATTTAAGGAGAAAAAAATCGTTTTTCATTTACAAAAATCTTTTTTTAAAGGTATGTTCTGCTTTCTTCCATCCCACGAAGAAAGGCAGAGCAAGCCTGGCTACACCAGGAATCCAGCTTGCTGCCTCTGCATGTGACCCTTCCAAGATAGCTTTTATTGTGGATGGTACACACAAGGATATATAATTCAATTAAATAATTTCAAAGGCTGCTAATTCGAATTATCTCAACTTTTATGGAATTTTTCTATAGAAGGATATTTCATATCTGTGCTTTAACATCTTAAAAACTATTTTTCCCTACAAAAGTAAAATTTAATTTGTGAACCATATGGGTTCTGTTGAACAAAAATTACAGGTCTTTACTTTGAATGCACTGTTTTCTGCTTGGGCCAGAGTTGGAAGAAGCACCTTCCTGTGCGCCCGGTGGGCTGCAGCATCAGATCCCCGGTGTCTCTGGACTCTGGTATGACACCCCACCGCAGCGCCTCCATTTCAAGTATGAATCAAATACTTTGTTCCCTGCATTTTCATAAACTCAGTAACTTACTGAAACTGAATTAAAACCACGCTTCCCGTCTGGCAACAGCTGCTTCCTTCACCTCGGGCATCCCTCTGAGAGCAGGTCCAGGAGGACGCTTGTCGCGGCCGACGCCTGGAGGAGCCCAGAGCCTGCGCACCCGGCGAAGGCGCAGCGCAGCCACGGAGGAGCCGGGTGGCGCGGTACGGCGAGGGACGCGGTCTCAGCGCAAGTCAGCTTACCTCTGTCCCTCTTCTGCCTCAGCCCCCTTTGGCTTCCCATTTCCCCCTAAGGAAAAACTCCAACACCTGATACTCCAGGTCTCCATAGTGAGATCAACCCCTTGTCTCCCACCCCTCCTGGTGTCTCTGCTCGGCCTCAGCGCTGAGGTCATGGCCCCTTAACGAAAATGAGGAAACACTCCTTCTGTGTGATTCCCACTCGGGGAGCTGCATCTGACCACAGGATAAGAAAGGGACTCGGTGTGCAGTGCTCTGCTGTCCCCTCACAGAGAGGACCTTCCCAGCTTCCCCAGCCAGAGGGCGTCCCACTCGCATCAGCTCATGTTCAGGCCTCTCTGTGGCCTTTAAATCCTAAGGGTCGGGCGCCTGGGTGGCTCAGTTGGTTAAGCGACTGCCTTCGGCTCAGGTCATGATCCTGGAGTCCCGGGATCGAGTCCCGCATCGGGCTCCCTGCTCGGCGGGGAGTCTGCTTCTCCCTCTGACCCTCCCCACTCTCATGTGCTCTCTCTCATTCTCTCTCTCTCAAATAAATAAATAAAAAATCTATAAAAAGTAAATAAATCCTAAGGGTCTAAAATACTTAGACTCTGAACCAACCACGATGGTGGAAAGAAAGCCTTCGTGAATGTGTGACCATCAGTTATGGGCAGCACACACATACCCACGTGTGGTACCTGTGGACACGGACCTGTCCCGGGCGAGCCCACGGCCCCAGCGTGGGCGCAGGTGCTGGTCGCTGTGGGGAGCCTGGGTCTGCCGGTAGAGCACCCCTGGGGGGTCAGCAGGAGCAGGCAAGGTGCCGACTCAGTCACGTGCAGAAGTGACTCAAACGTGTTCACCTCGGATATATCATATTATGAAAGAAGGAAGAGCAGGTTATTCAGAACGTGGCCAATTTGGAGCCGAGACACGGACCACCGTGGCCAACAGAGTTTCGCCTTGCTGTGGGATTGCTGGGCCAACAGCGAGACAGAGTGGAGCCTCCTCTCAAAGGCGATTTTACTCTGTGTGGTCTTTTCTCTTAAGGTAACAGCAAAAAGAAGGTAAATTTTCTGAACGCGACTGTTTGTGCTTGAAACATCAGCATGCTTTGTTGAGTCAAAGCTTTCATTAACATAGGAAGTATTTCAATGTTTTGCTCTAAGCATGTTAGCTAAATCTAAATCTGATTCTTAAATCAGGATCATCAGAAATTACACGTGTAAAATCAACGGGAAGGAAAATCACTGACAGTCGGTGCAGGTGCTGTATGCATATCCCGTCTGCAGAGCAACAAGACGGGGTGGAAGGAAGCAGTACTGACTGGTGAGAATCCTTTCTGAAGACTCAGATAAACGTATGTCCTGATAAAATATCCCAAAGAAAGAGCATTAAACAACTTTAAAAGATGCCTCTGCTCCTGAGACTCAGAAATTACTCTTCTTCCTTATACATTCTGAAAAAAAAAAAAACAAAAAAAACCCACAAACCTAAAACCCTTGAGCTTTTACATATAAAAATTAGCAAAGATGAAAATAACATACATGGTCTTCCATGTTAATAACAGGCTGATGGCACCCAGCTTACCTCTGCAGTTTCCTCGATAAGCAATTTCTAGCTGAGGGTCTTTGCATTTGGCACGCTGGAACTCGCAGCGAGACAGGAAGGTCCTGCCGTCCGACGCGCAGAGGGGCTTCTGCGAGGAGCCCCCACAATCCAAGCTGCAATCCTTGTCTTTATCTTGATCGACTCGCAAAAACTTGGGGGAGAAAAAAAAAAAAGAAGCCAGACAAACGTCAAGAGGCGTCCTGCAGAGCCGCAGAAAACAGAAGTCTGCCTGAGGCCATGGCGGGAATCCCTGAAGAATCTAAGCCCCGGGCAGTCGGGAATCTCGAGAACCGATCCTCTCCAAGCCAGTTACACTAAGTGGTGCACAAAACTGTGAATATCTGCAGTGGGATGTGCAGGAATTCTGTTTGACCGTCAATATTTGCCCTTCCGTTTGTAAATTCGCTTGCGAGTCCCCTCCTGCATGCTCCGTGTCTTACTGCCACCCTGGAAGTTACTCCCGAGAGTCAGGAGTCCACGGAGAGGACTGGGGGTGGGCTAACCCCTTCTTGCGTCCTTGCTTGAACTAGCTTACCATCTTCTGAATCAACGCCCGGGCCCGGGGGCGGCTGCTGGTTTCCGTGACATGCCTAGCAGCACTGCACCCCATGCGTGCATGCATCGCCCCAGCATCAAGTGGACACAGAAGTCAGGGGCCTGCCCTCACCCAGCACTGCAGGTGCATGCGAGCACAGGACCACGTGAAGGAGCCCCTGAGATGGCCCAGCAGCCCCTCCATGGCTGCCCGCGCTCCCCCTCACCTGCTCCAGGGTCCCCATCCTTGCCTTGGTTCCTCCTGATGCCCTGACACTCCACTGCAGAGCCAGCTGTGTCTTCCAGGGGCCCGTCTGCCCACACCCCCGCCCTTGGTGGACAATGCCACTCTGACCTGTCCAGTCCGCACACACCGGCGGAGCAGTGAGCATGAAGCCGGGTCTCAGAAGACACTTGGGAAGGCTTTGTACTACAGGATAAATGGGATCTCCACGCAACTGTGGTCACTGATGGATGTATGCCCTGCCCCGAGGTGTTTTCTCTGATTTATGGAGCATTAGCAATTCATTAAAGGAAAGAAAGGAAAGGAAAAGTAGGAAACCGAGAGCTGTGGTTATTTTTTTTTTTTAAAGATTTTATTTATTTGTCAGAGAGAGAGCACAAGCAGGGTGAACGTCAGGCAGAGGCAGAGAGAGAAGCAGGCTTCCTGCTGAGCGGGGATCCCAACGCGGGGCTCGATCCCAGGACCCTGGGATCATGACCTGAGCTGAAGGCAGACGCTTCACCGACGGAGCCCCCCCAGTGCCCGAGGACTGTGGCCATGACCGAGTACCGCACAGTGGTGTTTGGCCCTCTGAGTACTGTGTGTATTGAATAGGTTTATTTGGCACGTTAGTCCCAGTAACATTTATGAAGGTAGAGAGAGCCATGCTCAGAACAGCCTGTTCGGTCCCAGAGTCCAAGCTGGGGGAAAAGTAGGAATGGGGTTCAGAAGCTCAGGGACCCTCATCCACTTGTTCCCTCATCAGTACAAGGAAAACAGGAAATTCTCAAATTTAAGATACTTCATTCCTTAAAAGGTATCATACTTCTCCCGTGAAGCTCTGCAGGTCCTTGCAGGCACTGTTAACAGAGTAACCCAAAGCTGACCCTGAGACAGCGTGGAGGGAAGGAGGACCGAAGCTGGAACGGACCCCACAGGGAGTCCGGGCCAGGCCTCGTGCCCCTGACCGGGGTCCCGGGAGGGAAGGGCCAAGTGCACCGGCCAGGAGGGGGCTGGGGAAGGTGGTCATGTCTCCGACGTCTGGATGAAGGCTCCATTCAGGAGACAGGTGACGGCAGCTGGAGGCAGTGGGGTCTCCCCTCAGTGGGGCCTGGGGCCACGGCAGGGACACACTGTTCTAACTTGCTGGAGCTCAAGCAGCACTCCCTAATGTGTCCTGAGAATAAGCTGACTTGCTAAAATGATCTGTGCTTATTTTAGCCAAGAGGCAAGTGAAGACAGATCGTTGCTCTCTCACAGTTGTGCAAAACGTTGTTCTTTTACTTAAAAATGGGCAAAGCAAGCCCATAAAAACGCTTGATTGAATTCTGTCTCTATAGAGTTTTAAGGCCTGGTTTTTTCACTTTGCCCCAAATGTGTTCTAACTTTCCAGCCACAGAGGTGCGCCCCTGGGTGCCGCCCAGTTCCTGGGAGATGCTGACGCTTCAGCGTAGTGAAATTAGGAAGTGCGTCCACTGACATGTTGCTTCCAGTTTTGTGGAGGTTTCCCCCCTTGCCTTATTCTTCCTGCAAAGCTCTGGGGGGGTTGATAGCCCTCCTCTGAAAACAGCATCATGCAGGAGAGAGACATAGAGACAGACAGAGGGATGGACAGAAAGACAGAGACAGAGATACACAGAGAGAAAGAGAGACAGAAAGACAGAGAAACAGAGACAGAGAGGGGAAACAGAGAGAGGAGACAGAGAGACATTCAGAGACAGAGAGAGACAGACAGAGCAGAGACAAAGACAGAGACAGAGACAGACAGACGGACAGAGATGGGAGACAGAGCGCATGTGAAGCAAGGAGCCCACCTGAGGCTGTGAGGTGCTCAGGACCAGCCCCGCCCCATAAGCCACGCCCATCCCTGTTTCAGTGGAAAGGTGCAGTCACCCAAATCCCACTAAGTTCGATGTGTAAGAGGTGGTCTATTTGCATCTCCTAAACTGAGTTAGGAAATGCAGATTACTTATGGGAAGACATTGTAATTATCATTTTCTCTAAAGAGACAGACATCTACATCTTGCAAAAAAAAAAAAAAAAGGCCTAGCATTCAGGCATTTGGAATTTGACCACAATTCTTTATAATTTAATAGTGTACAACTAACAATGGAGCTTTTCTTTGTCAGAAATAAGAGAACACACGCTTTACGCACGCTTCTCCTCCCCACTCTCACTTTGAACAGCAGTGACGTCCCAAGGCAGACGGTGCACAGAAGAAAATGAGCTTTTACTCGGCTCTACTCTTCAACCAACAAAGCCTGTTAAAGGAAAATAAAACAGCCCTATTTTAAAGAATTCACTGTTTATTAAAAGAACTTGGTTGAGGGTCTTCAAACTAGTTAAGATAAAAGGTAATTTGCCAAATTTAGAAAGAAAGCAGACATTGAGTGACACGAAGAAAGACCTCAGAGTGCCAGGGCTCCCCGTGTCTTTTATCTTGACAAAGCGGTGCTGTGTGCCCTATGCAAGGACAGTGGCGGGAGGAAGCTGCAGAGGGCACCCGCGCAATCCTGCATGGAAAATAGGTAGGTCCGATGCAAACGATCAAAAACACGGTCTATATTTTGCTTACTAAAAAGCAAGGGTGTAAGCCAGAGGGAAAGTTAGAACAAGACCCAAACATTGAAGAAACGGGTTAAAACACACTCTTTAAAGGGCGCCTGGGTGGCTCGGTCGTTGGGCGGCTGCCTTCGGCTCAGGTCATGATCCCAGGGTTCTGGGATCGAGTCCCACATCGGGCTCCCTGCTCGGCAGAGAGCCTGCTTCTCCCTCTCCCACTCCCCCTGCTTGTGTTCCTGCTCTCACTACCTCTCTGTCAAATAAATAAATAAAATCTTTAAAAAAAAAAAAAACCACACTCTTTAAATATTCATGTGGATGGATTTTCCCACAGTGATATTGATTTAAGACTTTTTTTTTTTTACTGTTTATGCTACGAGATAGCGTTAAGAAATAATTAACGTAGTTCTGCAGCTGTAGGATTCACAAAAGCAAGAACTTTCTAAATCAGAGACCACTGGAAAGTGAGTATAGCTTCTAAGTGTGTTTGCTTAATCTGCAGATGAGGCTCACCCTGGGGCTCGGGGGAACAGACACACAGCGAGGGCATCAGTGAAGTGCGCACACCTGCTGGGATGTAAGAGGGAATAATTTTGAAAGCAACCGAAGGACAGGTAATGAGCACGGTCACAAATGCAAGCCTGTTCAAAGGAGCAATGTCTCCCTTTAAGCTCTGAGCTTTCTCAGATTCCAGGAAAGAGTTCCCTGCTTTTTTAGTAAACCGGAGAACTGAAATCGACGATCCCAACATAGAGATCTTATCCGTCTACAACCTGCACTTAAAGGATAAAGTGAAGCCAGAGGGTACTTGCTGCAGGGTGCTTCTCCCAGTGAGACCGCCTTTGCAATCACTCACTCACGCCACGTGAAGAAGTACAAGTCAAGTCAGATCCAGCTTCAACTGAACTTATTAAATAATTATTGAGTGACTGCTCTCTACCTCCTCTTGTCTCCAGGACAGTGGGATCCAAAGGAGGGCCTGCCCTTGTGGAGCTTACAATTTAAGGGGCAACAAGTCTGGGACCACGGATGATCACCAGGTCATCTGGGGCCACAGAGGATCACCATGTCACCTGGGCCCACAGAGGATCACCATGTCACTTGGGACCACAGAAGATCACCATGTCACCTGGAACCACGGATGATCACCAGGTCATCTGGGGCCACAGAGGATCACCATGTCACCTGGGCCCACAGAGGATCACCATGTCACTTGGGACCACAGAAGATCACCATGTCACCTGGAACCACAGAGGATCACCAGGTTGTCTGGGGCCACAGAGGATCACCAGGTGATCTGGGACCACAGAGGATCACCGTGTCACCTGGGACCACAGAGGATCACCATGTCACTTGGGCCCACAGAGGATCACCAGGTCATCTGGGGCCACAGAGGATCACCATGTCACCTGGGCCCACAGAGGATCACCAGGTTGTCTGGGGCCACAGAGGATCACCATGTCATTTGGGACCACAGAGGATCACCGTGTCACCTGGGACCACAGAGGATCAGCATGTCGCCTGGGACCACAGAGGATCACCAGGTCATCTGGGACCACCCATGATCACCAGGTCAAGAGGAGGTAGCAAGTTTTTCAAGGAACATGCAG
>NC_138376.1:129821955-129840762 GCF_054177405.1 Leptonychotes weddellii | reverse complement strand
CACCTGGAACCACAGAGGATCACCAGGTTGTCTGGGGCCACAGAGGATCACCAGGTGATCTGGGACCACAGAGGATCACCATGTCATTTGGGACCACAGAGGATCACCGTGTCACCTGGGACCACAGAGGATCACCATGTCACTTGGGACCACAGAAGATCACCATGTCACCTGGAACCACAGAGGATCACCAGGTTGTCTGGGGCCACAGAGGATCACCAGGTGATCTGGGACCACAGAGGATCACCATGTCATTTGGGACCACAGAGGATCTCCGTGTCACCTGGGACCACAGAGGATCAGCATGTCGCCTGGGACCACAGAGGATCACCAGGTCATCTGGGACCACCCATGATCACCAGGTCAAGAGGAGGTAGCAAGTTTTTCAAGGAACATGCAGGAAGCAGAGGAAGGGTCAGCCCTTCTCTCGGGGTCAATGCTGAGAGGGTGCCTGTGACAGGAGGACCCACTAGATGGGGCAACAGGTGTGGGACGGGGTGACACAGGGGCTGCAGTAGTGCTCTGAGTACCGAACCCCAGGAGGCTCGTCTACTTTGAGTGGGGAACCAAGACAGAGCTCTCAGGGCTTGAAAGCCTCCGGGGGAAACGCAGTTCCGACCTTCGAGAAGACGCTCAGGGATGAAGGTTCTGGATGCTTCTTACGGTCAGTAGTGACATGGACAGTCCAGAGTCACTGTGAGGAAAGCAGGAGCCTAGAAACTGTCATTTTTCTCTTTATTTGCCATGCTGCCTTCACTGTTGGCATGGTGAAGTGCTCTTATAGAGTCCTTGCTGGCTTTCGGTCCCCTGACCCGTTGTTGCATGGATTCTTCTAGCTCTCTGTGGACATCTCCTTCTCACGGTGAGGCTTTGGTCCCAGCCCACAACTGAGGATGGGCATGCACTGTGCTGTTCTGCCTGCTCTGCGTATCTCTTCCCCTTTCCCCAAACACTTCTTTTTTGTTTGTTTTCCTCACCTGCTTCCACATCAATATTAATTTCAATATTCTTGTATCTTTTGCTTTTTGTTAGCACTTCTTGGAGATAAGTCAAGAAATCTCTTGGGTTATTAATTTTCCCAGTTCATGTTAATTTGAGATTCAGTGAGAACTTGGGTATCATAAAATCCTTCTTAACAAAAAATCATGTGGATGGTATTACCTTAATACAAGAACGATCTTTGGCAAAAACAAAAAAAAATCACGTTAGTCAACACTCATCATTGTTCCCCAGTATCAGAATTGACTTGTCTGCACACGGCAGACTTTGACTCTGATTCCCTACAGAAGACTGCGTGGAGGGAATTTCCAGTCTCAGGGGTCACACCCCTACCTGAGGGTCTCAGCAGATTTCCTTCATGTCAAAGCATTTACAGAGGGCTCACTGGACCTTGGGTGCTATCCCTATTAGTTCAAGGGACAACTAAGTGCCACTCTCTTATCCAGAATCCCAGGAAGAATCAAGGGATATGCCAAATGTGTATGTCACAATTTACATGTTCTTCTCGGGCTACAGCCTCAGGAAACAGCACAAGGCTGGCACGTGGGGGACATTATAGTGGACACTCAACCAACAGTCCGGAACCCACGGGACACCACCTTTACAGGCTACAGAGGATGTAGGTTCATCCATGTGCCCTTGGCAACCCCACATGGGGTCTGGTCGACAGCTAGTGCTCAATAAATGCTTGTATATCGTAACTCTGTGGGACTCACTCCGGAATGGCTAGGGCAGACGGCAGGGGAAAGAGAAGGTATTTGAGCACACTGATGCAGGGATGCAAGAATGAGAGAGAGCCGAGGCCATGGACAGACACGTAAGCTCAGGAGGAAGCCACGGCCGGTGCTCTCTGCCGTGACTGCGTTAGAACAAACAGCCTGCTCTCCGACCGGACAGTCCGGCCGTCTGTCCACCACCGTCCGCGGCACAGGCCTTATTTGGCAGACATCCCAGGCATCTCCGGACCCTGGCACACAAAAGCTCGGACCTCAGCTCTGCCCTTCAGGGGCAGCAAAAACAAACATCCTACCTGGAGAGCCATTCCCAGTGACAGGATGAAAGTTTACATGAGAAGTGTCTGAAAGTAACAATAAAAGGGATTAAGCCGCTGCCAGATTCCACTTCCTAAACACCCCGGTCTGCACACGGGGATCCCCACCACCGGCAGCTGGCTCACCACACAGACCCCCGGCCTCCCCCGCAGAGCCCCTGATTTGCAGACCTGGGGTGGAACCTGGGAAGTCCGCGACTGATAAGCAGGTCACGTGGCCGCGCAGGAGGCGCCCACCGTCGGAACGGCTGGCACCCGGCCAGGTGGTGGTGGCCGCTGCTGGCTGTGACGGCCAAGCCCCCGTGTTCCGAGGGGGGGGCCACGTGACTCATCACTTCCCCAGGAGCCCCCATGCTTTCTGAGGCAGTGGAAGGAGCAACAGATGGTTGCTCTTTCTCTTGGAGTCCTCGCTTTCCTTAGACTATCAAATGCATTTCATTGATAAAATGACATTTTCTTTTTTAAAGATTTTATTTATTTATTTGACAGAGAGAGACATAATGAGAGAGGGAACACAAGCAGGGGGAGTGGGAGAGGGAGAAGCAGGCCTCCCGCAGAGCAGGGAGCCCGATGCGGGGCTCGATCCCAGGACCCTGGGATCATGACCTGAGCCGAAGGCAGACGCTTAACGACTGAGCCACCCAGGCGCCCCGATAAAATGACATTTTCAAAGGCATTCAGGCCGGAGTTCCTTTTTTGAGGCTCCTGCTCATTTCGAAGCATTTAGAACAAATTACACTAAAACACATGTTAGAGAGTAACCTGCGAAGCCGGGGAATGCATCCAGAAGCAGAGATACCAGATCGTTTGTTCCCTGGCCAGACCTCAGTGGGGACCACGTGCTCTGCAGGGAAATCATTCCCACTGTAGGCACCACAAGGCAGGAATCAGGAACCAGGACACAAGCCTTGCTGGAAGCAACCAGCTCACCCTGCCGCGGGGAGATCACCACGGCACCCAGAAGCAGGCACGAGAAACAGGAGGTGCCAAGAAGCCTCAGGGATGCTTATGACCATGTTTGCATGCTTTAATTGTTAGAGAATGAATACCTCATGTCAGGGCCAGGGACTCCGCTCTCTGAATGAAGACCAAGCAGGGCCCAGTTCTGGGTCCGCATCTAAACACCAGCGAGACCCACACGGTGTCCAAAATACCATCTGCATTCCTATTTCTCCCTGGGCTTGTGATCTCACTCTTTCTCAGACAAGACGAATGCACAACAGGGATTCTGAAAGTAGGGATGCTTCCCTGCTAACAAGGGTCACGGGGCTCAAGATTGCCATGGGTCTGCTTCCTGTAGGGTTTTCCTGATAAGTCTGCGCACAAAGCAGGTTCTAACAAGGATTTGCCATGTGAATGAGCCGGACAATGGGACGTTCCTGAGACAGCCCGTTTGTGTGCAGAACAGCAAAAATCCTGAGGGAGGTGAGTGCTCAACAATGCAGAGGGGACTTCTTGGAGGAAAAGAGGGGACAAGAGAAGACCTTCATCTCTCCCGTACTCATCTCCACCAACCAACACAAATACCATACCCCGAGGTGAAAGAAACCGATGCAAAAGTCTGAGTCCCTTTCTCTGTGATAAACAGAACCAAATGCCCTGTGCTCACATCCAGGGGCCAGTGTGGATGGAATGCTGTCAGGGTCTGGAGGCTAGGTGGGGAGCTCTCAGGAACACAGGTGAAGAGACCAAGGCCCTCAGGGGACACCACGCACAGGTACCTCATGCGACCAATGAAGAGACGGAGGGTCCCAGAGGAGGTCACCCAACTAGTCTGTGACACACAAGAACCACACCAAGGACTCCGCCCCCAGGCCACTACTCTCCACCGCAAGCGCAAATGGCAGGGTCCTCAACCCGAGGGCTCCAGGGCTGCATCGTCTTTCTCCAGGCCCTGACCCCAGGGCTGCAGTATTCACCCAAAACACAGGACCAGTTTTCTAAAAGAAGCCTCAGAGGGGGATGCATGGAAGAGGGGCTGCCTTCCCGTCCCCCTCTCCGGTTTTCATCTTCTTCCGTCTTGAAGGGCATTCAGTGCTGGCTTGTGTCTGGCATCATCAGAAGTGGAAAACAGCTTATTCCCCCTCTCACCTTGGTTTACACATTAAATCAGATTCTTCACATTTTTTAACAGTCTTGGTTTATGTTACGAGATAGCCAAGGCATGAGATCCTTCCAAGGGAATTCTCTTCACAGTTCTTTGAAATGTAGCGTCTGAAACCTCTAATGCAGTCATACCACCCTCCAAAATTATCATCATTATTGAATGCATAAGTACAATCTCTGAGATAGGTGGAAATGGTTCTGGAAGCCCCACATTCACTAAAAGCTGGCTGCTTCTGTAGTCCATCATCTGACACCTCTCGCTGGAGCGTCTGTATTGCCCTCCCCCAGGTGCCAACGCAGGAAGAACCAGCTCTCTGCTCTAATCTGCATGCTTCATACAACACTGTCCTCACACCACCTTCCCCAGGTGCCAACGCGGGAAGGACCCGCTCTCTGCTCTAATCTGCATGCTTCATACAACACTGTCCTCACACCACCTTCCCCAGGTGCCAATGCGGGAAGGACCCGCTCTCTGCTCTAATCTGCATGCTTCAAACAAGCAAAAAGTGTTTCAGTAGAATCTGAAGCCTGGAAAGCATGAGTCTGCATTCCACCGAAACCTTTGGAACACATAGCTTACTCTCATCTCAAGCTGTGCAGTCCAGTACAGAAACCGTTAGCCATGTGCAGCCATTATTACTGAAATTAACCAAATTAGATGAGACTTAAAATTCAGGTGCTCCTCATAGGGGAAGGGAGGGAAAAAGAAAACAAGACAAAATCAGAGAGGGAGAAAACCATAAGAGATTCTTAAGCCGTAGGAGACTCGGGTAGGGGGATGGGGTAACTGGGTGATGGGCATGAAGGAGGGCACATGATGGAAAGAGCACTGGGTATTCTATGCAACTGATGAATCACTAAACTCTACCTCTGAAACTAAGAATACACTATGTGTTAATTAATTGGATTTAAATAAATTAAAAAAAAAATTCCAGTTTTCCTTCGCACAGCTGCTCTGAGTTCCCAGAGCCACCTATGTGTGGGGCCGACAGCAGATGATGCTGTTTGCCTCCCTGAGGACGGCTCTTTTCGACACTGCCGTCGGCAAGCAGGGAGTAAAAGGGTGTCAATCCCTCATCTAGCTCCCTAAAGCTCAAGTTTTTAGAACAGTTGCAAAAGGACAAATAAAAATCAATTCCGTGGCTATATTAATAATGAAACAAATCCAAAATGCTGAGAAAAGAATCTTCTTTTGAAAAAGTTATGTTGAAATTCCACAACTTTAAGTACAGAGGAAACAGAAATGCCTTCCTTACAGGGAAGAGGAAGTGGACGATCCCTGCAGAGGGGCTAGAGAGGTTTCTGAGGCCGTCACCGGCCACTGCAAGGCTGCAGGGAAAGAGCAGGAGTGGCGAGCAGAGCGAGGGGCAGCCGGGGGCCCGTGGGAAGGGGAGGAAACTCTTCCCTGGGGGGCCACGGGGACATGCGGGGACAGCAAGCCCAGAGCGGCTGCAGTGGGAGAGGACACTGTGACTCGGGCAGCGGGGGCCCTGTGTGGTCTGAGTGAGCACGGAGACACACGCCCAGAGTCCACGGGCTGCTCCAAACCGCGGCTTCACTCGCGCTCCTGGGGTCGCTGCCAACCAGGCATCTTCTCTGTCCACAAGGCACCTGAAGCATCGCATACACGCCACCCACACTTTACAGACCAATTAAATGTCCTGAAGAGACACAGAGAAAACTTTGGGTTTTTCCGAGGAAAATGGCAGAAGTCTGGAAGCAAGCCCCACAGCGTTGCCTGGAATCGCACAGATGGCCCTGGGTTAACGTCAGGCAGCACCAGACAAGCTCATGAAAGAATCGAACTTGCCATCGTGGGTGTCCCAGAGCCCACAGCCTCCAGTCGGGGGAAGTGCACCCCAAAGTCCCGAGGGCTGGGAGTGAGGGAGTTTCCTGGATGTGCAGAGTCCCTAATTCCATGACTCATTTAGAGAGTGGAGTCCACATCCACGCATGGGCTCTCCACATCCTCAGACACACCCTGGCTGATTAGCCTTGTAACTCGGGGGTCAGGAACCAGTGCTCTGATCCAGCCGGGCCAATGGACACCTGCGATTCCCAGAACCCCCAAACCCCTGGTCAGGGTCAGGGCAAATCAGCAGCTGCGCCCTTGGTGGTGTGGCTCAGGGACTGGGCTGCTCCAGCAGGGGCTGGGCTGGCTTTGGGGGAAAGAAGCACAGAACAGCAATGTTAGGAGAACTACACCCTCAGATGATGTCTGCTCCAAGGGCTGGGGCTTCCTGCCCCAGAGAATCAGTCACATCCCAAGTCAGAGCACTGCTAAGTTCCAACATCCTTATCAAGTTTTTCCCATCTTCTTAGCAGTGACGACGTGTCCAGGAAATATTTCTAGTGAAGGTTCATTTATCCAAGAAGATTTTGATGGGTTCTTTCCCTGGAGTAAAGCATTTCAGCGGAAGTCCAGAAAAATGCTAGGTGTTAAATTCGGGAAAACAGGAGAGGGAGGAAGAGAAGACTCTTATATCCCTGCAAGTCTCCTAAACAGGATGAAAGACGGGATTGCAATGGTGCCTGCCCCAGGGTCCAGCCTACTGGCCCCAGACGCCGCGCTCTGCCATCGCACCAAGAGTAAATCCACTGGGACCGCCTAAGAGGGGAAGCTACTCTGAGCAGCATCTGCTATGACTATTTAACAGCCTCGCCAAGATTTGGGCCGATATGCTTGGAATCTCGTCAAACCAAGAAAACAGTGAGGTTTATAATGGAAACAGAGACACACTTTAATTTAGGATTGTTCCAAAAGCATCAGAATGGTTCCACACTCATAACACTTGGAACCCACGGCTACTGACATGCAAAGCTCACAGAAGTGGCTGCTGCACGGAGACCAGTTACGTTTTCTGAAGGGTGACTCCTCCGTTAGGAGCTCGTGTCAAATAATCCTGGACGGCAAAAACCAGGGAGGACCCCAACAACAACAAAGGTGCTTAAAAACTAGAACGCGTGGCCGATGGAATAGGTTTTCTCAGCTGCCATTTAACTGGGGAAAGAAAACCAGGATTTATTCACCTTTCTGAAAAAAGAAATATATCTGCATTATCAACTTGCTCATCTATAATTAATTTTAATCAACCAGGGTGTAATATACCTAAAATTTTGATATTAATATATCAAACTAATACAATTTTAGGTGATGATACTATTGTAGGGCCAAATCTTATCACAGTGGTGTCCATTCTGAAGATATCTTTATACTTTGAATGTCATTTCCTGAAGTTTCCCTTTGGTTCTGGAAGCCTGGCATGCCCGTTGGAGTTGCACAGTATCTTGCACAAAGGGATGGGAATTGAGTTTTTAACAAACCTCTGCTGGTGAAGATCAATGTTCCAGCCAGTGTCCTTCACAGAGATCACTTCTGAGCATCTAAACATTCCATCAGTTTCGTCTTTATTTCAATTTTCAAGGTCTTCCTTGGGAACTACCTTCCCACAATTTATGAAAGACTCAAGAAAACGTGCCGGGTGACACCAAATTTCCTCCTATAGAATCTGGTTTAACCCAGCAAGCCGGGCATGGCATGGGGAATGGGAGAAACGCCCCCCAGTGTGCCAATGGTGTTGGTGGAGAGCCGCAGGCCACGCTCGGGGTGGAGGCGCTATTCCGTGGGGGGGACCAGTCCGCCACACGCATGCACTCTCACCGCTGTCTGTGTGTGGTCTCTCCAAGCGTGGCTGACCCGCAACTGCTGTCGTCCCTGAGCCCGGAGAGAAGCCTGTCCAGCTCAACCGACCTTACGGGATTTGTAATGATGTTCCCTTCGTCTTGTGGTGCCTCGGGCGCTCACACGGCCCCTCCAGCCTCACCATCTCCCCTCCAGCCCTGGACTGTCCCTGAAGGGGGAACCGGCCGGCTTCCCATGAACCAGATCTGAGCAGCGGCAGCTGTGAGAACCAGGTGTCTATGTGGGCACGGGTGGGTGCAGGTGGGCGCAGGCGGCTCTTCCTTCCAGCCTCGGGGAGAGTCTGGCTCTAAAACCTAAGGGGACTAGGAGGGGGCAGATGTAGGGAGAAATGACAGTCTTTCTTTGAGCCAAATCAACTTCACGCTTGAGTGTGTGCGCGGCACATCTCCAAGAGGATGGGGTCCAGGCCACGAGGACTCCCTGAATGGCAAGCTAAAACTGCCATTCGAAACACAGTGGGCATTTCCACTCGAGGTAGAAAGGGCCTTTTTTGCCTCCAAAAGGAATTCCCCTTCAACTACAACCTGCAATTTTTCACGCACAAGTAAAAGATGAGGAGACGTTATTCTGTTTGAATAAATTCATCGGCAATTCCAGAAGCAAATTCAATATTAGAATGAACTAAAATACAAAGAGATTAATTAATTGAAGGAATTTAATAAATTGGAAGACTGGCTTCTGGCATGAGGATAGTGGTTCCCTGAAGGAGAGGGGATGCGGGATGGGCACCTGGTCCTCCGACGGCCACGCTGTTATTGCTCTGTACTCAGCAGCATCAAGATTTGCTCCAGAAAAGACCAAAGACGCCGAACAACACAGCTCACTCTCCCCGGGTTTGTAAAACCACCTGGTTTTAGTCTCGCTAATACAGCCAACAGGGCAGTTGTTCTTTGAAAATACCAAAGTAAAATTACGTAAACCCAAACGGCTTTTCTGCATCCGTGTCTGGTAAGATCAGAACATCCCTACGGCTCATATGTGCAGACATTTTAACTCCACTATCCAATCAGTGTTTTGGTTCAAGATTTCATGAATACTTTATTAGCAGGAATAACAATTTAGATCTTCAGACACACACGCGCGGCCTGACTCCATCGGGCATCACTCAGGAGGATTTCTGGGCTCCCTGGCCCCACATGCTGGTTCTGAAAGAGACACCCTTCTTGCCCTGGACTCCCAAGCCAGTTCTCACGTGCTAGGGAAACTATCTTAGCATCAATAATTTCACATAGACAAATTACGTTGTGACTTTGTTAAAATAAAGTCAGTTTTGTGTTGAGCATTGTGCGTCTCTGGCTTCATCACTCCTCCTCCTCCAGCCTTAGCTGGACCCGGACCAAGAGCGCGGCCCTGCTCAGAGACAGATAGGGAAACCATTTGCCATGACCTGAGCTGACCCACCATGAATTCTACCGGATGATACAGAAATACTTCCCGTTGTCAGGAGCGACCACCCGGAGTTATGCAGGGTCACCCTTCATGAGGGAGACACGTCCCCTGCCCTGTTTAAGTGACATGTGAGCGCACCCCAGCAGATGCAGGAGGCTCCCCTCCACGTCCTACCCCAGTGTGAGTGGGGAGTGCAAACCCCAGACCCCATCGGCCCTGGCTGCCATGGGTGTGTGGCCACGGCAAGGGCACCGAAGGGGACACATGCCACGTGAGAAGCTTGTGGCTCCCTAGCTGGGCCACGACACACCCATGGCACAGGATCTGAGTTTGCCACCTGCCATCCCAAAGCCTCCCGGGCCAGTGCCTGAGCTGCCCCTGGGACGGCTCTACCCCAATTTGAGGCAGACTTCATCATTTATAAAACCGGAGCATGAGGGCGCCTGGGTGGCTCAGTCGGTTAAGCTCCCGATTCTTGATCTCAGCTCAGATCATGATCTCAGGGTCCCGGGATCAAGCCCCACGTCCGGCTTCGTGCTGGGCGCAGAGCCTGCTTGGGGATCTGCTCTCCTTCTCCCTCTGCCCCTCCCCACTGTGTGCGTGCTCTCTCTCAAAACTAAATAAAAATAAATGGGGGGCATGACAGGATTTCTCAGGTCCCACAAAGTTTTAAAATCGGGAACCTCTTTCCACCCACCACTTGTCTCAGAGTCCCGCGGTGTGCTTCAGAGGGAGGTGGGCAGGCGCCCCTTGGGTGGGAGCCATGCGCTCTACACTTGTTAGGTGTCGTCAGCCCCGCTCAGGGACTCTCACCCCCTCTGCAGCCACCTCCCCCTGGCACACAACATTTTGTACACTGTGCAGGGTACTGGCCCCTTCCGAGGACGCGTCCCTCTTCCCTCCTGGAGATGGAGCTGTGTGCTGGAGCGCCTGGAGCCGCTGACTGAGGGGCTGGGTCCCCTTCGCCTCCCCCTACCAGAGCACTCAGAAATCAGGCTGTCCCCTCACTGCCTTACGCACATGGACTCGCCCCAGACCCGTAAAAGCAAGGCTGCAGGTCAGAAGGCAACAGACGGAATCGGGTTTGTAGACACTGTTGTGGGCTGAGCGGTGTCCCCCTCCAGAAACATTCCATCTTAGCCCCGGTACCCGTGAATGTGACCATATCTGGAAATAGAGTGTTTGCTGACATGATCAATTGATGATGAGGTTACACTCAACTAGGGTGGCCCCTGCATCCAATCGCTGGTGTTAGGGGTTGAATTCTGTCCCTCAAAATCCATATGTGAAGTCCTAACTCCCACCACCCCAGAATGTGGCCTTGCTTGGAAATAGCTGTTACAGATGTAAGCAGTTAAGTTAAATTGAATCATGTTAAAGCAAGATAAGCCTTTACTCTGATAGGACTGTCGTCCTGTAAAACAGAGAAATCTGGACACACGCACACGGAGAGAATGCCGTGGGAAGATGAACGACTGCGCACAGACACGAGAGGCCGGGCAGGGGCCTGGGGCAGATTCTCCCTCCCAGCCCAGAAGGACCCCCTGCAGACACGTCGCTCTCTGACTTCAGCCTCAGAACGGGGAGAGAACAGACGTCTGTAGTCCACGGTCGTGTGTCACAGCAACCTGGGGACGCTAACAGACAGGCAACCTGGTAACAACAAAGGAGTGAAGTAACAGAACTGTGTTGTCACTGCAATGAAAAATGCCCCAGTCAAAATGATTGGGAAAATGTACTGCTTTACATATAAGAGATGCACAGATTACCCCAAAAATGCTCAAAAGGGCGAGGCACCTGGGTGGCTCAGTCGTTAGGCGTCTGCCTTCGGCTCAGGTCACGGTCCCGGAGTCCTGAGATAGAGCTTCGCATCGCTCAGTGGGAAGCCTGCTTCTCCCTCTCCCGCTCCCCCTGCTTGTGTTCCCTCTCTCGCTGTCTCTCTCTGTCAAATAAATGAATAAAATCCTTTAAAAAACACTCAAAAGAGGAAAGAGAGCTGCATCTACATGTAGATTTAGTGCCATGTATATGAATCTTCTTTGATCAATGGTTGTTCTTAAATTCAGGCTGTGTTTGCCTCCTTTGTAGGTATTATACTGCCAGGTGCCTGGGTAGCCCAATAAACGCTAAAATGCCTCCCTGTGCAGAACCAAGCTTCCCAGATCTTTTCTGCGTATTGTACTTTCTAAAGTACTGATGTTTGCAGGCCCAAGGAGAGGTAGTGGGCTGAATGGTTTAGAAGCCAGAGATGAGGGCACCTGGGTGGTTCAGTTGGTTAAGCAACTGCCTTCGGCTCAGGTCATGATCCTGGGGTCCTGGGATCGAGTCCCACATCGGGCTCGCCGCTGAGCGGGGAGCCTGCTTCTCCCTCTGACCCTCTCCCCTCTCATGCTATTTCTCTGTCTCTCTCTCTTTCTCTCAAATAAATAAATAAAATCTTTAAAAAAAAAAAAAGAAGCCAGAGATGGGCCACACGTGTTTGCCAACAGCAATTCTAAACGGCACCTGTGCCCAATGCCTAGCGGGAACAGACTGCTGAGGAGAGGGGGTCCTGGAGGGTGACAGGCGCCGGGAGCCGGGCGGCCCCCACCGGTGCCCGAGGGGGCAGAGCAGCCACAAACTCCGGAGCTGCACACCGAGAGGAGGGTGGCCAGAGGACCAGCCTCGCCTGTTACCAGGGAGAGTGTGACTCCGAGGACAGGCACCTCCGATGGCTCATCAGGGAGAAGAGGAGAAAATAGTGAGACGAAGGGCAAAAGGTCCGCTCTGTATGGCTGAAGGAGGTGAGCAGTGATGTGGAGGAAGAAGGGGGCTGGGGCGCCGTGGACCACGGTCACCGTGGACAGGGGCAGTGAATGCCGCGGCGGGCGCTTGCTGTTTCTTCGGGAGCACTCTGCCCTGGCCAGCAGGTGCACAAACCGGGTCTCTGCAGGCGGTGGTCGTGCGGGTCCGCGGACCTGCCGGGGCCTCCTCGTCAGAATGCGCACATGCTCCCTGCCCCCGCGCCCAGCGGCTGCCTTCTGTCCGCTCACATGCGGCCCAGAAATGAACGAATTCGTTCACTGAAACACAACAAAACCACAAGCCCACTCTGGCCTGGCCTGGATATGGCGACCGCAGACGTTTACGGAGGCCCCGAACACGCCAGAACGCGCCCCGTGTGCGCTGCACCCACAGGCTGATACCGTGAGGCTGGCGTTTGTGACTCTTGCACGAAAGGCCACTGTGAAGGCTGCGGGCTCGCCCAGGACCCCTGCTCTGTAATGAAAAGTTACCAGATGTGGACTTGGAGGGCAGAGTCGGAGCCAGGAGCACTGGTTTGGTAAGACTCTGCAGACCGCAACAGAATCGGAGCAAACTAAGCAGGGAGTCAGGTTTTCGCAGCCGGGCCTCCGAGCGCTCTGTCCCTGATTCATCGGTGACTCACGATGGGTTTGGATGTCCTTGCGGCTCTGGGCAACGAAGCCCTCGGAGCAGCTAGTGCAGACAAAAGCCCGCGCAGACCCCAACCTTGCGGCACTGTTCCCCGCGGTCTTCGTGCCGCGGCAGCAGGAGACAGCATGATGCAGCTCCTCTCCCCGGCCGTGTGTCCCCCCCGACGCAGTGGCCGGGCTCCCCTCAAGTGACACGGAAGTGCATGAACTGAGGGGCGCATGCGTGGGTCACAGTTCGGAGCTATCCGCGGGTGAAGATGAAATGCCACTTTCAGAGTCCACGGCTGGGACCTGATCTCCCTGTTCTGCCCTCAGACTTCTTCAGCGGCTCTGGAAACAGAACCCATTCCCGTGGCCGTATCCCTCCGGTGAACACTGAGCGGTCTCTTGGGCTGGACCCAGGCTGGACCGGGGAGCCCACAGCGAGATGGGGAGAAGACAGGAGCTTAACGGCACAGCGCAAGCCCCTTGAGGAGGAATGGGGAGCACCCTCCTAAGTCTTGTCTTGGTTCCCAGACGTTCTGTGGCTCAGTTCATAGGCGCTAAGAATTACTCAGAATATTACAAAATTAACCTATTATGTGAAGTACTTTCAAATTTGATGAAGAGCCACAGGAACCTAGAGGGAAACTCCTGAATTTTATTATTAATACACAGAACCTACTAGCATTTTCCGTTTCCTGATTCCCTTTAGTCTGGGGAGCAGAGCTGCCTCCTCAATGTAGTTTATAAACACTTTGTAACATATTTATCAATGACCGACCACACATGACGATCTTGCCAGGACTCACAAATATAAATCAAGGACTGTGTCTTTAGTCGCTAATCAATGGCAGAATCCTTCTCTGTAAACCTGAGTGGTTCAAAACCAGAGGTCCCCAGCATAGACGTGCCCGCTCTCTCTCGGAGCTCAGACACCCTGCACGACCACCCTCTGTCCCGCAGACAGCACTTGAAACTCGAAGACAGCTGGAGGGCTGAGCCGAAAGCTGTCTGCCTCAGATGAACCCCATTCCTGTCAACCTGTTGCCACACCAGGCATACGGACACTCCGTTCCAGCGGGTCACCTCCATCTGGTTCTCTAGAAACACTCTCCTACCCACCCCCTGCTGCTGGCCTACCCACGCCGACCTCCGCTACGGGGAGGAGTCCCATCTCTGAGGACTCAGCTAACTCTCTGGGTCCCCTATGCCATGGCTCACCAACCCAACCACAGTCACCCTTCCTTTATCCAAATGCCTTCAACCATTGACGTCCTAACTGCCTCAAGACAGAGGAAGTCCAGACTGTTCTCTTTTTATTCCAGGTCTTTATGCCTTTGTTCCCTGTAAGACGGAAGGTCTCCAAGGCCAGGAGCTGTGGTTTATGACTCCGTGCACCTTTCCTAACGTCCGGCGGTGAGCGCGCCCCGTGCATCGCTCCTGACACCCCGCGGTGGGCGCACAGCAGGTGTAAGGCACACCGATGACGTGGACCCACTTTGCTTCACAGATGCTACTGGCCAGGAATCCTTATAACGAAGAATAGTGAATGTCCTCTGTGCTGTGCTGTTCCTCTGGGGTGGGCCCAGGGGGAGTGTCTAGGAGCCACTTCCTCACGGAGAAGCCAGGCCCAGGAGACCCCAAGCAGTCTGTGAAGCACGACAACTCTTTGTAGAGTACACAATGCTGGAGAAGTGTGACACAGTTGTGTTCCGTGTTTCAGTTTTCGTCTCATCCCAAAACAGCAAACATTCGGGGAGAGCTCTTGAGAACATCCCACCCTCCCTCGTGCACATGCACACACACTCGCATGTGCACAGGCTCGCACGCACACACATGCACGCTCGTGCACACATGTGCGTGTGCATGTGCACACACGTGCCCACACGCACACATGTGCATGTTGCATGCACATGCACGCACGCACACACGCTCTCCCAGCGAGCTGCCGAACCCGCCACAGACGGCCAGGCGGACTGTGGTGAGCTATAACATCTTCAGCACACGCGCATCTTGTTCCTTCATTTCCTCTTCCTGCTGGGCCCAGAGACGGACACAGAACAAAGAGAAAGGGCTCAGTTACAGGTCCGTCACTTCCAACTGTCCTCTTCGACTCACTCGGTAGAGAAAAGAGGTTACAAAAATACTCATAAAAGAGAAATCAATGATTGGAAGTCCATCTAAATGCACATTGCATGACTAAGTACCACACAATGAGTCCAAAGTATACATTTTCACACTCTGCGACTGAACAGCTGAATAACAGTGATCTGGAGTCCAGATTCTTAGATCAAAAACCAAGGAAAGCAGATTTGCTGATTCTGAGCTGTAAGCGGTGACTTGTTCCAAGTAGTTCCAAAAGCTTCAAGAGTTTCACAGACTCAGACACCCTGACTAATTCTAAGCGTGTATTAGAAGCCTTTAAAATGTTGATGCACAAGTCCATACCCCAAATATATGTGAAGAAAAAAATCAGAAAAGCACGCATTATGCACAGTATTGCTCATTGCAATCTTATTTCTAATAGCAAAGTAAATCTGAAAGAACTAAATATCCAACCACAGAGGCTTAGATAAATAAATTACTATAAACCCATGCATCAGAAATGTAATATAATAATCCATCAAAAATCATGTAAAAGGTATAGAAACTATTTCCAAACAAAAAATATTTAAAATTTTAAAATACAAATTTTAAGAGGTGTGGAACAGATCCCAAGGCTACATACACTACACATAAACACACACACACACACACCCAACACACAGACACACACATCCACTACACAGAAGACCACAAACTACCAGTCCCGCAAAGTTTTATCATGTGTAGTCTCTGGGGAGTGATAAAACGGGAGATGGACACACTCTTCTGTTTCCAAATTCCCACAGTGGATCTCGGCGACTGTTCTTTTTTAAAAAAACATTTTTTTTAAGATTTTATTTATTTTTTCATGAGAGACAGAGAAAGAGAGAGAGAGGCAGAGGGAGAAGCAGGCTCCCAAGGAGCAGGGAGCCCGATGCGGGACTCGATCCCGGGACCCTGGGATCATGACCTGAGCCGAAGGCAGACGCTTAACCATCTGAACCACCCAGGTGCCCCCCAAAAAAACATTTTTAATACATGTTATTTTTAACCTATAAAATACTTCCAACCTAGGGAAAATATGTAATGATATGCCCATCACCCAGCAGACACATACTGGTAGTAAAGGAAGACAAAAGCATGAGTTATTAAAAGCAATAGCAAAAAATAAATACCCCAAACATCCATCGACACATCGAAGGCACATATTCTGTGCCTGTTGCAATACGTTCGGATTCTCATCTAACAAGTGATCGGTTGCATACGATGAACACTTCAGTCAAACACACATCCCTATCACCACCAGATCTGGACTGACTCCCCAAATCAGAAACGCAGCCGACTCTTTGGTGTATTTCCAGCTGCCCCCTACAGTTTAGGATAGCTAAGAACACAACAGAAGTATCTGGGTTCAAGCCCTATTTTGGTCCACTGCACCCACGAGCTCCTCTGTGTCCATGAACTGGAGTAACAGATCCCTCCCCACGGCTCTGCCGGGGGGTCGAGGGACACAGAACACGCGAAGGGCCTGGCACCCAGTGTCATACCCCAGACACTAGTCATCACACCCCAAGACCCCCCCAAAGTCACCTGGTCCCAGACACCTCCTGCTCCCGCCTGTCCTACCTGGTCTAGGGCACCAACCCCACCCTCCTGTGACGTCCCAGCACTTGGAGGGAGCCTGGCTCCCTGCCACCTGCAGCCCTCCATCCCAAGCCCACCCTCCCCTCTGCCCAGGACTTCATCTTCTCCTACCAGACAAGTGTCCTTCCTGCAATGAACCCCCGCCCGGGCTGCGGGCATCCGGCCAGTTGGGGTGCTGGTCCTCTCCATCTCCAAGCTACCTTCAGCCTCCCGTCCATCACCCTCAGGACACACCCCACCTTCCCAGGCTGGACCTCATTTCCTGCTCTTCTCCCAAGGCTTCCACAGGTTTTTACGGAACTGACCTCGTCTGCACATCCGACTCGCTCTCCTCGTGACTCACGGAGCAGAGTGGGATGCAGAGGGGATGAGCACTGCGTTCTTCACTGGGCATGTCTGCCTGGGCCTGGCACGCACAGCCATTCCACAAATGTCTCAGAAATAAGTAAGTGAGTGAGCCCAATCTGCTTCCACAGGGAGGAGGAAGGGAGGCATAAAACTGTGCTGTTTACACACGAGGCCAACGACCCTTCATAGGTGTTGTCTCCAAACCCTGAGAGGAGCATGCTGTGAGGGGACCAAGAATTTTAGAAGCTAACAGGGTTAGATCCCGTGTCTTTCTGATTCCACATCTCCCATCTGCACGGGTTTCTACAATAAGAACGATCTGACGTGAGTCTGCAACACTCAAAGTCATCTAATCTGAAATTACAGCCAAATCTACCTTACATCCTTTACTTCCTTTTTAAAAAAATCTATTTAGAAGTGTATCTGAATCCTTACTCATAGGACTTGAAATTAGTTTTCTATGTAGTTAGCAATGTGGTATCATTTAAAAGTGAAATGACCCAGTAATACATCCCAATAACGAGGAAACCATGGTTTAACCTCAGAACCACCTCACGCACCTCCGTATCCAAATGTTTGGAAAATGTTAAATGCTCAGAAAGCTGAGGAGATGCTTAGCTGATAACTTGGTCATTTGTTCCAGGTTTTCTAAATCAAATAGCAGCAGCTTAGCCTAAGTTGGTTACTTAGCCTAAGCTGGTTACTGTGCTTTACTGTGCACGTGAATGACCCCCTCGGAGTTGTGCAGTGTGCTGCCTGGGCAGCTGTACACAGTGCTCTTGGCTGTGGAGCTCTCGCAGAGGCAGTTGCAGGTGCATCTGGAGTTTGGCTGGATGGATAAATTTGGAAATCATCAGATTGCAGATGGTGTTTAAAGACTAGGACATAGTGGCATTACCAAAACATAGGGTGTGCAGAGAGCAAAGGGGCCAGGACCAAGCACCAGACAGAGGACAGAGGACAGAGAGGGCTCAGTGCGGGACAGGGTGCCTGGACAGGAGGACCAGTCAGCACCGGGAACAAATCCAGGAGTGGGCGGCGACTGCAGGGCCCAGGGGAAACTTCAAAACGAGGAAGCCGTGAGTTCATTCAACTTACCCCAAAGCCTCAGCCTCACCTCCCATGACATGGGGTCCAGGTGGGCAGTCAGCATCGCCCTCCCCTTGTGCACAAACAGAGCGGATGATCAGGAGTTGGCTGTCCACGTACAAACCTGCAGGAAGGTCGGCCACGGCTGCGCTTCTTCTTCACCAGCCATCCCCTCACTGGGAGGTGCCCATGTGCTGAGGGAAGGAGCCACCCAGCCAGCAGGGGCCAGTTTGCTGGTGACCCAACACCCGGTCTGACGGCGCGTGTGCTTGTGTTGTTGTGTCATAGCAAGAGTGCAGAGGGACTCACCCAGACACACGCTCACACTTGCACGCTCACACTCACACCCAGACACATGCTCACACCCACATGCTCACACTCACATGTTCACACACCGGACATACTCATACTCACACCCAGACCCACGCTCACACTCACACCCAGACACATGCTCACACCCACATGCTCACACACACACCAGAAACATGCTCACACTCACATCCAGACACATTCACACCCACATGCTCACACTCACACCCAGACACATGCTCACACCCACATGTTCACACACCACACACGCTCACACTCACATCCAGACACACTCATGCTCACACCCAGACCCACGCTCACACTCACACATTCACATGCACACCCAGACCCACGCTCACACTCACACCCAGACACACGCTCACACTTGCACGCTCACACTCACACCCAGACACATGCTCACACCCACATGCTCACAATCACATGTTCACACACCAGACACACTCATACTCACACCCAGACCCACTCTCACACTCACACATTCACATGCACACCCAGACCCATGCTCACACTCACACCCGGACACATGCTCACACCCACATGCTCACACACCAGAAACACACTCACACTCACATCCAGGCACACTCATATTCACACCAGACCCACACTCACACTCACACCAGAAACACGCTCACACTCACACATTCACA
>NC_138376.1:129783147-129821455 GCF_054177405.1 Leptonychotes weddellii | reverse complement strand
TCCTCCTCCGGCCGGCACGTCCTTGGGCAGCTGCCGTGCCCGGCCTGGGGCGGAGGCGTGGGGAGGTGAGCCCCGCCCCGCATGGAGCCTGGGCTGGATGGTTGTGCTGCTGGCCTGTTTGGGCTCAGCCGTCTAACAGTGAAGAATGTAACAGTTTATTAGAGCACTTAACGTGACGGATCTCTGAGCAGAAAGTAGGATGGGGGAGCATGACCTACACTCTACCCTCTACCGAAGGTAATGGTGTGCCACAGAAAGGGTGCCAGGGGGACCTCTGCCCCAGCAGGTGACGTGCTGTCTGGAGCCCTAACCCCAGTTGGCTGGGAACCCCCACAAGACCATTCGTGGGGCCATCTCAACCCTGCCAGCCACACAGAACGGCAGGACACTAACTTCTGGTTTCCAAAGATCTATCTTTTTTAATTAATTTTAAATATACTTTAAATAATTTTGTGATTACACATGCCCAGTTCCCCTGTGGAAAGAATCAATACACCACAGAAGGCAAACAATGCACTAAATTCTGCTCTGAAAGCTTCATTCAAATCTCACAAGTCGTTTTTAAAATTACAGGCATTCATGGAATTTATCATCTTATTTTGTAATTTCCATTTCAGGTTTCCAAGTGGTTGGCTCCTCTCAACGGGGCGACTGTAGCCCTATGAAGGCTTTACCTCGACTGATGTCTAACGTGTGGCGGCGAAGCTTTGAGAGTGCCTCTGGGATAATTCTGTTCTTTGTGCACTTTTCCTGGTGTCACGGGACAGCTGGGGGCAGGGTAGGAGAGCGCAAGTCTGTGACAGGTGCGTGGGGACAGCTAACCGTGTGCACGGAGCTACCCAGAGATGTGGAGAAAGGGCAAGTCTCCCTTCGGTTCTTCTCGCGACAGGCCAAACAAGGTGGTGAGAAAGGAGTGGAGAGAGGGAGAAAAAGGCAGCCGGGTGTAAATGGATGGGGACCGGGGTTAGGCCTGGGCCATGGGGGCCACAGCGGCCCTCAAGCCCTCACAGCTCTGGTGCAGCTGCAGGAGTCTCGGGGAAAGGCTCCTGCCCAGGCCCACAGGTCAACGAGCTCATCACGAACGGGGCCACACTAAAGCTGAGGAGGTTCCCTCAGAAATTAGAACCCTCGGTCGGTGCACTCAGGGATGCTCTTCCCGTCACCCCTCAGAGTGTGTGCAAACCTCTCTCAGCCACTGTCCACCGAAGCACGCTAGCTGTCTGATGGCCCTCACGGTCTGGGGCCACCAGAGCCGGAAAGTCTCCTCCTCGGGCTCCACGGGGCACTGTGCCCTCCCCTGCTGCCCAGAATGGGGCTGGGGCCGAGGGGAGCCCACCCTGACAGCGTCCCAAGGCAGTCTTGGGGGGAGGGCCCAAGAGAGCCTCGGTCACCGCACACAGCCTCAGCATCGCTCCAGGGTGCTACCCCTCCCCCACAGCACGGAGCGCCTTGGCCCGGTCCAGGGAAACGTCTCTCATCTTGTCTGCCCCTTGCAGGCTGGGATGGGATGGACCGAGTCTTGGGAAGTCAGACAGGCTCCCCACATCCCAGGAGGGAAGTCAGCTGTCTGTGATGCAGGCATCTCGTAGGACAGATTCCTTTGTTCCTGGTGCCTTGATTACTGAACAGAGCAGAAGACAAATGCACAAAACAGCCCCACTTGGGCAAGGCCAGCCTGTGTACCTCAGCATCGTTTTGCCACCAAACCGATGAACTGGTTCTTTAAGTGACTAAAGTCTAACAAATCTGAGAACATCCAAAATGGAACGGGGCCTCATAGCCTGGGCCACACTCAAGTGTTCTGAACCCGTGATCAAACACACCGCAGATTATTGTGTTTACCTAAAACTCTTCATGCTTTCTGAAACTTCATTATTATCGGCAGAGACTTTGCCAGCAACCTCAAACCTTAAGAGTTGGCTCACCCCCCACCCCCGCAAAAACACTCTGCCCCAGACGTGGGCCTTGCTAAGGGCTGGGTCAGTAACAAGATGCTGGGGATAGAGTGACAGCGAAGGCCCGCCCTCCGCAGCAGAGTGACCCCTGAGCGCTGAGCGCCAGGGCAGAGCAGAGGGGAGGCCCGCGCTCACAGGGGGAGAACGTGAGGGATGGACACTCAGAAGCCTCTGCGAAAATAGAAACAATAGCCTCACCGATGGCAGGTATCTTGAAGCGAAGGGGATTCACTGTGATTTGGGCAGAAGGAGAAAGGACAAAGACCACCAGGGAAAAGAAAGTAAAACAAAGGAAGACACATACTGGAGGTAGGAAGAACTCACTTACTGCATGGACGTTTTACCTTATCTTAAGTGCCAGCCTCATGGGTTACATGCCACATTATGTCATACACAATAAAATCTGAACATAATTGTGGTTTTAGTAGGCATTCTGAGACTGCCCTCATGTCAAAACTTCTAATTAAATTTAGCCAGATATAGTACGCAAGCTTCCATTTATAATTTCTTTTTTTTTTTAATTCTGACAATATAAATGCATTAACATTTTACGTGGCTCCAGTTTTCTTGTGTTTACGAATCTTTGCTCTTTGATTTTCAGCCTGGGACTACAAAAACCACATAAGACTGTTATTAATACTTTTAGAATAATTTCTTCTCAGCCCACATAAAATTAGGATTTTATTTTCTGAATTCTTTCCTCTTGTGGGCTTCAGTTAAATATTTAATGCATCAAATGTTATTCAAACTCTAAGCACGTACAAATATTAATAGTGGGATTCCCACCCCATTACCGACACCACAAATTAGCAAAACAGAAAGCGACCATTCTAGTTTTCTATAAATGAACTCAGAATGCTATTTCTCAATTTTTTTCTTCTTTAATTTCAAAATCTCACTGGAAGTCCATTGTTTTTAGTCTGTGTCTGTTATGTGGAGAATGGTATAGTTTTAATTCAAAAATACGTAAATGTGACCTTGCTCTCTATCCCAGTGCTCCGCTAATCCTAATAACAGCCCCTCTTCCTAATCCTGGAGGCTTGTGAAGGCTTCTTTTGATACAGAATTAGCTAGAAATCTGCTCTGTCCTGAACCATTGTCACATCAATGCCCATTTACTGCTCAATCCTGGCCCCTTCAGGGCCTGAAGTTGCTTATAGTTTTATTTATGGTCTTGATTTCAAATCAGAACTAAAGTGACCCTCCAGATGTTGGGGTTCAGTTGCCATAAAGGGGCTTCTGGTTGGAAACCGCCAGTTGTGTTTACTTTCCTCCTCCCTGACCACCTCTGTGGTCGGTCTTCTGCTGACGAAGGAAACACAGCATTCCCAGAGCATCACATGTGCTCAGGGCATTTGCAGTGGGAAGAGAACAAACACCCAGAATCATTGCCTGAAGAATCTGACCCTGAGTGGGCACAGAATCAAAACCATATGGTGCACATTTCAGCCTCAGTGGCCAGAAACGCAGGAGCATTTTGGTGCTGATGTTCCCGTAACATCAATATCAGACCCTCTCATGGGCGTGTTAATGATGAAATATTTTAAAATTTATAGATGAGCAAATACTGTCTTTCCGTTTCCTTCCTTATCTTCCAAAGCAAAGAGATACTTACAGGGGCAGAAAACAGCCGTTTCGACTCTGTCCTCACACATCCCCCTGACCAGTGAGTCCTGAGTACGTTCCCTCCCCAGCGGAGGGATTACAACGTCCCTGAAGGTGACACAGAAATTAGTGCAGGGAACGCCCAAGCCCCAAAGGAAGAACAACAAATCCAGGTTGAATGTGGAAATGGCTAGATGGGCTCAGGGCCCAGGGGCAGTTCCCTTGTGTCTCAAACGTGGGTGCAACAGGACATCTACGGATGGGTTGTGGTGAGCGCTGCATGAGCAGAACACACGAGTGGCCCCTTGCAGAGTGTGCAGCTCAGCGTGATCACAACCAAGTCCCGGATACGAGCCCGGGGCAGTAGCAACATCTGCTGGTCACAGGAAAAGGCGAGGCGTCTGCCTCTGAACTAGGGGCCAAATACCACTTAGTCGGTTCTAAAAGGAATCCACTGGCTCAATCTCAAGTACCGTGGGAAGGGGGTCAGGGAACATCACTGCCCCGGAAGAAAACACTCAGGTGTAGGTTTACCGTCCATCTGCCGAAACCCATACAACCACACCTGCGGCAAAGTGAAAAGGGAAAGAACGGTGATCACAGGTGCACACTCTGGAGAACAGAATTCTGTGCACCCAGATGACTTCTACTGCAAATTATTCCACAGTCTCAGCCGTTCACAGAAATAAAAAGAGGGGCGCCTGGGTGGCACCCCGTCAGATACGTGTCGGAGTCTGTTTGAGATTCTTTCCCCCTCCTCTTCCTCCCCCTCCTATCCTCCTCCTGCTCTCTCAAATAAATAAATAAATAAATAAAATCTTTAATTTTTTTAAAAAAGAAAAGAACTAAAAAGAAAAAAAATGTCAAGCATTCCCATGAAAAATGGACATGATCTGGCCTTAGAAACCTACTTCTTAAAGGAAGAAAGAGATGAGGACCCAATTAGGGCAGACCAAACATACTTAACAACACCATCTGTTGATTGGCAATAACCCCAAAGTCTGACTGATGACCAGGAGATCATGCAAAGCCAGCAAAAAGTCATAAGAAAAATACAAAAGGGCCTTATGGTGCCATTTCTAAAGAATGACTTTGGTGGAAAAAAAAAAAAAGATAATTTTCAAGCAAAGCAGATTCTCTTAGTCTTGAACACCAAGTAGTAGCAGCGATCAAACCCGGGGCCAGTCCAACAGCGCCACCCCAGACAAAGACCATCTGGTGTCAGGAGGGAGGAAGCCAGGTGTGACAAGCTTCCCACCCACAGAGGTGGAGGACTATCCCTGTTCCTAGGTGAGAACAGAAGGTGGGGTAGAAGGAGGCAGAGAGGAACCCGTGTTCTCTCCTCTGCCCGTCGAGCCCTGCACAACTGACCCCAACTAAGCCCATGAGCACGCCCAGAGCAAAGCGGTGGCTGGAAGCATCTGTGATGGGTGACAACACCATGAACCCCATAGCCTCTCACCCGAAGGACACAGCAACAGAGCTGATGATTACACTATTCAAAACTACCTCGTATGGACCAGGGGCATGGGTGCCATCAAAAATAATGCTAATTGGAGAACTAACATATACTGGGCATATTAAAAGCCTTATCTTTAATCCTCACAGCATGCTAAGCAGACATTACTTTATCCCCACTTCACCGATAAGGAACCTGGAGATAAAGAAAGTTAAATAATGTGTCGAGAGTCAGTCACACATCTAGAAGACGCCCAGGCTCCCATGGGCGGCCGCTGCCTCTCTGACTGACTGAAGATCAGATGTAAATCTTGGAGAGGAAATGAAAGATCCCCAAACACTAGGAGTGATCTGAAAAGAGATGATCACCGCAGGAGATCCAGCACATCTAACACTTCCTCATGACCCCTCAGCCAACTTGCTGAATTCGTAGATCGTAGGGTGGGACAGGGAGGAATATGCCAAAATACTTGAGGGCTTTAAAATTTTCTTCTGGATGCGAAAGCATCATGCATTGTATTTGCAAATGTAGATTTAAGGCAAAGGTCTTCCGAAAAAATTGCAGTACAGTATGGGGCATTGCCCCCACACTGGAATCCCCAGGCAGGCAGGCAGGGGTCTCTGAAGCCAGGAAAGACACAGAGCATCCCAAGAAGCAAAGGACAAGGGGCACCTAGTGGCTCAGTCATTAAGCGTCTGCCTTTGGCTCAGGTCATGATCCCAGGGTCCTGGGATCCAGCCCCACATCGAGCCCCGCATCAGGCTCGCTGCTCAACAGGAAGCCTGCTTCTCCCTCTCCCACTCCCCCTGCTTGTGTTCCCTCTCTCACTGTGTCTCTCTCTGTCAAATAACTAAATTAAAAAAATTTGCAAAGGACAAGGGCTCCAGAGTGAGTCTTGCACTGAAGAGTGGCCAGGAGGGAAGAGATGAGAACCTACAGAGATTTAATAACTAACCATCTCACTTCTGCTTTTCCAGGGAGGTACCAACAGACCCAGGCGCTCCCGGAAAGCGGGCACACGGGAGTCTACATTTTCCACGTTCAGAAAATCCGTGGCAAGGGCAGGAAAGCTCCAGCTCTGGGAGAAAATGCCAGTGTCTTCTTTTGAGAATTGCTCTGCTCCCCTGTGGCCTTCAGCGTGCTCTGGGTGGGAGGCGTCTCCTGTTACGTGCCTGTGTACCTGTGTGTAGATGTACTGTGGATTTAGACACACAGGAAGTAGAGTTTGATGGCCTCTCTGGGGTGATAAAAGTTCTGCAGGAAAGCTGAGCCTGTGGAAACCTCCTTAGAGCTTCCAGGGAGCAGTTTCTAATCTACAAGTCATTTGCAAGACACAAGGCAGGGACCCAAGGACTGCTCCAGAAGAATTTTAGGTATGAACAGTGAACTCACTAACTTCTTTCCCCCTGGTACTGCTTGAAAAAAAAAGACAAAGAAATAAAGAAAAGAAAAGAAAAGAAAAAAGAAAAGAAAAGAAAAGAAAAGAGAAGGAAGGAAGGAAGGAAGGAAGGAAGGAAGGAAGAAAGAAAGAAAGAAAGAAAGAAAGAAAGAAAGAAAGAAAGAAAGAAAGAAAGAAAGAGGCTCACAGGACTGCTTCAAATTTGCTGAAAAGCAGAACCAACCGGACCACAGCTCCTTTCAAACCTTAGGTATTTTCGATACAATAAACCCCTTCAGGACAAGTCCCACTACTTAAAAGCATCTCTCCACCAGAGGTGTTCTCTCTACCTTCGTGTTTTCTCAAGCACTTGTTCAAAAACACATTTAAGTGGAATGTTTTCGTTTCTGCAGATTGCATTAATTATGGGTTTGCAAACACTGCAAGCCCATGAGGTCTGCCCGAGCTGGGGGCTGCAGACACCCAGCCTGGGCCGGCGGCCGGTGGCTTGGCTCGCGCCCTGCACATAGCTCCAGGCTTGGCCCTGCGCTCTGCCGGCCCAGGCTGTTGCAGAGAAGTTTCAGCTAAGAAAGAAAAACACACAGCGGTCAACCGCGGTGACCCACGAGCTCCGGAGCGCGCCTGCCTGCGCGCAGCACCCCGACCAAGAGAGGACCCGGGAAAGGGGACGGCAGGACGTGGAGACGCCTCGTCCCTCAACTTCTGCCTGCTCCCACGAGTGAAAATAGTATTTATTTTAATGTCATCTGCTTCCTCCTAGATTCACTTGGGGAGGGTCTCTGGGACAGGCAGGCGAACCAAAGGGGGCTCAGGAGTAGGAACCACGACTGGCCCCTCCTTCCCGCAGCAAGCGGCCGCCGGTCCGCGCGGTGCCCACCGAGGGCCGGAGTGATGGAGGGACGCGAGGCCGAGCGCGCTCCAGGCCTGAGGGACAGCAGTGAGTGGGCAACCGTACCCCCGGTGGGGCGGCCCTCGGACGGTCCGCGCGGCGGCGCAGGCGTCCCCAGCCTTGTGGCCGCGCCTGACCCTGCCCACCCGTCAGCTGGAAGCGCAGGACCCCGAGAGCACCCCCACGCGGCGGTAAGACCCCAGAAGCCCACGCAGCCGCCTGGGGACCGGCCTGGACCCCACCTGCTCGGACCCCGCAGGCGGGAGGCGGCGCCGGGTTCCCGAGGGTCACCTGCTCCCCGCGCCCGGGCGCTCAGGCCAGAGGGGCAGGCGGGAACCGAGTTGGGGCGAGGCGGCCGGGTCCCCGCGGGACGACTCACCGTGAGCGCCGAGAACTTCTGCGCGGGCGCCGGCGGGAGCAGCCCGGCGAGCAGGGGCAGCCAGCAGAGCTGCGGGAGCAGCATGGTGACGCGCGCCGCACGGCGGCTGGGAGCCGGGCGCAGCGGCCTCGCGGTCCTCACCCCGCGCTCCGGGCGCCGGACTCCAGCAGCGGCCCTCCGCACCAGCGGCCCTGGGCGTCCTGTGCGGCTTCGCCGGCTGCTGTCAAATAACTCCAGAACTTCCCGGATCCTCCTCCTGGCCGCTCGCTCCCTCCCTCTCCTCCTCCAGCCCCACCCCCGCGCCGCCGCCGCCGCCTCCGCGCCCCGCTCGCTCGGCTCGGCTGCGCGCTTGGGCCGGGGCCGCCCTGGGCGCGGGTCTGCGGGAGCGGGAGGTGGAGAGGGGCCACCAGGGCTGCGCGGCGGCTCAGTGCTGCGTGCGCGCTGGCTTCCCTGGGCCGGCGCGCGTGCACACGCACACACACACGCGTGCACACACACACACGCGTGCGCATCCTAGGAGAGTCCCAGGCACAACCACAAGGTGCGCGGAGCCCTTCTGGTGTCCCAGGGCACCGACACGCTGGGTGCAAGACAGACCATGCGGTTAACCCACCACTTTACGCCTAGGTCCATCCCCAGTCCCCAGAGTTCTCCTAGACCTCCAGATTCTGACTCTACCTCACCCAGCCCAGAATGTCGCCTCTCATATTTGCTGATTGATGAGCTGGCTTTCCAGCAAAAGAAGCCATCAACACCACTTGGTCCAGAAAATGCCCGGAGGGTGGCTCGCCTTTGCCATTTTTTAGCAGTTTAATGCATTTGGGGACGAATTTTGGTCTAGAGATTCATGATCTGACCGCAGTGACAGGGGACAAGTCTGGCGGGAATGTGGCTGTTTCTAGAGCTGCTCTGTCAAGGTGGCTCAGGTGTTTACGCAGGAAGCACAGTGGTGTAAAGGGTGCAAACTCCGCAGTGGGGACTGGTTGGAAACCAAGAGAATTTTGCACACCCAGTCTCTGGATAGTATCCATTGCAGACGACATTGCTGAAATACTTTAGCCTTGGCTTACAACTTTACAGGGGAAAAAAAAAAAAGACTAATTCTGGCTCACACAGAAAACCCAAGAGTGAGGATTTTCAAGAACAATGCCTCAATTGACTTGTCAGGGGCACTGGGAAAAAGAACAAAACAGAAAATCCAAATCTGATTTTTAATCGGATGTTTAATCTGAAGCTTTGGCTAGAAAGGACGGGGGGGTACTGAATCTCAGGGCTGCATCAGCAAATCCCATGACTGGTTACTGAGACAAAAGCAGTGTTATTCCAACCACAGGGCCCCACACTATGGAGAGGTCTTCCCACATCCAGCAGGAAAGTGATGGGCACAGGATCAGGGAAGATGCAGAAGAAACGTATCTTCCTGAAAGCCACTACTAAGTCTCCTTCAGATTCCAGAGCCCTGAGAATCTGTTGAGTACTTAAACACATTCCTCCTGGCTTGAGGGCTCAGAAGGAAATTATAATAAAACTCCTGGGCCCTGAGAAACAGGTGAGCAAAGCAGCTGCAAATGATTACATAAATAAGGAATGCCATTAGGAAATGTTAATAAAAATTAAGGTAAAAATAAAGAAGTAAATACTGCATACCATGAATTGTAAGACCATCCAAAGAAGAAAATTTACAGTCAGGGCTGACATGAATCCTTTAAAAAGCACTTCCTACTAAAAATTTTATGTTTACTTTCTACTTTAGTTAGAGGACTGCTGATAGTTGAAATGTTGATTTGATATTGTGCACTTCTCCATAGAACTCAGAAGACTTGGACACATGTCCACTCATTCACCCTCATTGACTTCAAGGATGGCAGACAAGGAGACTTAATGATCCCCATTTTACAGATGAGAAATAAAAGCAAAGAGGCCAAATGCCTTAGCCAGATCTCACAGGCAGCAAGATCAGGACCAGACCCGGATGCCAAACCCCGTAGTACTGGCAAGTCTGCTTCCTTTCCTTTGGAGGCGTGGGGGCCCAACGGGGGCAGAAGAGAACTTGGCTCTCAAAGCCTCTTATTCAAGAAAGATGTGTCAGCATGTCCATCACACATCACCTGCAGACCCTCCGGGAATTCCCGAAAGATAAATGCAATGGGTTTGTCTAAGTCTCTGACAGATGAGTCAGGGCTGGATCCTTCACAGACTCCCTAACAACTAGAAGAGCCGGTGGGCGCTGGATGCCAAGTGTCACGTTCTTAGAGATATTTGTGGTGGGGTCTGGAGACATGGTCAGTTTCCATTTTTATGGAGACAAACAATACGTTTATTTAAAACACTAGGTCATAGTTATGTCTGTCACTCTTAAGTCTCCAGAAAGTTATGACTGGCATGAATACCAGATAATCGCCCCCCATGAGTAAGGACACGGCTATAAATATTTCAAAATTAAGACAGGAAATAACTCAATATTTTCCAAACAGTTCCTATAGGACAAACAAGTCTGTAGAAGAAGTTCCCTTCTCTTGGAAATGTGGGATTTTCAAAAGTAATAAATGGTGAGAGGTCATTCTAAAACATGCCTTCTGGATCCAGAATTTAAGTTCCTGTCACTGATGAAAGTTACAGTAAAGAAGAGTCCGAGAAACTAAAGACCTAGTATTCCCGCCAGGCTTAGATTTATAACCCACTTAGGCCGTTAACAAAACCCTTTATCAGGCACACCAGCTTACTTTGTTTATTTCTTTGACTATGCTAACACTGCAGTAGGACTTTATTCTTATGATATAATTTAATTATTATTCTGGGTAACTTGTATTTGGCCAGAACACTTTCAGTCAGCTCCCTTTTCCACCTGCATATGCAGATGTGAGACATCTAACGCAAGGTCTGCTCATCCTCAGGGTCAGCCTTCTGCCCGTCAGCTGCATAGAGCACACCCCACGTCACCAGCCACCTCCACTCACTTCCTTTATGAACAGCTTCTACTTAAGCCTGGCAAGAAGAATCTTCCCAGTTCACTCAGTTTCCCTTAGAGAGATTCTGAGTGCTTGTGATCTCACCTGGCAGTCCCTCGCCTCAGTCCTGGGCTCTTCATCCAATCCCCAACTCCAGAAACCTGTGTCAAAAAAAAGAGTTGCAGAGAGTCTGAACTGACTGGTCAGGCAGACGCACAGTGCTGGGTAAGCTGGCCTCTGCAGTGACCACCAGGCGTGAACAGCATCAGGGTCACAGTGTGTGTGGGAGCCCTTTGCCGAACTCAGAGGTTCTCCCCCTATTTTTATGCATTTAAGGGACAGATCATTTGAATTTGTCTTTGTTCTCAATAAAATCATGTAGATAAGTTTATCCTTCCTTCCCAAGATGCTTTATAACAAGTTTTATGACAACACTTTTCAGGCACTTTATGGAAATTTTAAATAAATTGAAATATACTGGGTGTTTTATACACATGATCTAATTAACTCTTGCAGAAACTCTGCAAAGCGATTATTTTCCAGATGGTAATAAGGCGGCCCAGGGAGACTACAGGACCTGCCCCCGTTTGCACAACTAGTAAGAGGTAGGAGCAGAACTCAGCCTTCACCCACAGTCTAGGATCTTTCTTCCACATCAGTTGGCACCCCTGCGTGTGTGAGAGCTCAGATGCACAGTCAGTGGCTTGCACTGTTTTGCACATTGTTTAAGATCCACCACCAAACAAGTGGAAAAAAGCACATTACAGTCCTTCTTGATTTATTGGTAAGACTTTAACTAGAATGTTTTCCAAAAGTAAGATTTAATGTTTCCAAAGAAAGACAAATTTGCTACAAAGCCAAATGCAAACCTGCTACTTTTATGGCGAGAACATTCCCTCTAAAGTTGACAGGCGATGCCTGAGCCATTTGAAAAGAAGTATTCCTGCTGCCAGAGATCGACTCAATCTACCCAACCGATCTACCATCAGGTCCCAACACGCCACTACCACCAGCAGACACAGCACAAGCTTATTGAAATCTATTTGTTTCCATAATATCCAGAAGCTGTTTTTGCCGTTCGTGAAACTACATTTATCAGTACACGAAACTTACAGAATGTATCAGTTACAGAGCTAAAAATAATGATCGTTTTAAAAGCCCATCACTATCAAGACTAATGAAGGTGCAAAATGTGAGCGTGGAGAGGCCTAGAGCCAGTTAATGGCTCCAGGTGACCGAAACTGCCTTTGGGTTCTTCCTCCTTATTAACCACAGTCTAGGAGTCCCTTCCTCCTCTCTTCACATGAGAACTGCCTTTAGGGGGAAAAAAAGTTTTTAAATGGCAACAGAAATACGGCTTGCCAGAAACACTCTGCAGCGTGTGGACCACACAGATGTGAGTTATACCGACAGAAAGCAGTGTAAGAAGATACCCCAATAAAGAAATCTTTCAATTACCTTCAACACCCCTCCCCCTTCCCTGGCCCAGCACACACGCCAGGATGGCGTCCCACCACACCCCGTGTTCTGCTGCAGCTCTAAGCAGAACATTAAAATGCATCTGCCCAAACTTAGTAGAAGGAAGGAAATAACAATGATTAGAGCAGAAATAAATGAAATAGATACTAAAAAGACAATAGAAATGATAGCTGAAACTATGCTGGTTCTTTAAAAAGATAAACAAAATGGGCAGATCTTAAGCTAGACTCACCAGGAAAAAAAGAGAGGGCTCGAATAAATAACATCATGAAAGAGGAGACATTACATCTCTGCCACAGAAATCATGAGAGATTATTATGAATAATTTTACACCAACAAACTGGACAACCTAGAAAAAATGGATGAGGTCCTAGAAACATACAAACTACCAAGACTGAATCATGATGAGACAGAGAATCTGAACAGATGGATTACTAGCAAGGAGATCGAATCATTAATCAAAAATCACCCAACAAACAAAAGTCGTGGACCAGATGGCTTTACTGGTGAATTCCACCAAATGTTCAAAGAAGAATGAATACCAATCCTTCTCAAACTCTCCAAAAACTAGAAGAGGAGGGACCTCTTTCAAACTAATTTTACAAGACCAGCATTACCCTGATACCAAAACCAGACAAGGGCACAAGAAAAGAGAATTACAGGCCAATATCCCTGATGAACAGAGATGCAAATATCTTGAACAAAATATTAGCAAACCGAATTCAATATTAAATTAAAGGGATCACACACCAAGATCAAGTGGGATTTATTCCAGGGATGCGAGGATGTTCAACATCCACACATAGGTCAATGTGGTCCACCATATTAACAAAATAAAGGATAAAGATCACATGATCAACTCAACAGATGCAGAAAAAGCATTTGACAAAATTTAATATCCGTTTACAATAAGAACTCTCAACAAAGAGGGTATAGAGAGAATGTACTTCAATATAATAAAGGCCATTTATGACATGGCCACAGCCACATCATACTCAATGATGAAGACCTGAAGGCTTTTCCTCTAAGATCAGGAGCAAGACAACGATGCCCACTCTCACCACTTTGATTCACCACAGTATTGGAAGTCCTAGCCAGAGCAATTAGGCAAGAAAAAGAAATTAGAGGCATCCAAATTGGAAAGGGAGAAATAAATCTGTCACTATTTGCAGATTACATTGTTATTACCTATAGGGAACCCTAAAGACTCCATCAAAAAACTGTTAGAACTGATAAATGAATTCAGTGAAGTTGCAGGATTCAAGATCAATATATGGTAATTTGGAACACTGATCAGCATGAGTGGTTGAAGCTTTTGGCCAAAAAAAAAAAAAACCTCGAATTTCATTATTTATTTATTATTTATTATTTCAGTCCTTTATTTTTAGGATTTTTTTGTCATTTTAAGAATTTGTCAGGTTATTTTATGACACTTTGGCATTTTTTTTATATTTTTAATTTATTTCCACCTGTATAGAATACAGAAAACACTATCATTGGAAACACGCCACTATTTTGTCAGTCACTGTGAAAGGAAGCAACTCTTCTGAGAAATTCATGACACTGTCTTACAAGTGGTGTAGGGTCTGTGTCCCCCAGAGTGCCCCAGTATGGGGCAAAGAGCATGTGTTCACGTATAAACTCGGTCTGTCTGCTCTCTGCTGAGGGAACAACGGTGCTAGCTAGCAATGGGCATGGTCTGTACTTTGGTTTATTATTTTTATTCAAAGTAAGATCCATACATATGCATCAGAGCAAAAGAAAAAGAAAGAAAAGAAGAATTCAGATGACACCAAGAGTTCTCCAATTAGTGACCGTGGTAGGAATGCACATATTTTCTCCTGCTTTCTCCAGAAATGCCTTCAAAGCAAGAGTAGTGGAGTTTTTAAAGCCATAAATCCATAAGGAGAAAGAGAACAGCAAGAGGTGACCAAGTGCAGGAAAACCGCAGAAGCTGGAAAGTAGAGGGACAGGTGGCGGTAGAGAGAAGTCAAGCTGACCCCGTTAGGGAACCCTCAGACCCACGTCAGACTGTCAGACGGATGCAGCCCCAGGATGGCCTCTGTCCTTGTCCCACAGAGCAGAGAGAGAAGCCAGTGCCAGGCCCCGGGACTGCTGGACACCTGTGACCGCCCAGGGCAAGGCCCAGAGATGCATGTGCAGGTGGTAGGCAGGGCCCTGTGAAAGATGCCGGAGGAGTGAGCCCGCTCGCTCCCCGGAGCACTGCAGGCAGGCCTGTACCCACCGGGAAGGGGTCTGGAAGAATCTTCTCCAGGGTGGCCAGTGGTGCACAGGGAAGACTAGGCGATCCTGACTGTGGGGTCTCCCTGGAGAGACAGGGAGCAGGCCAGCCACACACACTCAGAGCCACCAAACTATGACTAATGTCTCATGCACAATATGAGCGGACAGCAGGAACCATGAGGCAGGGGAGGGAAGACTGTCCTCGGAGAAACTGAGCCCAAAGCCAACCCAAGGAGCTGACACCTGCAGGAGAGAGGCCGGCATGGGGTTCTTGGGCCATATTCTGATACATGCCTCTGAGGAATCTACACATCCAACAAGCAAGAACTGGCTGCTTTTGGTTCTTTTCAAAGCAACTGCAAATAGGAAAAGGTAAATAAATAATCTCTTAGCATAGCAGAGATGGAAAATACGGTGCAATGGTTGAAGAGACAGGTGAAGAATACACAGCAAAACCACACTGCCCTGAAAACCAGGAGAGAAAACCAGGGGAGATCAGAGCCCCACGCGGGGAGAACATAGCCTCCCCCAGGAACGGGCCCTTGGGAAGGGGAGAGGAAGCAGGCCCGGGAGGACCTCCCTCCCCTTGCCCATCCCCCCCCACCTGTGCACAAGCCCAGTCTGGCCTTGAGGAACGTGGCACAAAGAAACAGCCACGGGCAGAGCCACCTGGGACAGGACAAAGTGTCCCCCCAGGCTCCCTGACCGATTCTCAGATGGACACTGTCCCTCAATCCCAAGGTCCAACAGGTGGGCCAGGTGCTAGGAAACCTGCTTCCTTGCCTGCCAAGAAGGGAGCCAGTGTGGCCACGGTGGAAAGTAAGCCACGTCTTCTGTCACAGCCGTCCTGAGGGACAGCTTTCAAGGACAGGCCAGCTCTGGGAAGGAGGTTTCCTGGGACCACCCCCGACCAAGATCTGGGGAAAGACAGGAGCTCCGAGGCCAGGACCTGAAAGGCACCCCTGTTTCCTTATCCCTCCAAACAAGGCACAGAAGGGTAGAATGGGGGCCCCCTCCTCCAGCCTCCAGGGTGGGCAGGCGGACCCCAGGTGCTTCTCCTCCGAGCACTCTCGCCTCTCGCCTCTCCCATGAGACCCTTTTGCACTCATAGGAGTTATACTGGTACAGAAACCTCAATAAGTCACACACCCCAGTCTGGTTTGCTTGCTACTCTATAGACGTAAAATTAGGCTCCTGACACTGATGGGGAAAAGCGAGGTCGTCACCATCAAACACACTGTTATGAGGTAACCCCTCCGTCAGCCTCACTATCACCAGACCTGTTCAGGGGGCGCTCGGGCAGAGGGAGGGGAAGGTGCACTCAGGGCAGTTCTGTGGCAGGTGCAGAGGGAGGCGGGGAGGGGCTGGGGGGACCCCTCCAGGACAAGACCCTGCAGCAGCAAGGCTCAGGAGAAGCAACGCCTCTGCCCCAGACTTCTAAGCAAATGGAAGCGAATTCCAGCACCTAAGCCAGGGAGCCTCACACCCATGTCCCGTCCCCGGTTGAACTGAACACCCCATTCCTAAGACACAGAGGATCAAGGGAAGAAACGCTCTCAAGACCATGAACACAGTGGGCGCTTTCTGCCACCCTCTCCAGCTGGTGGCGCGCTCTACTGACCTTCCCGCTGACGGGCCTTCACCTGCAGCCGCTGGGCCCAAACCCCAGGGAGAGCTCGTTGAAGACTTCAGCTTTCCCCAGGATGCGCGGCCAGCAGCCACCAGCGACCCTCATGACCCCCGAGGGCAAGCAGGACCCCTGCACAGCCTGATCTCAAAGTGAAACTTGCCCTTTCTGGGCTCTCCACTCATCCAGAGCCCGTCTCCAGGTCCAGCCGTGCTGGTCGGGAGGGCCTCCCAGCCAAGACCCCGAACCATGGGCATCGAAATCGCTTCTCCTAGAGGCCACCTACCTAGCACAGAGAAAACCCCCAACAAAACAACTCCAGAACATTCCCAAACGGGGACAACATGTTTCGAGACGGAATGGGCCTCCAGTGCTCAGAAGAATGAAGGCAAACTGTGAACTCGAGGCACATCCTCAGGAGCCAGCAGGCTAGGACAGCAAAGACAACCCTCCTAACGGCCCCAAGCGAAGGAGACGTTTATCCACAGAGCAGGGGTTGGGGCGGTCTCAGCCTTCCCAGGGCAGGAGAGATGGAGGACACACGCACACACACGCATGAGTGCCCACAGGTGCACATACACAACACACGTGTATACACACAAGTGTACGTGTACACAGCCACATTCACACGTGCACACATACACATGTGCATAAACGCACATAAACATGCAGACATACGTGCATGCGCACAACACATGCACACATATATGCGCTTGCACACGTGTGCACACGAGCACACAAACATACACGTGTGTGCCACCCAGCACACGTGCAGACACACACACACCTGCACACAAACACATGCACACGTGTACGCATGCACGCAAGGACACATGTGCATTCACATACACACGGGTGTGCGTGCACCCCCGTGTGTGCAGACACATGTGTGCACACAAAACACATGTGCGTGTGCATGTCCACACGTGTGTATGCGTGCAGACACGTACACACCTGTGCACATGCACATGCACACATGCGTGCAAGCACATGCATACCCGCCAGATTCCTTTCAACTCAATCCTCTGAGAAAGTCCTGTGGCCAGAGTGCTGGACTCCATCCCAGTGCGGCTGCCCCTCTGCGTCTGGCCAGGGTCTGCGCTCGCCCCGTGCACCCCTGTCAAAGACACCACCTGCTCAGGACCCAGGAACGCAAACATAAGAGGGGTCCATCTAGCTGGTCACAAGTTTCAGGAAAAAAACAAAGTTTTAAATAATTTTCCACACAATTACGGACACAGTGGAGAGCAGCCGGCTCGAAACAAGACGGGCTGATGCTCGGCGCAGAATGAAATCACCAGTCAGTCGGTCCTCTGCAGGGAACTGGGGAGGAGAGGAACACAGGGGTCCCAGCGGGATTAACATGCCACGGCGTGCCGCGTGTTCAGCCCAAGCCCAGCTGCAGGGAAGCGGCAGCGCGGGCCTCCTTCCCTCATCCCCGGCCCCGCAGGGCACTCCCCTTCTTTCCCAAAACCAGTCTCCCTTCCTACAGCCCCTCAGCACTGCTCACGTCCTCAAAGGACTGCTCGTGCTTGTGAACAAACTTCCTCCACTCCCCTGGAGGGCCATGAGGGAGAGCAGGGTGCGGTCTGCACCCCAGACGTTTGTCCTGTGAAGCCCCCAGCCCCAGCTATGGGTGTCGTCCTGGTCCCGCACCAGGCACCGTGTTTGCCAGGGCTCGGCCCGCAGGCCTCTGGAAGGCCCAGCAGCCAGCCGGCAGGATGGAGATGCAGGGGCAAGTGATCCGTCGCTGAGATAAGCCCTCGGTAAAATCTCCCTGGCAGTTTGGCACACATCTAGAGTTTAAACTTCCCTCCAGGGCTTGGGCTTCTGGCCCTCAAGTTCTTGTCTGCACCCAACTCACAACGATGGGCCTCCTTGCTGGTGTCCAGTATTCTCCCTGCTGGCTCACCTCCACTCCTCAGCCTACTCCGGCTCTGGGGAAAGGGTCCTTTGCCCCCCAGGCCAAAGACCACACTGTTTGTTGTTGAGTTGTCTGGGCACTCGTCAAAATCGAGACCTGGCTGGGTTTCCCCAGAATTTGGCTCCTGAGCCTCTCTGACTAACACGTCTGCTATGCTGGTTCCTTGAGCTGGTCCCATGAATCTACTGCCTTGGATGGAGCACCCACCCTCTGGGGCAATGCATCTTTTCACCTCCTCCCACCTGCTGCTGGGTCAGACCTTGTTACGACAAGTGGGACTCTGCCTCCCAGCTTCCTTCCGTGCTGTGACATCCCACGGCAGACGCTGGGTCCCGGGGTTCCCCGGGGCCGGGCCCATGCTCTCGGGGACATGTGCTCTCTGGGAATGGCGACTGAATCAGAACTAGAGTGCTGGGAGGTAGATGTCCCCGTGGTTTGAGTCGGAGGTAATCACAGAGGATGTGGGGCTTCAACAGACTCTCAAAAGACAGGATTTCAGTAGGAAAAGGGGACTGGAGACTCCATCTGCAGGAAGACAGCTGGTGTAGAAGCAAAGAAGATGCGTATGAGCAGAGGGGACGTGGTTGTGCAGATAGTCAGTGCGCCTGGGTGTCAGCTCAGACGCCACTGCGGAGAGCCTCCTACTGTCGGGAAAATTCTGGTTTTATGGCAAGCAGTAGAGAGTGGCTGTATTAGCCAGGGTTTTCTGGAGAAACAGACCGATCTACCTATCATCTATCTATCTATTTATCATCTATCTATCTATCTATCATCTATCTATCAAGAGAGCGGTTGTGGGCACCTGGGTGGCTTAGTCCGTCGTTAAGCATCTGCCTTTGGCTCAGGTCATGGTCCCGGCGTCGTGGGATCGAGTCCCACGTCGGGCTCCCTGCTCAGCGGGGAGTCTGCCTCTCCCTCTGCCCCTCCCCCTGCTTCTGTTCTGGTTTGCTCTTGCTCTCGCTCTCTCTCTCGCAAAAAATATTTAAAAAAAATTTTTTTAAAAAGGGAGAGCGTTTGACTGTAGGGACTTGGCACATTGGAAATCTGTTGGGCAGGCCGCGGCTACCACCCCAGGGAGAGAGATGCTGCAGCTTGAGTAAGGCCGTCTGCAGGAGAAGCCCTTCCTCCTCGGGGAACCTCAGACTTCTCTTCGGGCCTTCAAGTGATTGGACGAGGCCCACCACATTATGGAAGGTCACCTACCTTACTCAGAGTCGACTGATTTAAATGCCAATCTCATCTAGAAATAGCTTCACAGCAACGTCTAGAGGGGTGTTTGGCTGAACACCCAGGCATGTGGCCCGGCCAAGTGGACCCGTGCGGTCAGCCAGCTCAGTCACTGTGTGTTCCTGAGTTGGAAGTGACGTCCCCACACATGTCAGAGCGGACGCACGGCAGCGGTGGCTCTCAGTGGGAGAGCCACACTAGGTCCTTGCTGGGCCGGGGAGCCTGCCTTCCGAGGGAAGACAAGGCAGAGATGCTATAGTCAGGACAAGCTAGAGAGGACAGCTCACTTGGTAAATCATCTGCTTTGTCCTCTCCTGATGTTTCCTGTTCCCTAGGAGCTTGGAGGACAGAGCACAAAGAGTAACGGACTTCAGGAAGGCGGCACCACGGCGGGTCCTCTCTGGATGTCCAGCGATGAGCCGGCCCGGGCAAGGAAGACAGAACTGGTCATTATTGGCTTTAGCACCTGCCCTCCAGCAGGGCTGCGTCCCTTGGTAACACTAGGTAAGTGTGCCGTAGTAGCAAAGAACAGTGAATCTAAGTACCAGCGTGAAGGTCAAGGCCATGAAGCTACGCTGTGCCACGTGAGGACACATTCAGAGAAAAACAAGGCTGTGCTGACCAGCCAGGCCTGCTCCCAGGCAGAGGGAAGAAGCGGGACAGGAGGTGGCTCTCAGGGGTGGGGTGCTGTGTTTCTTCATCCGGAAACTGCTTGTGTGCAGGCTCACTTTACTTCCAGCTGAATGTTCATGCTGGGATGAAGCACTGCCTCTCACTTAAATCCCCCCCCCAGGCTTTGGGTTCCTGGCCCCAGTAAATACCCGGCATTGTCCAAAAGCCTCCCGTGGATTAAGCTAGAGGACTAAGAACCGTTCACAGCTAGCGTGAGGGTTTTACATCCACGGCTACAGGGTAGACCGTTTCAGAGAGCCACACCATATGGATGACATTCCTAAAGACTTTCATCCATTTCCGTTCACCAACCGAAGTTTTGTTGAGCATTTGAGGTTTCTCTTTGGAAACATATAGTGAACAGGATGTTGCCCTGGTGGCGATTCATCACAGAGCATAATAAAATTAAGTGGACCCCAAAAATATCCACGGATCACATATCTGGCAAAGGAAAGGGCTTATAACCAGAATACACAAAGAACTTGCAATACTCGACAGTTAAAAAAAAATCCAATTAAAAGTGGGCAAAATACATGCATAGATATTTCACCAAAGAAAATACACCCATGCAGATAAGTGCAGGGAAAGATGTCCAGCGTCATTAGACTTGGGGGAAAGCCACCTAACACTGCGGGCAGCCATCAGGGCACCATCAGAAAGGATGAAAAGTCCACGGTGGCAGTGACCAGGGCTGGAGGAGCTGACCTCTCGGTGCAGGCAGTCCCCAGACCAGTGTGACCATGGCAGCCGCGACCCACTCATCTCTCCACCCGAGCTCTGCAGGGCACAGCGACCAAACCTGAAATTCCTGTCTCCTGAGCATCTTGAATGATCCCCTCATCGGGTTCAACTCTCCGCGTCCCCCTGTATGGTCTGCGGCTCCGACGGGTCAGCGCGTGGAAACCCAGCGCCCTCCCCACACTTCCCTTTCCTCTGACGTGTCCTTTTGGGCTCACTACTTGTACCCTACATGGCTGCACGGGGTAACTTGTTCTGCCCAAATCGTCTCCTACGTCAGCATCTCCATCTGCACCAGCATCCATGCTGCGCCCACTGCCCGGTGCTCCCTTCTCTGAGCCCGGCCGCCTCTCATCCACCGAGGCCCCAGGCCGGTGCCTTCAGGTACCCACAGCCGTGGAGAGAGCCCAGAGGCCGCCCCAAACACACTACATCAGTCACACTATGGGAAAGAGCCTCGCTTCCACGGTTTACCCACAGTGCCTCTTTCATACTTGTTCCGGGTATGTTATTATCGATTCGAAAATAAAAATAAATTAATTTTACATCCAATTGTGATGCAGGAGTCAGTGATTTTCCTGTTCAAATGTTTCCTGAGGACTGAAGACTTTTTGAACTCAGCTCAGTTGGCTGGTAGGTTGCCTTGCCCTCTGACTGGCCCCCTTGCCCCCTGCTGCCCCCAGCCCTGGACATTTAAGGCCCCACCTGCCCAGGCAACAGCCAAGCCCCAGTCCTGTCCGTGGCTGTATTTGGAAGGCCTCGGCTTCGGGTGGGATCCTGTCACGTGGACCCATGGCGGGGGCTGAGGGCTGCCCGTAGGGCGACAGCGTTCCCAGTCTGATGGCAGGTTCATCATAAATTACAAAATCAAGTACTTCCATTTCCCCAAATGTCATGGGGGGAACATGTGTGCTGCTGCTTTTAATGTTACACTGGCCCCTGTTAAGGACCTGTGTCCCCAGAATTCACACTGAAATCCTGTGGGAGGTGGTGAGGTCCTGGGGTGGAGCCCCAGGCATGGGATCGGCACCCGTAGGAGACCCCAGAAAGCCCCTGGGCCCGTCCCTCAGGGCACAGGAGAAGACGGTGTCTGTGAACGGACAAGCGGGTTCTCACCACACACGGGCTCTGCTGGCGCCTTGGCCTTGGACTCTGGCCTCAGAACCGCAAGAAGGAATGTCTGCTCTTCAGGCCGTCTGATGGGACGCGTTTCTGTGTTAGGGGCCAGCCCCACTTCCTGCACGCTAACCTGCCTGATGACAGCTGATGACCCCGAGGGACCATGGCCGCTTCCTGTCCTGTGTCTGGCACTTCCGGTGGCTCATTTCCAACCCCTGCGCTGTCCCCAGCCCCTGGGAGTTTGCTGGGAAGTGGGGGAACCCACTTGGGTCCGCTCCGCCGTGGGGCTATCGTCAGCCGCTCCTTAACCAAGTCCATCTCACTCCCATGGCAGAGCCAACACCCGAGTTCCTCCCCAGGGCCTCCCTGCTCACTACCTCCCGCTGCGTCCTTGTCCTCGTCCTTGAGAGCCGCCCACGCGGTGGCTCGGATGCCGCAGGACCTGCCTCACCTGTGCGGCTGAGAGCAACGTTTTCGGGAATTTTCCGGAGCTCCTCATCAAACACAAGGCAGGAAAGCTTCCGCCAGCCCCGAGCCCCGAGGAACTGTCACCCCTAACATGGGCCCAGCAGAGCTCCCGGTAACTCAGGGAGGGGACTCCTGGACATGCAGTCCCCTTCCCTGCCAACGGGGTTTCTCGGGGAGACCTTGTGTTTCGGCGGCCACGGGGCCGCCCGCGCCTTCCCTTCCCCTGCAGCCTGCTGCCCCGCTCGGCCTCCCTTGCCTGTGGTCGTGCTCTCAGGACACTCAGGTGCACTTCTTGGCTGTAGGCGACAAGAGACTTCAGAAGATGTTTACTCCCTCCTAAAGCATTAGCAATCTCGTCAGAATGGGAGCACGGGCCCATGGGGACCGGCGCCTTCAGCCCGGGCTCGGAGCGCGTCCAGGGAAAGTGGAAACAAGGTCTGGATGGCCGGAGTGAATAGCGTTTCTGTTCAAGCCCAGCAGAGCCAATGCGTTCCGAGGAAGGCGCGAGAAAACCGCCTCCTCGCTGGCTCGGCCACGCAGAGAGTGCCAGGTGGGTAATTTTACCTTTCATCAGCAAATGAAAATTCTTGGCTCCTTTTACACCAATTCTGCCTCTTCTTTGGCCCACCTGGGACGTGTACAGCTTTTGACATGTCTTAAAGAAAGTTTGCTTTGCAACACTGACGGGAATTTAGGGGGAGAACCACGGGACTCATGACAGCTCGTTATGCGCCCGGAGCTCCCGCGTCCGTCCACACAGCTGAACCCGGAGCCTGGAGACACGCCAGGCCTGCTGTCTCCACTGCGGGGCCTCTCGGTTCTGGAATGCTCCGACGCGAGCCTTTGATTCTGCACCATGTGAAGGCAGAGCCACGGTGCCCCCGGCGGCTGGAGTCTCTAATGGAGGCCTCAAGGAATCTTGCTCAGCGTCTTTGGCAACCCCCAGTCTCCCTGTTTTCATAGTGCCTTTCAGAAAGAAATGTTGAATTATCCCCCAGCATTGGGTAACATCTCTCTCTAAAGATAGGTAGATAAGCTGTATGTGTGTGTGTGAGAGAGAGAGAGAGAAACAGAGAGAGGCAAAATGGGAAAATCTACTTAAATGGCAGAACTGTATTTTAATGTGTCTAATTCACGTCTGCACTTCGCTGTTCTTTTTGCTGAATTATCTGGCGTGTGACACTGCGCTGGGTCCTTGCTGTTAGAGAGGGTCCCGCACACACGTGGGGACGTGCACTGCGCCCGCGCTCTTCTAGCCAGGGGTGAGGCCGGACACACCCGAGGCGGACGCACGGACGCCTATGTGCACACGGCAGCCCCCGCGGAGCCCCCTCGCCCTCCTCCGGGGAGACCGCACGTGGGTGTCAGCTGATTGCCAGCCATAAGGGAAATCGGGGCAAGTCACCCCAGACTGCCTCCAGAGTTCTTCCTTTCATCTGGAGGCGAGGAAGCTTCGTGGGAAATCATGCATTGCTTCAAGCCCAACTTCTACAATATCTGATAAATATCTAATGAAGAGTTCATGGGCCAGAGAAACAGTATTTTCATCATAAAGATGCATTTCTGTTTCACTAGGAGCTTGGAGCGCGATTCCAAGCCCGGGGTCGGATGCGTGCAGCCTCTAGGTGCCAGGTGGTCTGGCAGAGACGGCGCCGGGGCCAGGAGCTGCTCCAAACGCAGGGAGGGCATCAGGGTCAGACGCTCGGTCAGCGCAGGGAGGGAGGCAAGGGGCAGGAGGGGAGAGGCGGCCCGTGGGGGCTCGCTGACGGAGAGGCCTGCAGCATGAGCGTGGAGCCCCACGGCCACATGGCTGCCACCGCCAGCCTCCACTTCCCCTCCGGGAAGGACGACAGAGAGAGCTGGCCTCAGCCTCAGAGGGTCCGGTTGGAGCGGCGGGCGAGTGGGGGGGTCCCGGGAGGGGCAGGTCGCCTGCTGTATCTTGACACAGGTTCGATGCTGGCACTTGACCAAGCCAAGACGCGGTTTCCCCTCATAGAATAAGGATGCCTGCACCTACCTGGCGGGTCCTGGTGAGGATGCCGTGGGTCCCAGGAGTCTTGGGAGCACAGTCACTGCTCAGTAAATCCCTGCTTCCCTGATGAGCATGCGTCTCCCCCCAGCGCGGGGCCCTTTCCCGTCAGGGAGGTGGCATCTGGCTCTGTCTGACTCCCCACCTTCTTTCTGCCCCCTCGCAGCTGCGCGCTCACGGAAAAGCTGGGGGCCACCCCCCAGAGAACCAGGCGCAAGGCTGACCCCCACACACACACAGGCCAAAGCCCCGGGGGAAGGACATCTCGAGAGCTGGCCAAGGTGAGAAGCACAACTGGACTTCCCACCTGTGGACACCGCTCACCGTGGGGCTTGTACCATCCTGCATACAGAAGCAGGATTTCCTGGTCTCTGCTTGGGGGCTCCCACCCTGGCACACGGGTCCCCTCTCAGGGCGTTACCCTTGGAACCCTCGACCCCGCCCAGGTGCTCCCTGCCTCCCAGGGGGGAGCAGGCTGGGGTCCCCCATGTGCAGGGGCATCCTGGGGACACGTGTTTACCCTCTCTGGCTGCAGGCTCTGGGCTCTCGGCAGACCCGCAGCCTCCGGGCGCCCCTCCCGCGCTCCTGCCCACGCGGAGCCTGCTGTGAGATCCCAGATGCTCTGTGCCCGCAGCTACCCTAGCCCGCAGTTGGCCCAGTCTGTTAGATAATTGGGAGGCCCATGTGCCTACCCAGCAGGGCAGCGTCTCCGGCACCGGGGACAGGGACCCGGAGACACCAGAGAGAATCTGCATGATGAACGTTCTCATGACAGCATGTTCCACCGGGGTAAGAGGCTGGCTAGCCTGGGAAGGCTGGGGAAGGGCTGGATTTCGAGCTGGGTCTTCAAGCGGCAGACACCGGTCCGCAAAGCCAGGCTGAGAATGCAGGACGTGCCAAGGTAAATATAACCCCTGCACAGTGGGTTCACAGTCTCGCCGTCCTCCCTGCTTGCGCGACTCCCGCACACAGAATAGACGACTGTGCTTCACTGGGTTTGCTCACAGACCCTCGTTATGATCCTATAGTCAGTGACTCATAACTCTCTGAAAACTTTTTGGCTGAGACTACTTAGTCTTGTTTTTTTTCCCCCAAAGAGGTGATTTTGTGTGAATGTTTAAGATGGAACAAAATTGTGTTTTATTTTTGAGTCATGAGAGAGAGTGTTTAAAAAAAGTCTTCTTTGCTCTCCCACGTAATTTCTACGTGGTGGAGCCAAATTGTGTAGATTCCGTGTGCTTCTGAGGAATGTCTGGGCCACTCCTGCTGTGGCCCAGGGTCCTTGCGGCACGGCCTTCCTGGTATCCACCCAAGGGCTGCAGCTCGCACGCCTTGCCCCCAGACGTGGACGACGTTCCTCAGATGTCCAAGCCTTTTGGAGTTCACAGGTGAAGATGCCTCGTGACAGCAAAAGAAGAGCTGACCTGGACATCGAAGGTCTCATTTGGAAGTCCTTTCCTGAAGGGCCGCTGCCTCCACGACAGCGTGCGTGCCCGAGGGCGTGCCCGGACGTCTCCGCAGGTTGGCGCCGAATCTGGCGTCCCCAGCGTCCCTGGCATCCCCGGCGAGCACGGGTGGGAGGCAGGTGACTGTGACCCCGTGAAGAGACAGCAGTGTCTGGGACGGAGTCTGCAACGTTGGGGACCGCGGAGGAGGAGAGTGGAGATGGGACCCCCGTGGACCAGGAGATCGCCTGACGGGCGGCAGGACCCACATCTGGACTCCTCACTCTGGGACCAGGGTTTAGGGCTTGAGAAAATGGCTGCTACAGCAGCTCCTGCCCACAAACCCCGTGGGCTTGTTTGGAAAGGGGGCGTGTGGTGGAACCATGCACACGCACTCAACTACGGAATCGGAACCACACACTCTAACACGGGTGAGACTGTGAATTTCATGTTGTGGGTTTTTGTTTTTTTTTTTTTACCATAATTAAAAAGGAAAAAGGAAAAAGGAAGCAGAGCCCGTAGGAGACACCAGGATTCAGAAGAGCCACAGCTGTCCCTACAGTCAGGAAAGGGAAATAGGGACATGGCTTCAAATATCTGGTGGAGAATGACTTCCCACCTGGAACCCTGTACCAGACAGAGTGTGCATCCACAATAAAGGTACAATGATCCCCAAACAGTTACTTCCTTTGGGTGATTTCTTGGGTGACCCTCTACCCAGACTGGGGAGCCAGTCAGGAAGGAGGAGACAGCGCTCAGGTGTGGGCAGGGGAGGGGAGGGAGGGGGAGGGGGGCCCACGGAAGGAGGGGGAGGAGGAGGGAGCGGAGGGAAGAAAGGAGGGGGAGGGGGGGAAGGAAGGGAAAGGGGAGGGGGTGGGGAGGGGAGGGGAGGAGTCGGGGGGAAGCCCAAGGAGGGGACCTCCTAGGGGACAGGGCCCCCCCGACGGCATGTCTCCCGCAGAGTCCACTGAGCAGGCTGGGCTGGGCCACTTGTTACCCACCTGGCAAAAATGAGGACATCATTTCAGCCTAACGCCCTTGTCACGGACCAAATTAAGTGTCCCCCAAATTCCCACCTTGAAGCCCTAACCCCCGACGTGACTGGAGATGGGGCCTTTAAGGAGGCAGGAAGGTCGGGTGAGGTCGTGAGGGTGGGCCCTGATGCTACTGCAGGGGACTGGTGTCCTTCCCAGCAGGGGGGCCGCAGGGCCCTCCGCGCTGTGCCCCGTACCGAGGACTGGGGCGTCTGCCGGCCCAGGGACAGCTGTCTCCAGACCGCAGCCTCCGGCGCTGGGACAGAATAAGTCATACTGTTGAAGCCGCGGTCTGCGGTCTGTGGAGTGCGGTCGGGGGTGAGCTGACGCGCAGGAAAAACAGACTAGCTCACCTCTCTCTGTCCACGTTTCTGCCAAATTGTCCGGCACCTGGCTCAGGGTCGAGCCCTGAAGATACCCCGCATTTTCCAGATTCTTAATGCCCTGACCACCACGCTCTAGCCACACTTCGCCCGCGCTCCAGAGCCTGAAACTGCCACAGGCCCCAGACCCGATTTAGCGCCTGTCGCCCAGGAGGCCCCAGCATGCACAGGACCGCGGGACCCATGCCGGCTCCTCCGTCCTTACGGGAATCAGCCCTCAGCAGCCCCACATTCATGCATTTCCAAATGACAATCCGTAAAATCATAAGGTATTTGCTTATAAAGAAGAAGAGAGATTGCTTTAGAATCATTTATCTGGGAAGATGCCCTCTTTAGTCAAAATCCAGGGAAGCCATAGAACCTCATCCCACTGCATGCACATATCAGAAAGCCCTTTAAACCAGACCCTTCCCAGAGAGAAAGTGTTCTCCATGTAACACATATGAAGACACAAATAACTAAGATTGAGAAATGTCATCTGTGACAGGACAGGCACCTGCCTGTCTGACCTGCGCCCAGCCACAGCCCAGAGCCGCAGGGTTCCCTGTGAGCTCCCCCTCAGGTCTGACGGGAGGAAGGTCAGCGCCACAGAGCCCGGGGGCCTGGGCCCTTCCCGCCCCGGACACACACAAGCACGTCAGCTGCCACGCAGCCCTGCGCGAGACAGACATTTCTCGGGGCACCCGCCTGGCCCACGCACAGAACCACGCTGCAGCAACGGGAGCATTTTTAGCTTTTCTTATAAATACGTGAGTTAAATTTTTATTAAATTGCCTATGATTCATTCCATAATTATGGTTCAGTACGACCTTGTGAATCGGTTAGTGTTTAATAGTTTCAGGATCGAAAAGAGAACTTTCAGGTATCATCAGGAGCCATCCCTGAAATAGAGAGACCAGCCCCAGCCCTTGAAATCACTAATCTCACCTCGGGCGGGGCAGACGATGCACCTTGTCACCTTGCACCAGGCCTGGTGAGACGCTCCTCCCTCTGCTGCCCACCTGCTCTTCTGCATTGCACACCGCGGCCTCCCTCTGCTGTCCCCCAGTACCACTGTCCTCCCTCTGCTGTCCCCAGTACTACTGTCCTCCCTCTGCCGTCCCCCAGGACTGCTGTCCCCCCTCTGCTGTCCCCCAGTACTCTGCCCCCCCTCTGCCATCCCCCAGTACTACTGTCCTCCCTCTGCCGTCCCCACAGGTATCACTGTTGTCCTCTGCAGTTCACTGGGTGATACCTTTTTCTACAAAACTACAAGGAGAAGTTAGGGGTACATGTGTTTTCCTCCAGTTTCCCAGTTTGCTCCCCAGTGACCCCATTTCAAGCGCAGCCGCTGCACATCACCAAGCCGACTTGGGGCTCACAGGCCTTCAGATGGACGCTCAGTTCAGGGAGAGCCGGCGTGGCCTCCTTGTCCCCCTTTGAGGAAGGCCAGTAGGGGCCGAAGCAGGCACCCTGGCCACAGCCACCCTGCCCAGCTCCCGGACCAGCAACGTGTCCCCGTGGCCTGCCATCCTACTGGCCGCTGACCAACAATGTCTCACCGTGTGTGTTCTGTGACGGGGCCTCTCTGTCCGCCCCCCGTGCCCGGAGAAGCATTAGTGGGCGCGCTCGGCCAGGCACCTCCCCGGCCCTCTGAACCCCCAAAGCCCATATTGCCACGGGCGGGCCGGGGCCGCAACTGTCCTGAGCCTTCTCTGTGCATCAAAATTCATTTCATTCTCAGAAAAGAATCGCCATGAACGTATTGCCTGGTTCCCTGTGAGGGATGACAACACACCTGCGTGATTCACAGACAGATTCGAACCCAGGCCATCCGGCTGCCCGGGGCCCGGGTCTGGTGCCACCTGGCAAACCGCAAGAGCCACCTTGGCAGTTTGAGCCACTTCGCCGAGGCGGCCTGGAGCGCGGGCAGGAAGGGCAGGCGCCGGTGCCCGCAGGGGCTCAGGAGTGCTTACTGTCATCGAGTGCAGGAGGGGACATTTCGGTGAGGAGCCCGTGACCTGCCCGCGGCCGCAGACGTCCGCCAAGTACTTATCCCAGAGGCGTGGCCGGCTGTCCACTGAGGGCCCGAAGAAGTCTTCCCTTTCACGGAGCGTCCGCGTGCCCGTCAGGCTCCATAAACCCTGGCCCCGAAGGGGTTTGGAGCCCCATGTCCGAGGAAACATGCGGGTGACCGTCTGCGGAGCCGGCAGGCAGGGCACCCCCTCCCCAAGCATAAACACGGCCTCACTCCGGGGCCATGCAGGGCAGGTTCTGCTAAGTGGTCAGCCACAAATTTGTTTTCTTTGAAGGAAATGAAAAACAATTTTTCTATTGTATACAACCAAAAATATACCACTTAATTCTAGTCTGATTCACTATGTAGCAAATCTACCTCCCCACACGGGCCTCACCTCTTAGGGAGTAAAGTGAGGGCATGTCCTCCCTCCGAAGGACCCAGGGAGGCTCGGAGGAGTCCTTGGCATCTGTAATCCTGGGCCGTGCCCCTGAGGCCCACGTGCATGGGGGAGGCCCACTCCCGAGCCCCACGGAGGATTCTCTGAACCCTGAGGCTGGTCCCCAGCCCGCTCACCTCCCCCAAGCCTCCCTTGGTCTTAAGTCGTCACATTACCTTCCTGAGCTCTCTCTGAAAACAGCCACAGAGGCAGAGATTTTGCACACAGTAAGTCTTCAGTGAGGTTTCTTGGGTCATAGGATTAGGTTCCACAACGCAGGAGACAAATGTATCAGCCTTGTTCTTTCGAAACTCTGATTTTGTAAATTATGAAAGCATTTACAAAAGCAATAATGAGCTTGCAGCAAGACAGTTCAGTGAGTGCAAAAAGACACCAAACAGAAAGTAAGTGTCGTGCCTCTCACCCGTCTGCTGCGGATCCACGTTCTTCTACCTCCATCATTGCAAATAACTCTTAGATATCACAAATATGCAGATGCCAGTAATTTCTGTCTCATTTTTTCACAGGTGATATGTCAACACATTTTAAAGGCCTGATTACTTGTACTTATAATGTGAGCATTTCCCTCCTATCATGAACCCATCGCCCGGCTCCCACCCCCCATAGGCAAGTACGCCTCAGGGTCTTTTGTGTGTTTTTCCAGAGTTTCTTTATGCACAAATAGACAAATGCACATGTGGATTCCTATTTTCAGCCTTTTTTATACGAAAAATACTGTAACGTGTCTACTGTCACGACCTTGTTTTTTTACTGAACAATTGGCCTTGTGAAACTTTCCATACCGATGCCTGGAAACATCCCTTCTTTGTTTAACAGTTCTGGAGCACGCCGCTGCCTGGCGGTTGACCTGGCCAGTCCCTCGCTCCTGGAGTCCGGGTGCCTGCAGATGCTCTCTGCACATCGTAGCACGTGATGTAGGGACACAGGACAAATGCCACAAGGGGGGGTTATCAGGTGGAGGCCATGGACATGCACCTGTAGCTTGCTGGATGGTGCTCTAAACAGCCCCTGAAAGGAAGGAGTGCATCTGCTTACTGACATATCCAGTTGACCCAGCTGTCCGCAGACTTAGGGAAGTTAAGGAATTTAACACATTTACATCATACCCCCATTTCCTCTTCGTCATCACTTAGCAGTTTTCGATAATTTCTATGTCTGATGCTGTGAATGTAGACTCTATCAATTGATTCCCCACTTTTAAATCTAAGGGAATGAGCTAATCTGGACTCCCCACCTTTCTTCCCTTCCCACCTTCCAGCATCTGTCACTTAGATCCTTCCTTCTATATGATCAGGTTGTAATCATGGCATCCTTTTCTATGCCCTAATGATTCTAAACATTGAAAAATATGAGTCTTCTGTATTTTATCATTTTATACAACGTATTCACTGCAGGATCAAGCAGCTTGACTCAAACAACTAGACTGTTTACAAGTTAATGCTTCTGCTATCAAGGCTAAATGGGCATTCCTTCCTTATACTCTTCCTACCGCACAAAATCACGTTGAACTGTAGCTTGCTTTATGCACTCGCCTATTCACTCAACAAGTAGTAATTGAGGATTTTCAGTGAGCCAGAGCTGGGTGTGCTGGAAGCAACAGATACAACACCCCCTTGGGGCTTGTATTTCAGTTGGGATTCACAGACACACACAGCAGTCAGGTGGAGGGAAATGCGGAAGAAGGAGTAAGAAACTGCCAGAGGCAAGAGCATTGCTTGTTGAGTAGGAAGCCAAGAAGGTATCATCTGAAAGGTGGCATCTGAGCAGAGACTTGAAGATGATGGTGAAGGAAAAGAGCCATTTGGACAGCAAGGCAAAGAGCTTTCCAGCCCCTGGGTCCGAAATGGCAAAGGGGCTGAGGCAGGAGTCTTCCCACTGCTAACAGTGCGAGATGACCGCCGTGGCTGGAATGGACACTGCAGAGGGGCAGAAGGAGATGTGGTAAGCTGTGGCCAAGACGCAGACCACTCAGTCTTGCATAGGTCATGCTAAGGTTTTTAGGTTTTATTCTAATAGTGCTGAGAGTCCCTGGAGTGCTTTGACCAGGGGACTGACATTATGGGACTCACGTTTTTAAAAGATCATTCTGTTTTCTGTGTAGACAACAAAGTTGGTGCATGGAAGGCTGGCAGCGCGGACATGGAACATGGGTGAGGGAGGAAGCAGGAGGAGCCACAGTGTCCCAAACAGATTGATGGTGGCTCCAGTCGATGTGGCAGTGAGGGTGTGAAGATTGGTTGGAGCCTGGATACATTTTAAAGGCAGAGCCAAGAGCACATCCTAACTGATGGAATGTGGAATATACGACAAAGCAAGGAATCATGGATAACAGATTTTTTACCTAAAGAACTGAAAGGATAGAGCTGCCCACTGGATGGAGTGACCCACTGACAATGGACCTGTGCTCTGATGATGGAGCTTTTCACTGACGATAGAGCTGCCTATGGATGATGGATACGCCCGTGGACAATGAGTTGCCCAAGGACAACAGATCTGCCCATGGCCAGTGGATCTGTCCATGGACAATGGATCTGCCCATGGGCAATGGATCTGTCCATGGATGATGGAGCTACCTAGGGATGATGGAGCTGTCCACTGATGGCATAGGTTAGCCCATGGGAGGAGGAGCATGCAGGGTGAAGGGGATCATGGGTTGGGCCTATTAGACATGTAGGGAGAAACGTTGAGCAATCAGTTGAATACATGAATTTGTAATTTAGAGCTGAGTGAGGTCTGGGCTACAAATACAAATTTGGGAGTTTAAATATCCAGTGATATTTAAAGCCAAGAGGCTGGATGAGGTCACTGTGATGGTTAATTTTATGAGCAAACTTGACTGGGTCACGGGGAGACCAGATATTTGGTCAAACATTCTGAGTGTGTCTGCGAGGATGTTTTAATGAGAGTAACCTCTGAATTGGTACACTGAGTAACATAGACTGTCTCCTAATGTGGGTGGACTCCATCCAATCAGTTGAAGGAATGAGTAAAACAAAAAGGTGGACTGTCCCTCAAGTAAGAGAGAAGTCCACCTACCGGACTGCCTTGAGCTGGGACAGCAAACAGCAATCTTTCCTGCCTTCAGATCCCAACTGAAACATCAGCTCTCCTGGGTCTCCAGCTTATCACCCAGATCTTGAGACTTCTCAGCCTCTACCCTCCCATGAGCTGTCTCTGCCTCTGTCTCTCTCTCTCTCTCTCATCCCACACTTCCTCCCTCCTTGAGTTTTCTAATTATACTGACAGAGATCCAGGGAACACATGGGATGAGGTGGAAGGAACATAAAGTTAGATCAGGCCAAATTCATGGATGTGTGCTCACGGAGCAGAGAGGGCAATTAACGGTACAGCTCGGAGAGTGGAAAGGACTCTAACAGCTCGATTGGTCAGTTGGCTGAAACATGAGCCGGAAGGTGGCCCAGAGTGAACAAATTAGAAATGCCACACCTCGGTTTAATCTAGAGAAAGGGATTCAAAGGCTGGGGGCGCGAGTGTTCTCCCTTCTCTCTGGAAATGCACATTGCGGCATTCCACAGCAAGTTTGTCAGTCTGTTCTTTGGTTAGAGTATAAAACTGAGTATCTGTTGTTTTGAGTAGGCTAACCAGCATTTACTCATTTCCTGCAACATCTTGAACACATTGTAGAAGAATGGATGGATTCCCTCTGTTCCCCAGCTGACACTTCTGACCCCAATCAGTCACCTGGAAAATACACTTTGCTGATCGTAAGAGACCTAAGTTGAGAAAATAAAGATAGATTAATGTATCCATTCCTGCTGTTGGAAAAACCCATGGGGCTCCTGGCGGTTTGGAGATGAATCTGTGTCAGCAGAACTAGAACACGCTTGTTTGTGACTCGCAGAATGGCTGCATTTATTGGTGGGTGTCGTCAGAATACTTTTGTGCCAAATACGTGTTTCGTTGCCCAGGCTACCGACATCAGGCAAATGCCCTAAGAATGCCTTGCTGGGAGATGTGCGTGGAGAGTTGTCGTCCACGGTGGTATCTACACTCCTCTGGCACCGACCCTGAGCTCGGAGCCGTGCTGGCGGTGCTGGCCCTTACTCGATCAGAAATTCCATCTCGTCAGAGACGCAGCCTTCAGAGAATTAGTTACCAGCTTCAGAAACATCTTTCGTTTGCTCTGACTAAATCACTTGCTCATCTCAGGGTTTTTATTTAACAGGAAATATGCAGCGCTTGACCTCAACAGGCCGGGATAAAAAGTCACTTGGAAATTCTCCCACGCCGACGCTCTGCAAACTCTATCAGAAGGACCTTTAAATGTGCCATTTACAACAGAAAGTCTGTTTACCTTCTCTGGCTCGTCACACACCTCCATTGTTCAGAATATCCACCTCAAGGTAATGACACATGTGTCCCCTCCAATCTGTTTATCCTTATGTACGAGTCCTAGCCCGTGATTAAATTTTTATGTCCATGACTGTACTATCTGGGAATAATTACATTCCCAAGACTTTCTTACACAGAAATCCCCTGAGGAGGACACGGAGAGTCCAGTTTGTGGACATGAAGTTAAAGGCGTTTCTCTGAGTTCACTTCTGGTCGCAGTTTGATCAGGCTTCGGCGCCTTAGCCTTGGGTCTTCGTGGTAGAAAACCAGTCACGTGGCCTCCACTGCTCTGTGTGGACAAGCACAGGCCTGATCTGAGCGTGTCTCGAAGAAAACAGCTAATATTCTTGGTGTTCAGAACAGAATTAAGCACTTTATGTCCATTATCTAATTAAATGCTTATAACAATTGTATGAGTTAGAGACTGTCACTTACCCTTTCAGAGGAGGACATGGAGGATTCGAGGATGTTGTGGGTTGAACTGTGACCCCCCATAAGACGCACTGGAGTCCTGACCCTCATATATCTCCCTGAATGTGACCTTATTTGGAGATAAGGCCTTTAAAAAGGTGATCAAGTGACCACGAGGCCATTGGAGGCCCTATCCGATACGACTGGTGTGCTCAGATGAACACGTGGGGGGCCACCATCTGGAGAGAGGAGGGGTGAGGGGTTGGGCCGCGAGCCGAGCTCGGCCAGGGACTGAGGCCCTGGACGCCGCTCCCTGAGCCTGCAGGGAGCACGGCCCTGCCCGCACCCAGAGCGCAGACTTGCAGCCTCCGGAACAGTGAGAGGGTGCATCTCCATCGTTCACTCTGCGGTGTTTCATTATATTTGACCAAGCAGACGCGTACAAGGCCCCACATTGTTGAGGGGCAGCGTGGGATTCAGACACGATGGCTCGAGCGTGCTCACTCAGCCTGATCACCTTCTTGGGACGATGACCTTGGCTGCTGGCTTTTTCCCACGTCCTCGCACCCACACCTCATGCGGCACCGTCGCCCACGCCGCTCTGAGGGAGTCCCCCCCTGACGGCAAAAGCTGCTGGCCCCTGGGGACCGCCCCGTCCAGGCCCGTACTGGGCCTTCTGGCTGGACGTCCAGGCTTCACTCTGGCTCTGCAGTTCACCACCACACGCGCCGACGTGTCTGCCTGTTTTCCAAAGCGGGAGCAGCGGGGGCGGTCGAGCTGAAGGAGAGGGGAGGCCCTCTGGGGCTGGGCACAGGGGCTGGGGGGGCTGCTCCCTGTGCCTGCCTCAGTTGTCCTAGGTTGAAGATGCGTGGATGTTGCCCTCCCTCCACAATGCAGGACTCGAGAGCAGAGGCTCTTCCGTGACCAGAGCTTGTCTGTCGGGCGATATGACAAGGAGTCGGGGTAAGGAATTGAGAGGAAGAGAAGCACCTTCATAATTACAAAATTAGGCTTCAGCCCAAGAGTGAGGCGAAAAGTCGTGGAGGGAATGAAAGGAGAGTTACCTGCCCAGAGAACTGGGATCAGACCTCGTAAATTAGTGGACGAGGCTTTGAGGATGCACGATGCTGACCGGTGGAGAGAACGAAGAGGAAAATCTAGAGATAAGCAGGAGGCAAGTCCCCAGCCGCATCCAGAAGGTCACGGACAGTAATTTGACGCTCGACCCGTGGAGCGGATGAGGAAATAGCGCGTAACAAAGCTCCTTAAACAGCAGGACTCTCCTGCCTCCTGGTCTGGAGGCTGGAGGTGCGAGATCGAGGTGCGCAGACGGCTCCTTCTATGTGTGGGAGGCAGGGTCCCACGTCTGTCGGTCTGCTGGCCATGCTCTGCTGCTAGAGCATCAGCCCCGCACGCCCCCCCTTCTCCAAGTTCCCACGGCGTCTTCCCGGCCGGTGTCTCTGGGACTCTTCACCTCATAAGGACACTCTACATCACCTATCTCTTCTTATCCAGTTGTATCTGAAATGGCCCTTTTTCCCAGTCAGGCCATGATCGCAGGGCTGGGGGTTCGGACTTGTACACATGAATTTGGGGGACAGCTACTTCTTGCTAAGGCAGATGGGTTTTGTGCCCAGTGGGTGAGGCCACCCAGCACCCTGGAAAGTTTGAGGTTTGGGCCCCACGCCGCGAGCTGGAAGGTTTTAATTGTGCTGACCTGAAGGGAGAGGTCACGTGGAAGAGAGACTGGGGAGTCTACATGGCCCAGGGGAGCCTCTTGGAAGAGCCCGATTGGACCTGAGGCCGCAAGGAGAGAGAATGGACAGGTTCGGGGCAACCACATGTAGATCCTCCAGAGCGGACCCCTTAAATGTAACTGAGCATCACAAACTGTCATTTCTGGGAGCAGACAGCATCTGAGGGCTGCATGCTGGTGCACCTGCTCACGTGTGGGCTCTTGCCATGCTCCACGTGGGGCAGGTGCTCTGTGCGGCCCCCGCACACTTGCTGATTCTCAGGGGGACCCCACAAAGAGACACGGTCAAGCCCCAAAGACGTAGGCTTGCCAGGATCATAGTGCAACTATGGGGGCCTTAGGCAGCTACGGAAGACCCAGGGCCGGCCGTTGACCCAGCCACACTGAGCCCCGGCCCCCAGATGTGGGTGTCCCTCACAAATGCCACACGTAGGCTTCAGGGTGCAAGGGAGCCCAGGACGGAAGGCAGGGCTAGGCCCCCGCAAGGCACTCTCTCCAGACTTCCGAGACCTGTGCCTCACCAGGACTTGTGGACTGGTGGACAGGACCACCTCAAGGCCCCTCCTGCCTGAACACTCCCACTCCCACGCTTGCTTCTGGCACAGCTCAAAGGGAGACTCGTTTGAGGCCAGCAAGAAAGAGCTCAGGGAGAGAGGGAGAGCCCTGTGCCCCTTGCTTGGAAAGTTGGGGGTTACTCGGGGCCCCCATCCGGGCTGCCATGTCCCCGGTTTACAGGACAACACTCAAACCACAGAGAGTGAGTGGAGCACGGAGCTTTGGAAATAGATGACCCAACACTAATGTGATAGATGAGAGAGTAGGCAGGGAGGGGTAAGTTTTCTCAAAGCAAGAGGCCAGAGTGGAGGAGATGAGAGAGAAGCCTTCACACCAACCTCCTTCCCTGCAGCGCCCCATCTTTTCCTTCACAGACTGCCTAAGGGTGAGATTAGAAGGGTAGGAAATGCCTCCATGTCCCCAAATATTGACCTCTCTAAGCTAGTAAAATGTGAAATCTAAGTTTATGTTTTAGGTTAAGGTTTTATTTCTATGATGACTCTAGATGAAATAAAAATGTATCAAAACTCAGCTAGGATTTTGTTTGGCTGCATAGTACAAGAAGTCCTTATTCTCCTCCAAAGAAAAAGAGATAAGATCCAAGTGTATTTCTCTCTCTCTATCTCACACACTCACATGCACACACACACACACATTAAAGCAGGCAATCCATGTTGTCTCCTCCCTTAGGATTTTTGTCTATCCTCAAGTTATCTCATGACCCAGGATGGCTGCTGAAACTCCAGCCATCACATCTGTGTTTCAGGTTTGAAGCAAGAGGAAACTGGCAAAGGGCAGTATCCTGACAGTCCACACAATACTATGCTCACAGCTGATTCCTTGGAGCTTAGTCATATGACTGGACTGGCTACAGGGGGGATGCCGAGTAAGGCCGCAGTTTAAGTGGACATATTGCCCAAGGCTCTGTTCCTGCAGAAGATGAGGCAGGGGGATGAAGGGGATGAGCCACCTGCACTGTGGGTCAGAGCATCAGGGCCTTTCCAGGGTGGCTTCCTATAAGTCTAGGGTCTTGGACTTAAAAGGACCTCAAAACCTGCCTAGTGTATCTGCTGCCTGAAGAGGGATTGCCCACGGTGTCCTGCAACAGTGTGTCCTCCAGAGGCCCCCTGGATGTTTCTGGTAAAGGGGACAGTGGAGGGTTTGGACAAAGCCATAGCTGGGTGCTCCTAACAGAGGTCCAGCCCTGCCGGCTTGTCTGCCCCGGTCCCACCGACCGTCAGCCTGGAGCGGTCCTTTGGGTCTTCTGTGTTCAGACCCTCATTTTCCAAGCATGTAGCTATTCGTTCATGCTCCAGTTAAAATGCTGTCTTCCCGGCGTGGTCACCCAGCCCCGCTGTGTGTGCCTGATCCAAATCTGTCACGTGAGGGAGGCCAGTGCCACAGTAAAGGGAGGCCCTCCTCGGTTTATGGAGGAAAGGTGGAGAGCTTGGGCACCGGTGGGAAGCAAGGGGATGAGGGGCGTGTGGCCGAGGTGAGGGCAGAGCAGAGGCTCTGGACCAGACAGCACTGTTGCCCACCCCCAGCCCCTGCAGAGAACCGCCTGCAGGATCCAGTGGTCCCCTGGGGAACCCGCCCCTGACACTGTGGAGAGGTAGCTGCCTTCAGCTTAGATGGAGTTTGGCCCCCGCCATCCCGGTTGTGAAAGCATTTTAACAGCTCGACTTCGATGACAAGATTTGAGCAGGAGGTGAACCCAGCAAGGTGAGGTGAGGGTGAAGACAGGTGACCAGGTG
>NC_138376.1:129761787-129783047 GCF_054177405.1 Leptonychotes weddellii | reverse complement strand
GATCTAAGGTGGGCACAGCAAGCCTCACTCTTGGATAAGGCCCTCTGCTTACGTGAGGACAAAACCTACAAACAGGGTGGATGTCACTCCTCTGACTAGGTCCCTAATTGGGTGAATCCAACAAAAGGAAAAATGTCCTGGGTGAGCCTGACCTCTCCTCCAACTAGCTCAAGTTCTCAAGGACTCAAAGACATTTGGGAGCCCCACACTTTCTTGCCTCCTTGAGCACAGAGCTACCCCTAAAACAAGTACCTTTTAGGGGCGCAGCTCTTAAACTTGATTGGGTCTGCCACCCAAGAAACCTGTTTAAAGATGGTGTTTCTGGGACCCCCCACCGACTCTGAGAGTGGGCGGGGAATGGGCAGGGGGCTGAGAGGTCCCTCTGACGAAGCCCCAGGCAGGTTGGAGGCAGATGGTGTGGGGACCACTCTCTGAGGAGCCCCGATGAGGGACTCCAAGACTGGGGACCCGGGATCCAATAGCAGGCTGCCTTACCCTCCACGATCAGCTTCTTTCTGCCGAAAATTTGTCATATTTTTTAAAAACTAACTTCTGAATAGTAATATTACAAACTAGGAACATTCAAAGAGAAAGTGTTCAATCTGCTCCAAAACTGAAAATCCCATTTCCCTGATGAGAGGGGTGACGGCCTCCCCCAGGGGGGCGGGGGGTGAAGGGGATGGGGCAGAGGCTGGTGTGCGCGTGGCCGCCCGGGTCGGCGGCAGGGCTGCCCTGGGCTCTGCAGGGACTGGTGGATCGCTGCCCCAGGGCCGCATACAGAAAATGCTGTGCAGACCTGCAGAGAACAGGCGTCTCATGAGAACGGCCGACTTGTGTCACACCTTGACTAGGAATGGTGTAAATTCCGATTTTCCTCGGTGGACTTGACACCTCTGCGGGCATCTTGCTGTGTGCTCGGCCCTTAAACGTTGAAAACGGCAGATCTGATCGAAGCCTCGCATCTGATTCTGATTTATTTGCATTTACCTCCTTGAAATATTAAAGCTCTTTAAGGTCAATGAGGGTGCTTAACGACCTTTTAATACTTCTCTCTTAAAAGCAGAAGTTGTGATTTGCCTGGTATGAACAAACGCAAAACATCGAAAAAGTCCAAGTTTGGCCCTAAACCCTAAGTCTGCAATGATCAAGAGAGATTGTAAATGTGGCAAGTGTTTCCCTGGTTCCAATTTCCCACCCACGCCCGTGGGGTGCAGGACACACACAGTCCTGGCTGCTCACCTTGCTAAGAGCCACCGGGCTTTCCTGATGTGCAGAGCTCACCACAGACACTCACATGTTCACACAGGTGCGTGCACACACACACTCAATGCACATACTCACATGCACGCATGCCCATGCTCACATGTGCACACACAGGTACACAATCACACATGCTCACTCACAGGGACATGCACGCGAAAAAACAAATTAAATTCAGTTTCAAAGCTAACTGGGTGACTGCTCTGTCCTTGCTCCCTGCCCATCCAGAAGCTCAGCTCAGTGAAGCTGCCTCATCTTGTCCCTCATCTTGTCTTCAGCTTCCCGCACCTGCCGGACCCCAGGGGAGGAGGGGAGGGCTGACAGAGGGAGAGGACAGCAGGGGTGGAGAAGGTGTGTGGTCGGCACATCCTCCCCAGAGCGGCAGGGAGATGCAGGGACATTGCTGCTACCCGAAGTGGTACCAGACCACGTGCATCTGAAATCCGCCTTCTGCGGCCACCACACTGTACGGCTGTGAATGACCGCCTGAGGAAACTGCCAGAGAATGCACAGTGGCTCGCTAGGAGGACTTCAGAGAAGCTCCGGAGCTTCGCTTACAAAAGAAAATGTAGAAGTTGCCCTAACAATAGGGGATTGGTGAAATAAATCCCCACGCAAGCAGGGCAGAAAAACTTCCAAAATTTTGTTAGGCATGTTTACACAACACACCTGCATGTGAGCACTTGCACCTCACTGTGCACAGACCCCGCGCAACCCTGCCTGTTTTCCTTACACTTCTGATCTCACAACGCGGTGGGTTCTTACTATTAATTTCACCCCATCTTCAGAGCGAGCCACGGAGCCATAAAGTGCACTTCCCTCCGAGCCTTCAGTTCAGCTTCTTTGACCATGAGATGCGTGTGCGTGTGTGTGTGTGTGAGTGCATGTGTGCATGTGTGGTAGCAAATGGAATAAACTTCGAGTCTTGGGTGTCAGAATTACCAGAGGGCCTCCCTCCTCCCTCCTCCCTCCTCCCTGCCTCCCTCCCTCCTTCTTCCCTCCTCCCACCTCCCTGCCTTCCTGCCTCCCTTACTTTCTTCTTTCTCTCCTTCCTTCCTTCCTTCCTTCCTTCCCTCCTTCCTGCCCTGTGTTAACTTTTCCTTTTCTTACAGAAACACACATTGCTTTTGTCATCAGACACAAGGGAGGCTGATGATGGTCTTTAATTCTTGGCCCCACAGTGAGGGAGCCTGGTTGGGCCGGGAGGGGAGTGGTCCCTGCTTGGCTCCTACATCCCAGGGGCATTAGCTCAGACCTCATCCTGGAGAATTCCGTGGGCGTGACAGCACAGAGATCTGGTTCTCTCGCTGACCCTGTGAGCACTGAGGAGTCTCCCCCAGATGCAAGGGATGAAGGCTGCCAGGAACACGATCTCCCCTAGGTCAGGTGAGGGGACTGCAGACACATCCTGAAATCCCGGAGCTCTTGACAGTGGCTGGCATTTCATCCCACTGAGAAGTGTCAGAGCAAGAGCCCCGGGGCGCCCACTGCCCTCCACAGTTCAGCTGGATGCATCCCAGGACTTCACGCTGCTCCAGAACCCACTCTGAAGTGGGACACGGCATCTTCAGCCCCGTAAGCAGGGCCTGGAGGCGGCTTCCGCCCTGAGCTGCCCGGCCACTAGCCCCTGCAGAGGCTGGCTTTGTCCCCACACGTGGTTCACCCGTGCACGCAACGGAAGGCTCCGTGTTCACTCGGCTTTCTAAGCCTACGTGTCTTAGTTTAGTTTGCCGGAAGTAGACCCAGAAACCAGGGTTTGGGGGCAAGAGGTTAACTTGGGAGTTGGCGCTGGGGAAACACTCACGGGGGTGTTGCGTGAACACACGTGGAGCAGGAAGGGATGTGGTGCGGGGGCCCCTGGGAGCAGGATGGAAGGTGCCCCGCGAGCTACCCCACGCAGGGTGGGCGGACGGGGATTCACAGACCTCTGCCCGCCCCTCGGCCGTTCCCGGGGCCGGTGCCCAGCGGGGAGAGCAGCCTCCCAGGAGGGTGCGCCCGCCCCCAACACGACCGCTGCAGAGCACCCCGTAAGCAAGGGCACTCAGCAGGGAGAAGCCTCCCCACGAAGAAGGCTACCGTGTAATAATTGCTGGCAGTAACTTACTTTGCAGATGCACCCAGGATAGGAGATTAAAATACTTGGAAGAACAGAATAGTATTTTAATCTATCTTATTTCAAGGGCAGGGACCAAACCTGTTTTTGATTTGCGAGGCCAGCAGAGCTTGAATGCGATGGGTGTTTTCTAAAAAGTAGGTTAGTGGGATGTGCCAGGCCTTTGCTTATCCCTGGACGTGGCTCGAGCATGTTCCGTCGATAACGTCTCAGATTTACACTGGCCTTCCAGCTTGGGTTTCTCAGCTCAGAAGTCACTTCCTGAGCAGCATCGTGAGGCCACGCTGAGCCGTCCCGCAGGCCCCAGGCGGCCAGGCCTGGCAGCCGCTGCATGAACACAACCTCCCAGAAGCCCAGCAGCTGTCAGGGGACTGAGCGGTCAGCTGATGTCTGTGCCGCTGAGACACGATGGGGCAAAGAGCATCTATTTTAGCGTGGTAAGTATACAGCAGCCATCTGAAGCTAAAGTAGGGGTTTCCAGACATTTTTTTAGCCTCAGAGTCAGATTCCTCTCTTCAAAAGAAATCTCAGCCAGAAATGTAAACACATGGAACACAGCAAGTAGGACAGTCCCTGGTGGTGGCGCAGGAGGCCCAGCCCAGACACTCTCCCGGGGACGGCCAGGGCTTGGAGGGGCCGTGGGGGTGCGGACACGGGCTCTGCGAGCGTCTGCTGGGGCCGCACTAACCAGCCCAGGAGCCGCCTCCTCCCCCGGGGCGTCCTGTCCTCCGTGGCCGCCCGCCCGTTGCCTGTGAGCCACGGCGAACAGAAAAGGGAAGGTGCCCGATATTCGCCCGCACGCCTTTCTGTTCCCTGCAGCTCTGGGAGGGCAGGGAGCTGTCCATCCCGTCCTTCCATCAACAGCCGGCAGCAGGACACCCGTCATGCCTCAGGCACTCACCAACGGACTTGTGGATTAAAGGAGACACGCTCGGGACCTGGCCCACCTTTGTTCCAGGCCACTGTTACGTAACACACGCTTAAAACCACATTTGAAGTCACGCTGCAGTGCCCAGGAACCTTCCGGGACGCGCTAGCGGCGGAGCCAGGAGGGCGTGGGGGGAGAGGGGGCATCGGTGGGAGACACAGCCAGGCCTCGGCGGCTCACGGGTGGTGGGAGGCCAGGGTAGGCCTGCGGTCCTGCCCTTTGCAAAGTGCCTACGACAAGTTAAAACTGGACCGAGAGCGCCTGCGGCTGAGCCGCCCCGCGAGGCCCGCGGAGTCCCGGAGCCAGGCGTCGAGGGCTCCATCAGATACAACAACGGAGCCATTCTCTGCAGGGTGGAGGGCCGCTCGGGGTCTGTCTCTGCGCCCCTTTTTGTCTCGGTTTGGCTTAATTACGTGTTTGTATCCGTGGAAATACTTCTGGATTCTGGGAATCAAAGAAATGCAGAAAGTTCACCTGGTTTTAAATCAAACCCTTCTTTTCTCCCGGCCTCATCCGCCCTCAGAGAGGAACACCATGGCTCCAGCGTGGCTCCCAACCGGGGCCATCAATCAGCCCACGTGTGCTCCCAGGCCGGCCAGTCCTCCCGGCCGGGCTGCCAGGCCGCTGCGGAGGCTCCCTCACAGGCTTGCGCCCAGCGGGCCAGCCTCCAAGGGCGCCCGAGCAGGGGTAGGACTCTGCCAGCCAACTGGGGCCGGATGTTGGCAGGCAGCGTCACCCGCCACAGCCAAGTGTGGGGTCTTGTATGACCTGAAAGTAAGAACGCCGCCGGTTTCTGGGAGGACGCGGGCGCCCTGGCCTCCGCTCTCGCGCACCTGTGCGGACACGGAGTCTCCCGCAGAACCACTGCCCCCTGCTCCGGAGTGGGTGAGTTCCGGGCTCCCCAGTTCTGGGGCCTGGGGGGCGGGAGTTCTGGCACGGGGGCGGGGCCAGACGCGGCACACCTGGCCTGGCACGCCCACCTCACCGCCGGCGGGCCTGGGGGGCGGGGCCGGGCCTGGGGGGCGAGGGGGCCCACCCACCCACCCGCCTCTCCGGTCGGAGCTACCAGTCAGAGGTGTTTCCTGCTCGCTGGGAGGGTGGGTTTAAATGATCTTCCCATAAGAAGGGTTCTTACCTCTCCCAACCTGAATCAAGGGACTGGTCTGGCTTTCCCTGGGGTGGTGCCAGGGCTACAGACTATCGGGCCCCGCAGTGACCACAGGAGACGCAGACCGGGTCTGGCGTGGGCTCTGCTCGCAAGAACCGCTGGCGTCGTCCCCCAGCCCTTCCCGCAGCACGAGGGGCGCCACGCGCCTGGGGTTTCCCCACAGCTGTGCTGTGCGTCCGAGGACAAACTCGGTGCAAGCCCCGAAATGTTCGACGAGTCCGTTCCTGGTGCGCCGCCTTTCCGTGGCCATTCTAGCGCTCTTCCACCTGTGGGATGGGGTGCGTGGTCATCCCAGGTCCCTGGGGGTGGGCTCTGTCCGCCGCTAGGGCAGAAGGATTGTTGGGGGCCCCTCTGAAGAGGGAGAATGGGGGGGGAAACAACCACTTTTATTACGGGTATGTTGATTTCCGGTGTAGAATTATAAACTTGTCTCCGCCGCTTCAGGGCGGAGGCCCCAGGGAGGGGGCAGCCCAGGCCCGCGCCCCACCGGCCCCGGCGCACTCGGGCACCCGCGCGGATGCAGACGTCCCGCGGCTCCTCTGTGGCCTCCGCTCCTCGAGTATTTCGCATGTTTTTCACATAACTTGGGTTTGATTAAAACCCCAGATGTATTTGGCCAACCGCATTTCCCTCTAATTTTTTAGCATATATTTATTTTAAGGGAAATATAAGCCTTGCATTCTGATTCACTCATTGTTCATCCGCGCGGGCTGCCGGCGGGTGGGGGTTTCTGCGGGTGCCCGGGGCTGGCCCTGAGTCCTTAAAGCGACCCAGCCGCCCCACCCGGGGCACTGCGGGGACACTCGGGCAGCCGTGCTGCCCGAGGGCGCGCTGACCACACACAGAGGCCGGAGTACGTGCAGGGAGGGACAACACGTCTCCCAAATCTGAACGGGACCGAACTGTTATTGTTGTAACACCGAACCCATGATTTTCGAGGGGTTTCGACTTGGAAAAGCATGTTTTCTCCACCCGGACAGACAGAAAGCTCAGGTCTGACAGAAGCATGTGGGGAGGCGTGCGCCCCGCGCCCCACGCCCCGCGGCCCGCCACCTCCCCATGGAGGTGTCCCCTCAGGTAACACCTGCTCACCAGGGAGAAGAAGGAGGAGGTGAACTTTTACTGAAAACACTGAAGTGAATGGAGTGCCTCAGCACCAACTGCTGGGTGAGGGTTTTGTGCCGGGAGGGCTGTCCTCTCCCCAGAGGCTGCGGCTGTGGTCGACCAAGGGCTTGCTGCCAGGGTCCCTAGTGCTGGGTCCTCCATCACCCCCTGTCCCTTGGGGTTGGCTCTCCTTCAAGGTGAGGGTCGGGGCCAGGAAAATCCCAGGCAGTGAAGGCATTGTGTGCCCAGAGCTCCTGACAAGGGGGTCACCCCATTCCCGAGAGGGGGCCCCCACTTCCACACTCAGCTGTCTCATCCTGATGGCCTTGCTCCTGGACCGCGGGAGCTACCTCCCAGACTTCCCACGAACATCGCCCCCCAGTTCCCCAGGAGAACCATCCCTTGCCATTATTTGAACATGTGCATATTTCGGGAAATGATCCACCACTGTTGCAGTTGGTCACGGGTTTGATAAGTGTACCATTCTGTGCTGTTACGCCCACGTAAAAATCACCCTGATGTCCCACTGCTCCCAATATTCCAGGTCCAAACTCCACCTGCTGGGTTATTTCTTGTCCTTAGAGGGAAATAGTTGGTTCAATCCTGGAGAAACCCACCGGTGCCTTTCCTGGAGAGCTCGACTCAGGTGCTAGGGGCTGGGACCCTCTGTCCTCCAACACACTGACCTTCCCATCAAGGGAAGGTCATCCTACCTGACTGCCAGGTGATGGCCTTCAGCAGACGTTGGTGGCAAAGTGGCAGGAGGCAGGGATGCTGAAAAATACATTGTTCAGGGGAGGCTCCTCTGACGTTTTCAGAGGGGCCAGGCCCACTCAGATGGACACTGGTCCCGGCCACCGCACCGTGAGCTGAGGAAGAGGGAGGCTGGGGCTGGGGCAAACCTGGTCTTAAACCCCACTACAGGACTCCAGGTTTGTGGTATCAACAAGTGACTTACGCGCTATGAAGTGTCTCTCTTCATTTGTAAAACAGGGTCAGTAACACCTACTCACAGCTCTTAATTATTAAATTCAGCAGGATAATGAATGCAGGGTAGACGACAGGGTTCCTGGTATCCAGTGGGTGCCCACTCTATGTGGATTGTGGCCTCTGTCTCCTAAAACTTCCCTCCCACCAGTGCTCAGTGTCCTGTTTCTGCATGCCTGGCCTGACAGAGTCCCCACAGGGCACATCTGAGAAGAGGTCAGGCTTGTCCGGACCAGCCGCCCCTGCAGAGGGGCCTCCCACAGCTGCCAGCATGCAGAATATGACTTGGGGTCCATCATGGTCCGCATGATAGAGGCAGTTCCCACACAGCTGAGTTCACGGACCTCAGGTGAACTCCCTTCTAGAATTTTCTCCCCCATTTTACTACTGCACACCCACTCGGCAGTCTTGTGGACTTTGACCTTTACTCATGGCTTTGAGAATAAAGTAATTCTGAGACGAGTTCACAGATTCATTCCTGGAGGCAGAGAAGTAGGGAACCCACAGGTGGGTGGGGAGCCATGTAAGCCCATCTCCCACCCCACATGTCCCCATTAGCAGAGAACTTAGGACAGAAAGTAGTGCCATTCCACCATAATGCCAGATTTCTCTTCCATCATATTTAGTGTGTTAACATGAATTTTGCTCCAAAAACTAGCAGCATCCATACATGTATATGCACATACGTGCCCATGTGCACACGCACATGGAGAATGCAGGCTGAGTGTCAAACTTTACTTAGCCTCTGATCAAAGCACCCACTCACTCTTGCATTCATTCCTTCCCTGTCTGTTCCAGAACCACCCAGCCAACGTCTACTGTGGCCAAGAATGCTCTGGGCCCCAGGGTTATGGGAAAACTAAGACATATTTCTCCTTCAAGGAGCTTCCAGTGGGGCTAAGATGCACAAGGAAACATGCCCTGAAATGTGCTGCCCAACCAGGGGAGGGGGAGGAACAAGGGAAGTGTTCTGAAATCTTACAGGAGGGAGCAGACACATCTGGGGGAGGAGTGCTGGACAAGCTTAGGAGAAAAAAGCCCATAGAGGAGATTGCAGGTCGGCTGTCTCCTTTCGAGACCCATTTATTCAACCTACCTTCACTGAACACTTCCTGGGAGCCAGGCGCCCGCCCTGAGGCTGCAAAAGGGAAAAGGCACTGTACTCTTAGAGTGCACCATCTGTGGAGGGACGTGATGAGTGGTATTCGCAGGGCTCAGAGATGCGCACAGAAGGAGGTGAGACTTTCCTCGAGCCTGAGGCATGGTCTGACATCATCTGGGTGAAGCGGGGAGGCATGGTGCCCAGAGCACCACCCGGGAACTACCCCAAGGACTGGAGTGCTGGTCGACCACTGTCAGGCCTGAGTCGTGCTGAAGGAGCCTTCCTGCTAATGGAGAGGGAGCGATCAAGAGTCTTTCAGAGCGGAGGCTCCTCGGAGGATGGACAGACTGTCACAATTCTGGGAGGAGAGAACAACGCCATCAAAAATAACTGGGCAGCAAACTCCTCGTGGGGAGCTCAGAGGCCCGACATGGCCAGGATCTGACACAGGCCCCCGGGTTGGAGTAAGATCTCCAAACAGTACTTTTAAACATCTACAATAATCCTTGGAGACATTACCTAACAGAGTGTTGGAAATTAGTAACATCACAGAGCAAGTGCATGCAGCCCGGGACAATGAGACCCAAATGGGCAGAGAAGATTGGGGACCGCTTCTAATTCATCTGTTTCACAGTGGGACCTCTGCTTAACCTTGCATCAGATGTCATTTTTGGTCCAGCTCCAAATTTAAGATAACAACAAAAAGTTAAAAGCCCATCACTGTCCTGGGCAGGCACAATCTATTTCTGTATCTGCAGGTCACACGAACACCCTTGGTAGTCATCAGGCTGCGTGCCCACGAAGATTCCAGAAGCAGACAGTCGGGGGCACTTACAAGTGGTGTTATATGTGAGCTCACTTCCTACTCAGTAGCCTGCCAATTTATAGAAGGATATCTGGTGCCCATGTGACCACAGCATGTGACTCGTGGACCCTTTATTTGATTCTTTAATTTCCTTCCAATGAATATCACTCACGGTCATGCTAAGTGCCCCCAATCTAAACCTTGGAGGTGGGTAACTTTCTAAATAAGAATCCTCAATCTGCCTTATTTCCCTTAGCATGATACCCTCTAGTTCAATGCATGTTGTCACAGATAGCAGGATCGCAACCTTTTTTGTGCACCCCCAGGCCACGCGGCTGGAAAATGTCCCATTGGTGGAGAGGGTCCCTGAGGCGTTCGGGGCCCGCACCCTAACCAGGCTGTGGGCTTGTATTCCAGGAGCCAGGAGCCGTGTTGCTGCATCTTCCGCACAAAGCACCAGGGGCTCGCCACTGTCCCCACCCCCGAGGGGAGGGCAGAGGGCCTGGGGGGGTCTTCGTTTCGAATTCAGCCCCACACCCATGCTGCTTATTACACGAGCCCTTTGAGAGTTTTTTGGGGGGATTAAATGGGTACTTTACTAAATTCAACAGATTACTTAGCATCTTGGGGTATGAAAACATAAAGCCAACAACAACAAAAAACCCCCGAGAGACGCCTTTATTTTACAAAAATGTATTTAACCATCTGCACACATACCAGGGCTACCTTGGTGGTACCAGCCTTTCATGTTTAAATTATAACTACAGGAAGATTTTAACATCAGATTTGAGGAGGCCCCAGGAAAAAGATAGATTAGCTTAGATATTCTACATCATCAGGGCATGGACGCCATTACTTGATAAACGTAAGATGTTTACAAATAGACATAGCAGGATCTTTAGAAGGAGGGAAAACCACTTGTTTCGGTTGCTTCAATGACGCAGACCTGCTTATAGGGCCAGAGGGGCCAAGAGTCAGGATGTGGCATCAAACCTGCCACGTGGCTCCTGAACTGGGGCGATCAACGTCCGCCCCGCATCGCTGTGTGGGGTGATGGCACATGGCAGAGAGAACCAGTCGCGCTCGCAGGCCAGGCGAGGCAGGCGAGTCCACACCTGGGGTGACCCAGTCTGGGTCCCGTCTGGGTGGTCACCCCACCCCGGAACAGCTCCTCCTTGAGAATTTTAAAAGGCAGCTCACAATGAAGTGTGGTTAGCCTGGCTTTTAAGATGCAAAACCTGATTCACGACTGAATCCCATCGCTAAATATCCATAGGACATTTTCGAGTAAGAGTCCTCGCTCTTGTGCCGAGGATGCAGGTGCAGCGTCTGGCTGGGGGGCTCACCTTGGCTTCTCTATCTCCTCTGGCTTCGACGCAAAATAACGCTGCGCTGCGCCGCCATCAACATTCCCTGCCGTGACGGGCTGTCCTAGACACAGCTCAGTGCTGAACGGAGAGGTCACCCCGGCTCCCCGTGCCCGCCGGCCTCAGCAGAAACACAGGTGCCCCGAGTCCAGGACGTAGGGGAGGGCAGCAGGAGTGGGGGCAGGGGGCTGCGCAGGGGGCCCCTGGGGGCTGTTTGCTTCAGGAGACTGAGCGGGGAAGCAGGCTCAAGGCTTCCTGAATGAGGCCTCAGGGGCTGTGGACACCTGGCACGTATAACCGTTATCACCCCAGCACCTGCGAGGTGTTTAGGGAAACTCACTCTCTCTAATCGGCACAGTTCCGTGAAGGACCCACTATTACACTCAGTCTGCAGATAAGAAAACTGAACCCTCCCGAGGTCGGGTGATTGTCCAAGTTCCCGAAACTACAAAGCAACAGCACCGAAATTCAAATCCACCTGGTCTGACCCTGCACCTGAGCGCCATCCCCTGGCCCGGTGACCTGTGCAGGACGGTGGCTTTGACCAACAGCGTGGGCTAGCGTGGGCTAGCGGACGGTCTGAGGCCATGTCTGCTCTCCCGGCGAAACTGGTGGCTTTGCTCGGCTGGCCGGAGGGGCCACCCGGGGCTCCCTCCTACCCCAGGGTTCTGTGGGTGAGCGACAGGCTTTCTTTCCTATGATGCAAGAGCCCATCCACCCCTGGCTCACAGGGTCCTGGCACCAGAGCCTTTTGGGCAAACATTATTCTTCAAAATCCCAAAATAAAACAGGCAGGAGCAGAGAGATCTTGTTGGGCATGCTGGTCTGGTTGGGGGCATGGCCAGACCTCTTCCAGGGGCCCCGCCTGAGACACTCTGGGAAATCCAGACGTTCAGAGGGACGCAGCTAGAAAACCTCTGCCCTGGGGCTCGAATGGCAGTTGTGGCCTCTCAGCCGCCGCCTAGAGGGTGTGGATTTGGCGTGTGGTACAGGGCAGGACAGAGGAGCGACATGCCCAGGTTTCTGCGCTCACACCTGGCCCGCGGAGAGACGTGCCCCACATCCCCTGAGCTGGAGTGAAGGAGGAGGTTCTCCAGCAGGCAACCCAACCCCACCTCGGGCACAGAGGAGTTGGGGACACGGGGGACCTTCAGCGACTGCAGGCTCCAGACGGACCCCCTTTCCACAAAATCCCTCCCATGGCAGCCTCTGCAAGGGGAGGGGGAGACGTCCACTCCCTGTGGGCATCCCAGGGCCTGGAGTCCCCCTTGGCGGCTCTGTCCCCTGGCTCCGTGTGCCACACCCTGGTCATCACATGCCTGCCCAGCTGTGCCGGACCTGAGCCCCGGCCCAGAGGCCACAGGAAGTGGGACGCAGGGCAGCTCTTGCAGCTGGAAGGACAGGGCAGTCCGTGGGAAGGAGTCGAGTTTCTCTCGAATTCCACTTATCTGGAGCACCCTGCTCTTAAGGCTGGTGTTTGGCTCAGTTCCCGCTTCAGGCCTGGGTTCAAGCCAGCGGCTCCTTTCTCCCTTCTGTTCGGCCCGAGCAGCTTCTGGGGAAGAGGTGATGAAGGTGCATCTGCAGAGTGTGTCCTGGGGCTGGAACGACTGGAGGGAGTGACCACAGGATGAGCCAAGAACCATAATCCTCCGTGTCACATTCCCAACCGCCCACGTCCAGTGCCCGCCAATCCAGGCCAAGAGGGGACACAGGCCCAGAGCAGGTGGACCTTCGTGGCTCTGTCCCTGGCTTTCCACTGCTGTCCCGTGACTCAGGCATGGGCGGCTCGGTCCCTTCCCCCCTGCGGACGCCCCGCACCCCCACAGAGAGCCACATCCTCTCTGGACTTGAACAAGTGTGTGAGAAAGAACAACTTAAACCACTTCTATGAACACATTCGCCTAGTTTACTGTCTGCAGTGGTTTAGGAGTGTTGAGTTTCTGTTGTTTCCATTCTTAGCGTGGGTTAAGTTCACTCAAAGAGCATATTAACGAGGTAGGGAGAAGCGCTGACTGGCCAACTAGCCGTGTGTCCTCGCGCAGGCAGGAGAGGCCCGGGGCCGCGCGCAGGCTTGGCGACCCGAGGGCAGAGACAGAGGCGTCCGGGCGCAGTTTCCGGTCTCTGTACCGAAGCGCACAGGAGACCGCGGGCCGCACCCGCACCCCTTCCTCCGGAGCTCGGCCCCTAATGCCCCATCTGGGCCACGACGGCTGAACGGAGCGACACCCCAAGCCATTTCCCTTGAAGGGCACCTTCCTCCACGTTCCTGAATTAAAAAGGGGGGAAAAAAGAGTTATCTTCTTTTGATGCTGTCAGTTTTCTGATGAAGGGGCAGCTGCAGATACCGGTCTTTCTGGGTAAATAAAACATCGCGTTTCTGGAAAGATGAATGCTGCGTGGGAACAAGTCAACACAGGTGCTCTGTAATTGCAGGAGGCAGGTGGGGGCTGTTTTCTCTTCCGTCAGAGCCAACCTTCCCCTGCGGCTCAGCCCCCCCGCCCCAGGCCCGCGCCCCGTCTGGCCGGGCAGGAAGTGCGCCTGGCGCTCCGAGGTATTAAGCCTCCTTATCAATAACCGCCCGCCCAGCGGCTTATCCTGGCCGCCGGCACCTGTAGACCAATAAACAGCGGTGGGAAGCGCTGCCATAAAGCGAACCATAAAAGTGAACGCGAGGGGGTGAATGGGGCTTTGTCACCTGTCAGGCGGCCAGTGTCGGCCGGGGACTTCCGGCCAGCCTCTCTGCAGAAGGGGCTCACGCACGGCAGCGGGCCGGAACCGGAGAGTTCCAGAACCGCCCGCCACCGACGTGAGACCCCAGAGTCACCCAGGCCTCGGGCCTCCTCCCACCTCCGGGTCCCACAGGCCTGGGGACAGTTCACACTGGGGTGAGCCTCAGACGGTCCACACTGTCGTGTGCCTAGACAGTCCACACTGGGGTGTGCCTCAGAGGGTCCACACTGTAGTGTGCCCCCGGCTAGGGTTCGCTCCCGATGCACACGGGCATGCAGGTGTGGTGTGTGTGCACACGCGTGTGTGTGAGTGCAGTTGTCCATCTCCACAGCCCCCGTGTCTTCGGACTGCTCGGCTGCTGTGTCTTCAGAGCGGTCATCGTCCGCAGCCCTGTCCCCACCGCTCTGCCCCGGGCTGCTGCTGGGGAGCGGAGTCTCCCTGCACCCTGGCCGGCCCACTTGCTCAGTGAGCCGATGGCCGCATGGGGCCTGCACGGAGCATCGGCTCGCACCCCTGGGCCCCTCCGAGCTGACGGAGGGGAGGTGGGCCTTCCAGCCACAAGCCAGCGGCTGGAAGCTGAGGTCAGCGGGGCGGTGGGCAGTGCAGTCGCGCCTGGGACCCGTTTCCCCAGAGGAGGACAGCGTGGGAACCGGGGCACCTGCCACACAATCCTGGCTGCAGACAGCCAGGGGGACCCTCCCTGGAGCCGCTGGAGGCTGGGCCCCCACCTCCAGAGCCGGGAGGCTGCGCTCTTACGCAGGAAGCTTGCCCGGAGGAAGAGGAGGCCAGCAGCGGGAGCCGGATGTGTGCAGAGAAGGGAGGACGAGGCCCCAGGGTGCGCGAGGGACCTGGCCCCGGGAACATGGCAGGTGAACGGTGGACAGTGGGTGGAGCGCCGTGGCTCACAGCTCGGCAGCCTGGGCGCACAGTGCGTGTAGGGACCAAAGCCGAGCCCCGGGCATGGCGCCCCGAGCGGGGCCCATCCACAGCCAGGGAGCAGCCCCATCGCCAGCAGCAAGCTTCCCAAAGTCTCCGGAACGTCCGGTCCTGCATCTCCCTGTGAGTGTTTCATCGCCCTGGAAGGTGGACACCAGCTCTGCTTCCATCCATCCTTCCAAAGAAGGAATGGTTTCTGAACCGCTACAGCCCCACACGGAGCCAGGGCCAGACTGAGGAGAGCGGGGCATGGAACACAGTCGTCAGGACGGAGGATGCTTAAAACAGCGTCTCACAGTCGGAACTGACGCGGAAATCCGTGCTGAGCAAGACTCCGAGTCAACCCAGGACCAGGACGACTGGTTTCTTTCTGTCTCAGGTGGTCCTGCTGCCCAGGCCCCCGTGAATTTACGAACAAACGGTGCCACTCGTCTCTGCCAGTCAGAAATGGCAACCTGAATAAGTCGGGGGGGGTGCATCTTGGCCCTTGTGCTCAGTGACCGGCCTGTCCGCTCAAGGCCACCAGGCCGCCCGCAGAGGCCCGTCCCCGCTCCCTGCCAGCAGCGTGCGCACCCCCGGGGCCAGGAGGGAGGCTCACGGTGCAGCGGGGCACCCCTGTGCCCGGCGGGGCTGCAGCCGCCCGGGCTCTGTGCGGGACTTCACGGCCACCACGGAGCCCGGTGGTCTGCCACCCCACGGTTCCTGCACAGCTCCCGTGTCCAGGTGCATACTTCACGGAGCTCACGGGAAAGTGTGTAGGATCTTCGGGTGTGGGAGCAACATCATCCCCTGTGACCCCTTTGTCCACTTCAGATCAAGTTACATGACAGTAGAGTTTGGGGCTGGAACCCCAAGGTGGAACACAAGCACTTACATTGAAATTTTTAACGCAGGTGATTTTCCCATCACGCCCTGTAAACAATGATCTGTCACCTTGGCAATAAGGGGCACGTGGCTTCTCCCAAAGTAGAAACGTGGCCAAAGTCAGCATGGGACTGGTCATATGATGCTCCTCTGAAAAGCAGGTCCATCAGCAATTTGGAGGGTCGTCCGAGGTTCCAGGCCTGACCCTGCGGGCAGTGAGCTGACCCCATGAACTCGGTGATCGAACTCAGGGGTGGGTGCTTTCCACGGGCCGGCTGCTGGGCAGGCGTCGGGCGGGTGTGGCCTTCGGATTAGCTTTCCCGCAGAATCACCGGCTCCATGCTGGTGTGTGTGCTCTCCTGCTGTGGCCTACGCCCCGCCTTCCACCCTGGGCACACGTGGGGTCAGCTGGGGCTTCTGCTTGTCCTCCTTGCCCGGGACAGAAAGGGGGTCTAGGCCGCCTTGCTTTCTCTGACCTGAGTATTCATAGCCAGCCAGCCCCGCAAACCAGCTTCATTTGCAGGGCGTCTTCTAAACCACGGTTCCTGTGGGGCTCCCGTGTCCAGGTCCTGCAGGTCCTGTGAGAAGCCCCAGCTCCGCGGCCCCCCACCCCCCGCCCCGGAGACCTTGGGAAGCCCCCACCAGCCCCAGGAACTTCTAGAGTCCCAGCGTCCCTCCTGTGGGCGCCTGCCCCGCTGCGGGCCTCGCGCGCATCCGGATCTTCCCGCTGCCTGAGGGGCTTCCGCCGCAGCTTGCTGTGGGGCGATTTCCAGCTGGATTCAGCGGGGTTTGCAGGGAGGGTCCACCACATGCTGCGCGCAGGTCGGAGCCCTTGGTCTGAGGCTGCCCCCTGGCGGCTGGCCGCGGCTCTGCACGACCCAGCGCATGAACCCTGCGGTGTTTAAAGACTTGGGCGTAGTGGACACACGGTGCGACATGAGTTTTGGGTGTAGACACAAAAACTCTACAAGTTTATACGTTATCCCACGCTCACCGCAAGTGTGGCCACCACCTGTCCCCATACACACTCTGCTACAGCATCCTCGTCTATATTCCCCGTGCTGTGCCTTGTTCTCTCTCTAACTAGAAGCCTGTGCCTCCCACCCCCCACCACCCATTTTCCCTCATCCCCTCATCCCCCTTCGCTCCGGCAACCATCCCTCTGTTCTGTGTCTTTATAGGTGTGACCTGATTTTTGTTTATGCATTTGTTTTGTTCTGTAGACTTCATATATATGTGAAATCACATGGTATCTGTGTTTCTCAGACTGACGGATTTCATTTGGCATGGTACCCTCTAGCTCCATCCACGCTGTTGTAAACAGCACAGTCTCATCCCTTTTGTGGCTACATAATATTCCATTGTGTGTACACCACACCTTACTTATCCATCCATCTGTTGATGGACACTTGGGCTGTTTCCACATCTTGGCTATTGTGAATAATGCTCCAATAAGCATAGGGGTGCTTTTTAAAACAACTTTTCAAAAACAACTCAACACTAAAACAAACAAACAATTCAATGAAAAAATGAGCAGAAGGCATGAACAGACACTTCTCCAAAGAAGACATGCAGACGGCCAACAGACACATGAAAAGATGCTCAACATCACTCATCACCAGGGAAATGAAATCAAAACCACAATGAGATACCACCTCCCACCTGTAGAAAGATGCACACATTCTCCGGGCTTTGAAAGTGCAAACAAGAAACCCCCTACACCCCTCTCCTGATGTAAATCCCCAAGGAGGTCTTGGAAGAGCTCCAGCAACATGAACTGAGCTAAAAGGGCAGCTTCATCTACGGAAGAACCTGAGTGCCGCACAGCCAGGCTGTTCCAGGCACGGGGGGGATGGTAAGGGGCAGAGGGCAGGGCCTCTCCTCCTGCACAGTGTGGGGGCAGGACTGGAGCCACGGACAGCCTGCGGGGGACAGGGCAGGGGTCTGGGCAGAGTGGGCAGGCGGCCCCCCTGCTGGACGGCGGGAGAAGGCACCTCCACTGTGGCGGAGGGAGCGGCGGGCCAGGAGGAGCCCGCATTGGAAGTGGGGGGATGGTGCCCCTGAACGGACCCTGGGGAAGGCGTTCCACCCTACCAGCTTGAACAGAGGAACACGGGGCCTTTGCTTTCCTTCAGCACAGACAGCTTCTGTGGCCCCTGGTGCCGGGACAGCGGGGGCCGGGAGTGGCCTCCGTCCCCTGAAGCCCCTGCTGGAGAGACACCATGGAGCCGACCTGGCTTCTCCCACCTGCAGGAACACTATGCCGCTCTGCAGGGAAGAAGCGCTTTGTGCGCGGAGAATAAAAACCCCTGAATGATTCCTGTTTCTCCAACTCTACTTTGAAGTTCAAAAGGAGCTAGAAAAGACAAATGGATGACAAATTCTTCTAACATGGAAGGGGCAAGAACAGGCTCGATCACCTCCAGCCGATGCGTAACCACACTGTTTTCTACATCCGGGTCTCAGAGCCTCTCTTGCAAAACACTGGTCACTCCAACCCCACACTCCCTCCTCAGTTTTCATGGCAGTGGCCGGAAACTTGCCCCCAAAAATAAATAAGTAAAGCAGAATTGCAAAATACTTGGAGATTCACTGTGAGCCAGCAAGTCTGCAAGTAATTTTCAAGATGAAAATGAAAATAGTATTACTCTGAGTAGGGATGGGATTTGACTTCGTAAGGTCCAGTTTGCACCTAGAGGCCCGGACGAAGAACAGAATTTTAATTTGCAGTGTCAGGCTCATCTTGGGCCCCTAACAGCATAAACCTGGTAAAGGGTATTAGTAACCTGACCGAGTTCTTTCCAGTTTCGGAGACCACGTTCATACCCGTCATCTTGGCGGAGGCTCCCTGCGCCCCTGCGTGGAAGACATAGCGTTCAAAGGCACCAAGATCCATCAAAGAGGCGGCTGAATGGAAGGAGTGAGACTGTCTGTCCCATGGCGTCTGTCCCATGGCGAGACAGGGGTCAGGCCAAACCTGAATGGGAATCCTGCTCCCCGTCTCCATCTCCCGCAGAGCGGCCGCACTTCCGGGCCTCCTCCTGTGCTGAGCACGGCTCCCGGGGGCAGGGGCAGGGACTGCGTGAGGACCCGCAGATTGTGGGGGGACAGGGGGTGACCAAGCACCACGGCTCCCACCTGGCAGGCCACCGGCTCTCGAGCACGCAGAGACTCCCAGCTCCCCAGAGCCCCCCAGATGCTTCTTGGCGCGTGTGAGGGTGTCTGCCCCAGGGGCGCTTCTGCATGGGGTGCCTTCGGGGGCGGCCTTCTGAGGCAGGTCAGAGGGTGTCCCCAAACAGGGCTTGCGCTTCAGCCTCCTCCTGGTTCCCATTCCCCGCAGATCTGGAGCAGCGCACTTTTCCTAAAATAACCTTCACGGAGCAAGTCTCTAATGTATCTTAAATGTTAAAGGTACTTTGTTTCTTCTCCATGTACAAAATACCTATATGTGTTTTGCAACAAATGTAGTCAATAGAGAAAGTGTAAAAGAAAGGGGGAAACACCCTAAAGCCCCACAATGCGGCCAGGTCTGTTATTATACACGTTTCCACCCAAATCCAGGGGATAATATACATTCTTTTCGTGGCCAGCTTGATTGACCTAAGGATACTCCCCACAGGCACGTCCATCACCCTTGAGTGGCTGCTTGCAGGCTGGGTAGTGAGGTCTGTAACCAGTCCTTTGCATCCTGGACAAGTGTCTCCGGCCTCGGAACTCAGAAGGGGGAGGAAGGCCACCAGGTGTGGCCAACAGTTGCCACCCTTCTCTGTCCCTCCGAATCTCATCTGCGACCCCGGGACTCGCAGGCTGTTAGGGTGCAGCAAACACAGGTGGCCCGAGACATGGCCCGTGTGGGTGGTGGTGGTCCCGTGGAGTGTCGGGGCCCACACACCGGCACCCACCCCCCAGGCCTCCGCGTCCTGTCCACTTACCTGTCTTACTGTTCCTAGACCGACGGGGTCATGGAAGGAATCCCCAGGGAGGGATCTAGGCTCTGCGCACTTGGCCCCGGGTGTGTGCAAACAGGTGCGCACTGGGTCATTGATTTTAGTCCATCATTGAAGAGGGGGCTTCAGGCGCTCCGGGGAGGACAGACTCAGACTCCAGGGCGCCAGGACCTTCCGCGCAGAAGAGACTGCTTCCCAGGCCCACGACTTCTGTCAGAGGAGGTAGAAGGTTCTGTTGTCAAATGCAGAACTTCTGTATTTCCTTTTCATAGGGCTCAACAGTCAAGGAGAGCATCCAGTGCTCCTCTAGAGGAGGTCTGTGCTGGTGGGTTTGCCCACACTCCTGGGCCAGGCATGCACGGCGTTGAGCAAAGACGAGGGGCAGGCCGGCTGGGGGGGCAGCGGCAGAGGCCCTGGCCGGGAGCTGCACCGCATTCAGCTGTCAGGAGGCGTGTGGACCGAGGGGTGGTATGAGTTCCGTCAGCAGCCATGGAGCCTTGGCTTACCGTCCCACCATCTGGCTGACCATCCTTCTGTCCTGTGGAAAGACTGGGACATTCCAACCTGCCCGCACCCCCCGCCCCCCAAGGCCACCCCTCTCTCCTGCCAGCCTCCCTCTGCTATCCAGTGGTCAGCCCCAGGGGGCGGCTCTGCGCTTCCAGACGCCCTCTGGGATGGGCCTCAGAGCAGAGTCTGTCCAGGCTGCCTCACAGTCCACACAGGCCCACGGGGGAGTGTCATGCAGTGCCTTTGGGGTCTTCCTGGGCCCCTCCTTTCAGGAAGGCAGAATGAAAGTGCCATGGGGGCCGTGAGTCTCAGCAGGGAGCCCAGCTCGGACTCAAGAGAAAGAAACCATATAACCCAGCATCCCCCGTGGAGCTGGCCCTCTGCCTGCGATGCCCGACTTGCACGCCCTGGCCCCGTCTGCACGAGTGCTCTCTGAGAAGCCCCTCGGAGTGACAGCAGGCCCCAGCCCAGCCTGAGGTCACGGTGTCATTCCGGATGCCTGCTCCTAGCTGCACTAAAGTCATCCATGCAGGACAAGGGCTCCTTATCAGAGGCAGGAAACCCACTTGCACAGGGAAGTAGATGGAAGCCTTGGAGACAGAGGGAATAATTCGCCGGGAGAAACTGAGTGCCAGTCAGCAGGTGACTGCACCCTCGTAGGGACCACCCGCTGCCAGCCCCTCTTCAGGCCAGGCCTGCCACCGCATCCGGGAGGCTCGCCACCTTCCCTAGGAAAGAAATTCCTCCTCGTTGAATCCTAGGCTCGTCTCCCTGTCTGACCCAAACCAGAGGAAACATGTCAGATCTCCCCCAACAGAATTGTCACCATGTCAGCCGGAAGAATCCCCCTGAGGACACCTCACAGGCTCCAAGCTTCCCGAGGAAGAAGTAGGAGCTTGCTTACACCAGGATGGCTGAAGGAGGCCATGGGTAGGTCCCTCCATAAAGAGGAGCACCTTCCTGCTGAGACACACCCCACACTCCTTCCCGTGTGCCTTCCCTGTGGTCGCCCTCCAGCCAGACGTGGGCCAGATCCACCCCACTCATCCTTTCAACACGGAAACCATCAAACCAGATTTGGGGAGGACGCTCACCCTCTGAGTGCAGGACCATCTCCCAAGGACCATCTCCCCAGGAACACCTCCCAGGACCACACCCCAGGACCACCCGAAAGGACCACCCCCAGGACCACCCCCAAGGACCACCCCTCAGGACCATCTCCCCAGGATCACCCCCAGGACCATCTCCCCAGGACCACCTCCAGGACCACCCCCCAGGACCACCTTCCAGGACTACCCCCAGGACCATCTCCCCAGGACCACCCCAAGGACCATCTCCCCAGGACCATCCCCCAGGACCACCCCAAGGACCATCTCCCCAGCACCATCCCCCAGGACAACCTCTCCAGGACCATCCCCCAGGACCATCTCCCCAGGATCATC
>NC_138376.1:129702437-129761287 GCF_054177405.1 Leptonychotes weddellii | reverse complement strand
ATCGGGGTGCACGTACCCCTTCGGATCCCTACTTTTGTATCTTTGGGGTAAATACCGAGGAGTGCAATTGCTGGATCGTATGGTAGCTCTACTTTCAACTTTTTGAGGAACCTCCATACTGTTTTCCAGAGTGGCTGCACCAGCTTGCATTCCCACCAACAGTGTAGGAGGGCTCCCCTAGTATTCTAGACCCTGATTGTCGGTTTCACCAGCCACCACCGCAGAAGCTAGAGATCCACATCCGGCCAGTTGCACGGGCCGCCCCCTGCACCTCACAGAAGGCTGGCTCTTCCCCTGCTCCCTCACCCCTCCCCATGCTCCAGTCACACCCTCACCCTCCTGCTGTCATCCTAGCAATCACCATGAGCTCCCCTCTGCCTCCCCTGGCTGCACCCTCCCCCCACAGAGAGCCAAGCCCCCCAGGGTCTTGGGGTCGTCTTATCACCAAACAACCCCATTACACAAGGTAAAGTCCAAACTCCCAGGCACAGCTTCCCCTCCGGTGTGACATGCACGGTGCCACTGGCCTGCCCATGGCTGGGGCCGGCTCAGCCCCATCTCCGGAACCCGGAGCGCGAGCTGGTGCACAGAGTGCATGGGTCCACCGCCTGTGGAGAGTGACTGTTAGGGGACATGAGAACCAGGGAAGGAGCGTCGGGAGCGACCACCCAGGTCCCCACCGCACTCACGAGCTGGACGGCCAGGGAAGGAGCGTCGGGAGCGACCACCAAGTCCCCACCGCGCTCACGAGCTGGACGGCTGCTGCAGGCACGATGGGGCGTGCTGGGTTCAGAACCAGCCGTCATCATCAATCGTCTTTCGTGCTTGTTCTTCCACCTGAACGAACCTACTCATAGCTGAATTATCATGAAGCCGAGGCAGTCAGCTATAGGGATGAGGAGGAGCCACGGAGGCCACATTGCACGCCCTAAAATGCCTGCAGTTGTCGTTTGCGCTCTAAGCAGTCAGTCATAGGAATGACCCCCGGGGTGACTCCAAGGGGCTGCCCCCCAGCCCCGCCCCAGGGCCGCATCCTGCAGGCCAGCTGACCCACCGCGGACTGGGGCGTGTGGGGCTCCGTGGCTGTCACCTGCAGGCTGCCCCAGCCGGGCACCCCACCCCTCCCATGCGCGGGGGTCCCTAAAGAGGTGGACAGTATGTGGAGCATGGGGGAAAGTATGGGTGATGCACAGCGACTTCTCCAGGCCCCGCTGGATGGCCTCAGCATGGCTGTGGGGCAAACGCTTTTGATGCTTGCTTCCCAGGGGAGAGCAGGAAGCCAGAGGTGCCGAGGTAACCTGTCCAAAGTCAGGGGGAGCTCTTGCTGGGCCTGAGCTCAAGTCCCGGTTCTGAGTCCCAACCTGCAGGGGAAGGAGGGAGTAGAGCACAGACAGGAAGGGAGGCGGGGGCCGGCCGGGGCAGCAGGTGGCCTCTCCAGAGACGCCACAGGAGCCCGCAGGGACGGACTGCGTCTGACTGCACTAGGAGAATTCTCCACATCCCTCCTCCCCGCAGAGCAGGCGCCCCGCAGCCTCCCGCGTGCTCACCAGGGGGCGCTGTGCCCACGCTGAGCAGAGCTGGCTGCGCGGGGACGTCATCTGGAAGGAAGAGCCAGGGGTGAGATTTTGCCTGATTTCAAAGCATGAACAGTTTCTGTGTGCTCCGGTTTTCAGAACGAGCCTGTATGGGGCTCTTGTCCAAAGTCTGAGCTCAGAACCAGCGGCCGCTGCAGGATCCCAGAGTGAGCTCCCCCCGCCCCCGGGCCCTTCCAGAGGAGAAGAGATGGCCCTGGGCTCGGGGGGGCGTGGGGAGGCACAGCCCCGAGGATCACCCTGGGTGAGATTCCTGGCCCGTGTCTTTGCTCTGAACCCAACATTCAAGCAAGAAATCAAGCAAGAAAGACAGAGTTTGCATCCAGAACAACTCAGTCTTACATTAAGAAAATGCTGGAAAAAACTGCAGAATGCTCTCTGGGCCTGGGCACAGCCAAGCTGCGGTTCTCGGCCCCGAGGTCCTGAGGTCAGTGCTTTCTCAGCTGGTTTCGGAAAGCGGCCTCACAGGGCATGCCTGACCACCCACTCTGAGGACCCTAGCCCAGGGGGAAAGTCCTAACCGGAATAAGCACGATACATAAAGATGTTCATTAAGTGCCTTTGCGTGGGTTTCTGCATCGGTAGACTGCGGGCAAGAACACCCCGGGCTTCGTAGGGCTCTGTAAGGCTTTAAATGAAATGATTCATGTTAACCCTCTCCTATAAATGATCGTTACAGAGAATATCACAAGCAATGGATGTGAGGACACTTTCCCCTCCGGGTGACAAGTACTGACTCATTTATTCACCAAGCATTTCTTCATCTCATCAGACATACTGAGCATCGGGCATCGAGCTCAGCGCTGGGGACGTGAAGCCGGATGAGACACCGTTTCTTCCCCAAAGCCTTTACACATTCCAGAGGACTGCCCAGTTTTGATTCAGTGCTATTAATGTTTTTTAACTATGGTTTGCAACAACAACAACAACAAAAATAGAGTAATTAACTTATAAAGACAATTACTTTATAAACAAGAATTCCGAAGGCGAAAGTTGATCGTGTGCAGGCCCACAGCCGTGGGCTGAGAGCGGCACAGAGCTCCGTGTGGGAGGCCAGCAGCGGCCTTCAGAGGCCCAGCACCCCCAGCCCTGTGCGAGCGCACCCTGCACACACTCCCCTGCACCTGCACGTGCGGCCACGGTCAGCAGACCACGGCCCCTGGGCCACCGCAGCCTCCCAGCTGTTTTGGACAGCCCCTGAGCTCTGAACGGCTTTTAGCCCTCGTACAGAGGATGAAGAACAATCAAGGAAAAACGCTGTTTCGTGACATGTGGAAATGACATGAACTTCCAGCGCCCATAGCCAGGTGGAAATTTGCTGTTCCTCTGGCCGTCTGAGGACCTACAGCACACCCTCGATTTTGTCTCCTGTCATCCGCCCAGAGGACAGCACTTGCGCTCTGACTCCTCATCAGTGAGTTTGCCCCCACGTGTCCGTCCGTGCAGGTGCGGAGCCCCCCGCCCCCCTGGGGCTGCTGCCTTCCCATGGGGATGAATCCCCCGCAGGAAGACCGCAGAGGTAGCGGCCCACCCCACCCCCGGCAGCCCTGGCCCCCACCCTGCGGTGTGGGGGAGCGGCTCCCTCGGTCCCTCGTGCAGCGTGCTGCTCTCGAGGAGCCCCGGGCGGCAGGACATGGGCCGGACGGGCTGGGTGTGGGGGGAGGGACTGCAGAAAAATAAGTCGGATGGACACAAAGTAGGCTGGTGTCCTCGTTCTGCAGATGCTTTTTCCTCCAACACTGGGCGGAATCCCGAGATGATCTGGTGCCGCTCTGGGGTCACGTTTTTCCAAACAGAATGAGATATTGTGATAAAATCTAATAATGACGCTACGTTTGTTTTGTTTTGTTGTTTCCAGTTGTCAGGAGAAGGAATCGTCTCAACTTGAATTTTTTCTCCCACCACTTTTTCCATCGGTCCTTGGCACGCGCTATCAGCGTCCCCTTGGAGGCCCTCCTTCTAAAGGGGCGACCCCAGCATGGGGCCCGCAGGAAGCCCCCCGCTTGCAGGGGACCCTGAGGGCCGCTGCAGCCCAGACGGAGCAGGCAGGCAGGAGCTGGTGCCGAGGGCAGGGAGGCCTCTGTGCGGCTGGGCTCCATCTGACCTGGAGGTGCCCTGCGCTTGGCAGATGCGTCCTTCTCCGCGGGCCTGGCCTGAGGGCAGCCAGCGCCCTGTAGACACCCCAGTGGGACGCCATCCCCTTGGCCACTCCCTGCCTCTCTTGGGCGTGTCCTCACCCTGAAGCCTATTAACAACACAGGAAAGAGGTGTGCCATCCCACCCTTGACCCCACACCCTCCCTGCCCAAGAGCTGTCACTCAACACAGGGGCCCCCAGCAGACGCCACACCCGAGCTCCCTCCTCCCTCCAAGGGAGCCGCCTCCCACACCTCCCGTGTTCACACCCGCAGGCGGGTCCTCCCTCCAGACCGAGCGCGCCTGCTGGGAAGAGCCAAGACCACCTCCTCCTCTCTGTGCTCCTGCGGGCCGCGTGGGGATCCCGCAGCTGGGTCTCCATGCCTGCTGGTGCTGGTTCGGGCGCCCTGTTCCCACGGAAAGTGGGCCTGCTGACTGGCGTGGAGTAAACAGCCAGTGGCTCTTTCTCTCACCACCTCACCCAGACAAGGCCATTCTCTACTCTTCCAAGCCTGCTAGATAGCGGCTGCTGTCTGGTGGGACCTTGCAACCTGCTGTGCCTTGTTCTCAGGATGCCCATGTTTTAAGTCACCTCCTCCTGACACCCACTCCGGCAGGTGGGCTCGTTTTGGGGGCCAGTTTGCAGATGTAGAAACTGCAGCATGGAGGGCCTGACATCCCCCAACTCGAGCGTGAGCTGAGACCTTAACCCAATCAGTGCTTGTGGTTGGTGCGAAACAAAGACTGCGGACTCAGTCCTTTGTGGCTCTTAAAACGATTTCTTCATATTCTTGGAGATGGAGGAAGCAGATTATCGTCATTTATAATAACCGTAAGAAACCTGAAGTCTTCTAAGCCCTTGGTGCAGCTTTAAATGTCAGCCCAGGAATTCAAACTCTCCCATAAGTGGCAAGTGGGGCGCCAAGGTGGCAGGGCCAAGAACTGTCAAAACCCAGAAGGCTCCATCTCTGCTGTCTTCTGTTATGCAAAGGGAGGCCTGACATTCAATCAACAACTTCACAAGGAAGCTGAGCCCTAAGCCAGGGTTGTGGGGAAACGTCCTCTGAAGAGAACCTGCCCCAGTCTGAGTCTGTTATGTGATGAATAAGGTAACACTCCCTTTGCTAGAAAGCCTCTGGGCTTGCACAACATTTTCAGACCGAAACGAAGGAGCACATTGGCAGTTTAACGACCCACTCAGTGTGCCTGCTGAGGGAGCTAAAACACGTCTCTGAGCACAAGTCCTCAGCACGGGTCAACGACCTGCAGAGTCACCATGAGCAAGTCCCACGCCCGGAGTCTGTGGTGCTCGCCATGCAGGAGCCAGCCCACAGGTCTGGGGCGCAGGGTACCGAGGGCCGCCCACCTACAAGACCATCTCTTCTGTCGAAGGAGCAGGACTGTGTGAGGCGTCAGCTCCCAGAGAGACTTGGGGCCCCCAGTGTCCTCAGAGGAAGCCACGAGCCGGTGAACCAAGCCCAGTGCTCCATCAGAAAGCGGCTGCATTTCCCCAACTCCGCATAAAATGAAAGCAGAGACAACAGCCCCCAGAGAAACAGAAGGAGCCTCAGGCTGCCTTCCCGGGGCGGCCGTGATGGGGAGGAAGGCTTTGACCGCAACCGTAGGCCCGCTCTCTGCCTGCTCACCGGCAGCCCAGCACGCGGCTGAGGGTGTGCAATGGGGGCAGGCGGCGGGCATGAGCAGCTCCGGCGCGGGGAATCGTGGTGGCCTCGGGGACCCAGGGCTGCACACATCCCCCTAAAATAGAAGATTAGCAAGGAGCTAGCCACTAACTTCGTGGTGTAACTACAGGTCCCTTCAGCTCTCACCATCTCCTAATCCTCAGTGCGGGCTGAACGCAGAAGCCGGGCTTGACCTCAGGACAGCCCCTCGGGCTCAGCAGGAGCCACATGGACCAGCGCACTCATGGACGGCGGCCAATGCCCCTGAGAACAGGGTCTTCGGAGCCGAGACACCCGTGACTCTAAGCCGAGCCTCTTTCTAAGTCACTTCATTTGTGGGTAGAAAGAATTGGCTCTAAGTGCTTCCTGTAATTATATGAGCTAAAGTGCATGAGAATAATCAACAAACCATGTCTCTGCCAACAATTAAACAATCATTTAATTTAATCCAATGCAAAACTGTTTCACAAACGTGTCTGATACAGAAACTTGCCCTTAAGTTTCCTATTTCTCAAAGATAAAAGTGTGTCCTCACCTTTAAGTGTTTGATTGTGAATGATGTAGTAGTTTCTAGAAAATAGTAACTGTGGACACATGTGCAGTACTTTTCGGACTCCCAAGCGGTGGGTGTGTGTCTGTAAAAGGAAGATGGATTCGAAACACGGTCAGGAAGGCAGGTGTCAGCAGCCGTCATCCTGGCCAGAGCACTAACACCCCACTGTATTTTCAATAATTTCAATACGCTTCTTTCTAAAATACGTAATTCCTACTTAAAGAAAACATAGCTACTATAATTAATTGCCTCTCAGTTAGGGTCCCATGCGGAACAATTTTTTAGTGTTTTTATTGTGCTGCCAACAGCTCCACATGTTCCCGAGCTGTTGTCTACATTAAGTGGTCCCAGATTTCTCCTATTTTACTGTATTTTTGACATCTCCTCACATTTCTGATATAGAGCTCTTACACCCCCATAATAAATATCCCAATTAAATTTTTGACAAAAGACTTGAACAAGGAAGGCATACAAATATTTTACATACATCAAAAAAGATGCTCAAGGGGCGCCTGGGTGGCTCAGTTGGTTAAGCATCTGCCTTTCACTCAGGTCGTGATCCCCGGGTCCTGGGATGGAGCTCCGCATCGGGCTCCCTGCTCGGCAGGAAGCCTGCTTCTCCCTCAGCTTGCCGCTCCCCCTGCTTGTGCTCTCTCTCTCTCTCTGTCAAATAAATTAAAAAAATCTTTAAAAAATGAGCACGCGTTACTAATCGACTATGAACACAGTGCGTCCTTTTGGTTTTTAGCAGGGGTCACATACACACAAATAAATTATACTTTGCCATCCAGGTCTACACTACCACATGTCAATGTAAGGGCAAACCAGACACCCAGAGCCTTTATCACAGATTATCTACCATCTCAAAAACCCTGGGGCAGTAAACTCACCCCCCAGGAGGTCATCAGGAAAGGAATTAAGAAAAAAGTATTACTGGGTGCCTGGGTGGCTCAGTTGGTTGGGTGACTGCCTTCGGCTCAGGTCATGATCCTGGAGTCCCGGGATCGAGTCCCACATCGGGCTCCCTGCTCAGCGGGGAGTCTGCTTCTCCCTCTGACCTTACCCCCTCTCGTGTTCTCATTCTCTCTCTCTCTCGCTCTCAAATAAATAAAATCTTTAAAAAAAAAAAAAAGTATTACTGAAATAACACCATAAATTCATGAGCACAGGAACAGAAAACAATGAAGCAATAAAAGGAATTAAGACAGGACTTCATTTTTAATAACTAGCAACACTCCTGGCCGTATGTCAGCGCATTCACTTGGCTGCCCAGTACCTGCTTTCCATGTCGTCGAAATTCACTACGATTTTGCAAATCAAGCCACGCCAAGTCAAGTCAAGACACCTGAGTCTGAAAGACTGCTATCATTTTATGAGGTTTATATAGTGGCTTTAGGCAAAATACAACAGGGAAATTTCAGTTCTGACGGCTCTTTCTTCCTTATTCCGACAACACAGCAGCACCTTCTCTGTGGTTTGCACCCGGGGAGCCCTTTCTTGGGGAAAGCTTCTCCGAAGTTCCGAGGGGCTTCCTGCCTTCGTGCTGCCCATCAAGACATAAGGACAGCTAGCACTGCTTCCAAATAACCCACAGTTTACGTTGAAAAGCCAAAATACAGAGAATTCTCAAGGCACCTCATGAACATCAAGAACGTTGAAAACTTATACGAATGTGAATTCAGACTTCGTACATCATCCTTTTAGTTTTTTGAAACCAACTGAAGCATCATCATATAACAAACCCCATCACCACGAAGGGGAGCCTCTCAGACGACGGCCATCACCCGCTGCCCACTGGGAGAGAAGCGCAATGCTGACCGAGTCCCTCCTATATCCGGAGCCACGTGACTCCGTGGCTGTCTCTGCGTGTGTTCGGGCAGTTACCCCACTGACATACCCCTGCCTCGACGGCGGACTGCCATTCCCCTTCTTAAAAAGATGAGATCGTTTGGAGCTGGGTGTTCCACAACCCTTCCCCAGGCGGGAGGCTCCCATCCCTGCACGCAACGGGGCTCCACGCACAGGAACCACATGGACGTGGGACCGAGCAAAAGGAACCTCCAGTCCCTGACCCGTAGACGCACGCAAGTCCTACCAACAAGTCTGGTTGGGGGCAAAATCATAAGGTTCCAATCATTTTTTATGAGATTATTTTATAAAGAAAAATCTATCTGCTGATTGATGCACTGAATCAGCACCTAACTGCATAATCCCCACTTGCCTTTGGCAAGAATATAATTATTAATTTAATATGGTTGGTTTGCATGCATAGAAGCTGGTGTGTATTTGCTACAACTTTGTTAATGTGTTATTCCCTTCAATAAAAATAAATAAGCTGTTACAGTCTTTATTGAGTACTTGGTGAGAAATATCTGTAACTGTCCTCACTTGAAAATTTCCTTTTCAAGTTTGACTACTACACAAACATGGTCATATCATAGCTTCAAGAGAGGCTTGAAGACAAAATTAAGCTGGTAGCTTTAATTTATAAGTCAAGGAGTCACTAAATTTTTAACTTTTTATTTAGTTACACGGGTCATGCTTCTAGAAAAATAAAAATGGGTGGTGTCTTACTCTTGATTTCAGCTCAGATCATGATCTCAGGATTGGGAGATGGAGCCTTGAGTCAGGCTCTGTGCTGGGCATGGAGCCTGCTTGAGATTTTCTCTCTCCCTCCGCCCCTCCCCCAATAAAAATATATATAAAATAAAATTTAAAATCAATATATAAATACAGTAAGAAAAGAAATCAAGTCACCTACAATCCCTTTACCCAGCTAGAACTTTTAACATTTCAAGTGGACAGCCTTTCACACTCCTCTGTGTATGAAATACATACACACATATTCTTGAGGGAGCCACAGTGTTTTATCATCTGGTGTTTGTCTTAATAATATATCATGAACATTTTTCCATGTCAGTAATTTACTCACATTTACTGCAGTGAATTTCATCCTCAGATTCAATAGAAAGTGATGAGCCTCAGGACAGACAAATAGGTCAGAAGAAGGACTAGCTCCAGGTGTAGGGGTGATATTTAATAGAGACAGCATTTTCATTCAGTGCAAAAAGGGAGTTTGTTTAAGAAAAGGTGATGTGAGGGGCGCCTGGGTGGCTCAGTCAATTAAGCATCTGCCTTCGGCTCAGGTCATGATCCCAGGGTCCTGGGATCAAGCCCCGCATCGGGCTCCCTGCTCTGCGGGGAGCCTGCTTCTCCCTCTCCCACTCCCCCTGCTTGTGTGTGCTCTCTCTCTCTGTCAAATAAATTAATTAAAAAAAAAAAAAAAAGAAAGAAAGAAAAGAAAAGGTGACGTGAGGGGGTACCTGGGTGGTATAGTCGGTTGAGCATCTGACTCTTGGTTTCAGCTCAGGTCATGGTCTCAGGGTCATGAGATCGAGCCCTGTGTCGGACTACACACTCAGCGTGGAGTCTGCTCGAGATTCCCTCTCCCTCTCCCTCTGCCCCTCCCCCTTCTCCTTCTCTAAAATAAATAAATCTTTTTTTAAAAAAAGAATAAAGTTTGCCAAAATACTGACTTCATGTTAAAATAAGGAAGAATCTTTTTAAAAGATTTTATTTATTTATTTCACAGAGAGAGACACAGCGAGAGAGGGGACACAAGCAGGGGGAGCAGGAGAGGGAGAAGCAGGCTCCCCATGGAGCAGGGAGCCCGATGAGGGGCTCGATCCAGGACCCTGGGGTCATGACCTGAGCCGAAGGCAGACGCTTAACCAACTGAGCCACCCAGATGCCCCAAAATAAGGAAGAATTTTTAAGTAAGACAATAATCATAAAAGACATCATAAAAGGAAAAAAAGAAGAACATATTAAGTACTGATATGTCAAGAATACCAGAAAGTTGGAGAAAAACAATAGACTGGGGTGGGGGGAGAACACATCCAACACATACGACAAATAACAGCCAGAATATGCAAGAAGTTCCTACCGACAATTAAGATGAAGACAAACAGCTGAAGGTATGAGCAAGCAGGCCCAGTGGTAAGAAGTAAAAGCTCTTAATAAACACACAAATAGATGCTCACACGCACTAGGAGTCACAGCATTGTTCACCAAATAAACACTGAGATACTATATTTTCACCCCTCAAAAAAAGTTTTCAAAAGGAAGACATTCAGTATCGGCAGTGACGTGGGTTTGGAGTTTTCACTAACACATTGCTGGTTATTGCTACGATCTTTCTGAGAGAAAATCTTGACATGTTAAGATAAAAACACAGATGCTGGGGCGCCTGGGTGGCTCAGTTGTTGAGCGTCTGCCTTTGGCTCAGGTCATGATCCCAGGCTCCTGGGATCGAGCCCCGCATCGGGCTCCCTGCTCTGCGGGGAGCCTGCTTCTCCCTCTCCCACTTCTCCTGCTTGTGTTCCCTTTCTCGCTGTGTCTCTCTCTGTCAAATAAATAAATAAAATCTTTAAAAAAAAAAAAAACACAGATGCTCTCAGACCTAATTCCACTCCTGAGAACACAGCCTTCGGGAATAAAAGCAACGATAGTAAGGCTACACGTGTGAGAGCGCTTCCTGAAAGACTGCCACGGTAGGAAGGGATGAAACAACCGAATGTTCATCAACAGAAGAATGATTAAATGTGTCCATATAGTGCAACAGGGTTTATCTGTTAAGAGTTGGTTGCTGACTTCAGGCCCAGGGTGCGCGGGTCCCCACTCTGCTTCGTGGAGCCACAGGGAGTCACTGTGGCCAGGTGACACGGCATCTGGCTGAGAGGGGCTTCAGAGGGAGCCTGGACATACTCTTCACACTGTTTCCAGATGGGGGTGGGGCTTTGCAGCATTAAAATGGTTAAGGCGGGAAATTCTTTAGGCTAAAGACTAAATGTTGGGCTGCTGCTATCTCTGCAGAGTTTGGGAGCCTTGCGTTGAGGACACTGCGTATCTCCTGTAACACGACTTCTCTTGTCTTCTGCCCGTACTTCGCAGGCATCTGTATCCACGGGGAGGTACTGGGGGGTGTAGGAGTTTCCACCAGTGGTTCTTGAGCATCTCTCTGCCCGTCCCCTTGTGCACCCTCCAGGGGGGCGCCCCCAGCATCGCTGGAAGGTCCCGCCTGCTCCTGTCCTAGGCAGCGTGTCTGAAAGTCATGTGTGAGATGAATAAAGGCGTAACCGGGAATCTGTACCAGTTTTTAACATCATCCTGGATCGTCTTAGCAGTTGTTGCTGTGCTGCCCAAGCTGGTGGCCCTGAGAGCCCGCCGGGGTGGCCCTGAGAGCCCGCCAGGTGGCCCTGAGAGCCCGCCAGGAGACTCAGGGCTGGGGACCCCGCAGGAGCGGGCATGGGTGTTTGCTTCCCTCTCGTCTGGTTCCCCTGGCCAGTGTGCTGAGGGAGAGACCGGGGCTTGACCCTGCCATGCCGCCGCTGGCGTGTGCGTCCCTGAGCACAGCCCTGGCCTTGGCCGCCCGAGCTCCCAGGAGCTGGCATGTTCACGGCCGCAGACAGCGCCTGCCCGCGGCCTGATCCCACGGCCACCGAGGCCAGCAGCAGGCCTCCCTCGCCGGTGGGATGGGCCAGGGGGTGGGGAAGGGGCGACTGTGGTGGTTTTCCTTGGTGGATTGTTGTGTTTTCTAAGTTCTCTGTTGTGGTAATATATGACTTTTACAAATGGAGAGAAAAATAGCCCATTTTAAAGTAAAAAAAAAAAAGAGTTGGTTGCTGATGAAGCTATAGAGTAACGTGTATAGCGTAAGAACTGAAGGGATGAGGCAGACGATGGATGGACAGAGGGAGGGAGAGGTGGATACACAGACAGACAGTAGAGAGATGACAGACAGATGATAAATGATAGATAAATAGATGGACAGAAAGATGATAGATAAATAGATAGATATGATGGATGGATGGACGGTGGATGGTGGATGGATGGATGGTGGGTGGATGGATGGATAGATGGATGGATGGATGGTGGGTGGATGGATGGATGGATGGATGGTGGGTGGATGGACAAGTGGATGGATGGATGGATGGATGGTGGATGGGTGGATGGGTGAGTGGGTGTGTGGATACCTGGATGGATGGATAGATTGGCAGACAGGTGACAGAGATGAAGTTATCAAGGTGGGAAGTGTCAGGAGTGGGCATGTTGAAAGTGTATGCCCCTCAGTAGGAAGCATGACAAGAGCACAGCATCACTTCTGTGATATTCCTGCCTCAGATGCATAACCTGAACCAGGAGGAAACCTTAACAAAATGAAACCAAGGAGCATCCAACAAAATAACTTGTCCATAATCCTCAAAAGTACAGTCATAAATCAAGAACAGTTTGAACCCCTGCTCCAGCCTGACAGAGATGGGATGGGACAGGTAAATGCATTAGTCTGGATGGGATTGTTCTGACCTGAAGGACATTGACAGGATAACTGGTGAAATCTGAATTAAATATTAGATGGTGATCATGAATCAACATCAACTTCCTGATTTTATTAATCTTTGCTTACTTAGGATAATGCCTTTGTGTGTAGAAAACATACACTAAGGTACTAAGGTATTAATGGTGATAGGGCAACAGGTCATCAATGCATTCTCACTGGTTCTGGGAAAACAGGAGAAAGTTCTTTATACTGTACCTATAACTTTTCATAAGCTTGAGACTTGCAAAAACTTTGTTTAAAGGCAAAAATTTCTAGTGGATTCTCATATAAAATAGTGTAAGGAGCACAAGTCTTCCTACCAAAACCAGACGAAAATGATAGTGAAAAAAAAAAGTATAATCTACACCTACAACCTAGGTAAGTGAATTAAAACACCTATCTAGGGAGGCATGGTGCTTGTGTCGCAAATATGGCCCTTCACATCTGACGCTGGGGTGTGCACAGCACCCCAGCCAGCTCTACGTTCTCTCACTCTATCATGGAACCAAACTCAAGTACCACGTACGCCTTCCCATTGCCTCACAGATGAACGGCATCCAGGAATCCTCAGTCACAGTAGGGAGAGTCAAAGGTAAACAGAAAAGCTGACACCATGCAAAACAGAGCTAATTAAAAACAAACAGAAAACGAGTATCCATAGCGATATTCAAGAAGCTACTGCATCCACAAAATAAAAAGGGTATGACATAAAAACAATCCAGAAAATAAGGTCCATCAATCTTTTTAATTTGATGGATACATATCTTTATAGCACAGTATGTAAACATTAATAGTTTAGACAGTGTGATTAAGAAGAGGTGAGAAAAGGATAAAACTCAAAAGCTCTCCTTCTTCTCAGACCTTCTATGTCCTTATGTAACAAAATCTGGAGGCTGGTAGTTATGTAGTGAACAGTAACAGGTAGCAGCAGATTTGCTGTTTGGGAATCAGAGGCATTGGCTCAGGAGGCTGGATTCCTGACATGCACACCCAGGTTCTGGCTGGCTCTCTAAGGTCCAAGAAGTGGTGTTCTCTGTGGGTGTAAACAAAGAAAGATAAAGCTCCTCACAAATAGACAAGGATTCCAAGTTCATGGAAAATAAAGGATAGGACCAATGAAACAGGAATGAGGTGAAAGGTGGAAAGCCGGAAAAAATACTGACCATCTTCAAGGGAGCCTGGGGCCTTGGTACAAATCCAGTTCTCTGCTGGGGGCCCACAACTGTTCCCTGGGCTCAAACCCATTCTCGGGGTCACTTGTGATGGAGGATACCACTTTTTTCTTGTGTGTGAGAGAGAGAGTGAGAGCAGAGTCCACTGCTGCTGTGATTTAACAAAGAGCGATGGGGAGAGGGTTGCCTTAGACAAGTGAAAACTAACTTTTCTAGACCCCCTTTCCACATGACACTAGGGACAGGAGACAATGGCAGAAGAAAGAGGTACAAGACACTAAAATCCCCTTTATTTCTCACATTCTAGGACAACCTGAGATTCCATGCATGACTTTTCCTCTCTAACGCCATTCCACATGAGAGCTGTCCTCATTCTCCTCTGCAGAAAGCTCCAAATTCAGATGTAGCCCAAGCGGGCGAGGTGAACCCACAATTTGTTCTGAAGGTCAAGACTACAAACACAATCTAAGATGGGGCGGGACCCAGTATTTTCCCAGTAACAAGTTCTTGTCCACCACAAATGAGGTCTGAGCAATGCCAGATGGAGGAAGGAGAGGTCAATGAGTGAAGAGTCCATTTCAAGACAGAAAAAGTAATCTAGTAAATTATACCCAGAATAAATAGACTGAAGCAAATAATGAGGAAAATAGACTGATGGATGACAAAACAAACAAAAACAGAGAGGATCAGCAAAGTTAAAAGTTGGTGCTTTGAAAAAACTGATAAAACTGTTAAACCATTGCTAAGGCTGATCAAGGCGGAAGGAGGGGTGGGAGGAGAGGCAGCACAAATAGCCAAATGATAGGAAAAAAGCTGGGCATGGAGTACACATATTTGATACATATTTACAGACAATATTATACAACACTTATGTCAACACAATTGAAAATATGGACACAATGAGAAAAATCTGGAACAATACACCTGCAACAAACTGACACAAGAAGAAACAGAAAGTCTGAGTAATTACACAGCTATTCAAGGACTTTGGCTCATAATTTAAAACTTTTACACCAAAAAACCCAGGCATAGATGGCTTCGTTAATGTTCTACCAAACATTTAGGAATGAAATTATCTTAATCTTACACAAACCCTTACACTGAATATCAAGAAGGAATATTTTCACTCAGTCTGTGAGGCCAGCATAGCACTGATTCTGAAAACCTGAGAAAAAATTCACAAGAAAGAAGGACGGGCTGACCTCACTCCTGAAAACTCTAAAACAAAATACTATCAAACTAAATCCAGCAATATAGAAATGGGGAAAATGCATCATGACCAAGTTGGTTTATCCAGAAATGCAAAGTTAGCTTTGCATTTGTAAACTGATTAACATAATTCATATTAATAGAAAAAAAAGAAAAAATAATATAATCACTTCAATAGTAGAAAATACAGTTGGCAAAATTCAATATCCATTCTAGAAAAAGAAGACAATTTCCTTAATCTGATAAAGAGTATCTACAAAACACATACAGCAAACATCATTTTTAATGGTGAAATGTAGAAAACATTCCCACTGCCCTTGGAAATGATACAAGGATGCTTGACATCATCACTGTTTTGACATTGTACTGAAGGTCCTAGCCACTGCAATAAAGCCAAATAAACAGATACATGATAGATAGATAGATAGATGATAGATAGATAGATAGATACATAGATAGATACATAGAATAACGATGAGAAAGAAAAAATTAAAACTTCCATTAGTCACAGATGATATGAATGTATATGGAAAAAAATCTTAAAAAATCTATAGATAAATTATTCAAGTGAATAAATGAGTTTAGCAAAGTTGTTAGAGACCTTCCTGGTATTTCCATATATCATCAACAAAAATAAAATTTTAAAAGATAACATTGATAATAGTATAAGGAAAAAAAACACTAAGAAAAAAGGGATAAACCTCATGAAAGATGTGCAAGATTTTTACACACTACATTATAAAACATTATTTAGAGACATTGAAAAAATCTTTATAAATAATGGGGTATTCCATGTCCATGGATTAGGAGAAATATTATAAAGACACTATTTCTTTCCAAATGTAACTATAGAGTTAATGTGACCCCCATCAAAATACGAATAGGCTTTTTGTAGAGATCTACCTGTTGATTCTAAAATTTACTTAATATTGTCAAGTGCCAAGAATACTCAAGACACCCTTGAAGAACAAGGTGGGTGAACATGCTCTACTGGGTATCATCATGTCATAAAAAGCCACAATAATTAGGACAAGTGCCAGGATAGGCAAACTAATCAAATAGAAAAGGGAACCCAGAACAGATCTAAATATATTTATGACAAAGGAGGTACTGCATCACAGTTCAAAAAGGACTGTTCTTTTTTTTCCAACAAATACTGCACTAGGATATGTGTTTGAGAAAAAATAGTAATTCCTCCTACCTCATACAATACATAAAAACCATTGTAGGTGGACTGTAGATCTAAATTAAAAAAAAGTGAAATCATACAGTTTCTAGAAGCAGCATTAAATAATATCTTGAAGAGCCTGGATGAGCAAAAATTTCTTTAAAATGGCACAAAAAGGATCAATGATAAATAACAATACAGAAAAATAAAGAGTTTCTGTTCTCCAAAAGACACCATTAAGAGAGTCCACAGACGGAAAGAAGACAGATAACTGAACAAGGGCTCATACCCAGTCTAACCCTCTGTTGGTCTCTCTCTTCTGAAGAAAATGTAAAGGAAGAATCATGAATTTTTTTATAAGGAAAACTAGCATCCGGGACCTTATTCACTACACACATTATACAGCTGAGCAAACTGGAGGCAAGGGGTCATGGAGCTGAGGTCTCATAAGTTCCACTCTAATGCTGTTTCTCCACTACTAGACAAGATAAGCACACAGAACTGAGAAAACAACAACAGCAACAAATCATAAGATAACCTGAAAAACTCAACAATAAAAATACTCAAGAAACTAGGAATCAAAGGGTATTTTCTCTTCCTGATAAAAAGGCACCTAAGAAAAACCTGCAGCTAACATCAGACCCAGTGGTAAGACTGAATGTCTTCCCAAAATTAGGAACAAGACAAGGATACCTGTTGGCACCAATCCTGTCTGACATTGTATTGGAAGTTCCAGGCAATAAGGCAAGAAAAAGAAATCAAAAGGCATCCAAATATGAAAGGAAAAGAGTGAAACTATTTCTATTTCCAGACAACATGATCTTGTAAATTTAAAAAATGCAAGGGAATCCACTAAACATCTACTAGAACTAATAAACAAATTCATCAAGTTTGCTGGGATCAGTACACAAAATTCACCATCTTACTTCTATAAATTAGCAATGAACATTCTGAAAATTAAATTAGAAAACATTCCCACTTACAATAGTACCAAAAAAGAATTTTGTAAATATTTTTATTTAGAAATAAATTTAGCAAAAGAAATACAAGTCTTGCACACTGAAAACTACAGAACACTGTCGAAAGAAGTTAAAGAAGACCTAAATATATGGAAAGACGTCCCATGTTTATGGTTCAGAAGACTTAACCTTAACGTAGCAATACTTCTTCAATCAACCAACAGATTCCATGCAATCTCCATCAAAATCCCAGCCAACTTCTTTGCAGAAATTGACCAGCTGATCCTAAAATCCATACGGAAATGCAAGGGACCCAGAATAGCTAAAACAATCTTGAAAAAGAACAAAGTTGGATGACTTACACTTCCCGACTTTAAACCCTACGACAAAGCTACGGTATTCAGAACACTGTGGAATTGGCATAAGAAGGATATATATACCACTATAACAGAACGGAGAATCCAAAAACTGGTTTCCTGGATCAACTGATTATCAACAACAGTCTCAAGACAATTTAATGGGGAAAGAATTGACTTTCCAACAAATGGTAACAGGACAACTGGACATCCACATGCAAAAGAATGGAGTTGGATGCCCACTTCATCTCATGCACAAAAAAATTACTCAAAATGGATCAAAGACTTAAATGCGAGCACTAACACCATAAAAATTCTTAGAAAAAAGCACAGATGTGATCTCTGGCCTTTGGTTGGACAATGTGTCTTAGATATGACACACCCAGAGCACAGGCAACAAAAGAAAAAATCGGTAAGTTGTACTGCATCAAAATTCAAAACAATTTTGCTGCAAAAAGTGTACGTTTTTGTACACGATCAAGAAAGTGAAATACTACTCCACAAGAGGGAAAAGATATTTGTAAATCTTATATCTGATCATGAAATTGTGTCTAGAAGACATAAAGAATACTTACATCTCAATAATGAAAGGACAACCCAATTCTAAAAACGGTAAAGGATGTAAATACACATTTGTCCAAAGAAGATACATACATGAAAATATGCTTCACGTCACTAGCCATAGGGAGATGCAAATCAAAATCACAGTGAGATAGCACTTCACACGTACTAAGATTGTTACAAGCAGAAGGACGAATGCTCGCGTGGGCATGGTGATACGGGGTCCTCCATACGCGCTGCTGAGAATGTAACAGTCTGTCCACAGTTTGGCTCTTGTGGACATTGCTGCTACAAACAGTGGGGTGCAGGTGCCCCTTCTGATCACTGTGTTTGTATCCTTTGGATAAATACCAAGTAGTACAATTGCTGGGTCCCGGGTAGCTCTATTTTTAACTTCTTGAGGAACCTCCATACTGTTCTCCAGAGTGGCTGCACCAGTTTGCATTCCCACCAACAGTGTAAGAAATGTCCACCGACAGAGGAATGGATAAAGAAAATGTGGTGGAATGGAATATGACTCAGCCATCAAAAAGAATGAAATCTTGCCATTTGAAAGGATATGGATGGATCTAGAGGGTATTATGCTAAGCGAAATAAGTCAGTCAGAGAAAGACAGATACCATATAAAACAGAACAGATGAACATAGGGGAAAGGAAGGAAAAATAAAATAAGACAAAACAGAGAGGGAGGCAAATCATAAGAGACTCTTAACTCTAGGGAACAAACTGAGGGTTGCTGGAGGGCAGGTGGGTGGGGGATGGGGTAACTGGGTGATGGGCATTAAGGAGGGCATGTGATGTAATGAGCACTGGGTTTTATATGCAACTGATGAATCACTAAATCCTACCTCTGAAACTAATGAAAACAAATAAACAAATAAATAAATAAAAGCAGTCTGTTAGGCCTTCAAAAGATCTAACAAGAGTAGCTCCCTACTCCGAGGTCTATACCCCAGGGAAGTGAAAATATACTTCCAGCTAAAAGTTAGCACCTGAATGTCCACAGCAGATTATTCATAGTAGCCAAAAAGTGGAAACACCCCAAATGTCCACCAATAAATGATTGGATAAATAAAAGTGGTCCATACAATGGAATATTAGCTACCAATAGAAAGGAATGAAGGACGGAGGAACACTACAGCCTGGAGGAACCAACCCAACAGGAAAGAAGCCAGTCACAAAGGACTGTGTAAGGTATGATTCTACCTATTGGAAATTTCCAGAACAGGCACATTAGTGGTTCCTCAGGATGGGGATGCAGAGGGGAAATGGAGAGTGAGGCTAATGGGTAGATGGTTTCTTCTGGGAGTGGTGAAAATGTTCTAAAATTGATCGTGGAGATAGTTGCACAACCTTGTGATGGTTGTGAATGTAGGCGGAACCACTGAATTGTACACTTTAAATAGGTGCATTGTAATGATACATGCATTGCACCTCAATAAAGCTATTATTACCAAAAAAAAAAAAAAACTGGGGGGTTCCCACTGCAGATACACATTAGGTAAAGTGGATAATACGTTTTTCAAATCTATAACAAGCTTAAAACGGTAACATGGTCCTTACAATGTGGTACCGTCCCAAGACTTTATCTTAATTTCTTTAAAAAATTTAACCTTTCACCGCGTTTGTTCCCCTTTTGGCCCCTTCCGACTCTCCCGCTGGGGTCCTCCCTCTCCTTCGGTCCCCCTCCAGACTCACCGCAGGACTTGGGTCCCAGGGCCCCCAAGGGCGCGGGGCTCCGACTACGGGGCGGGCCCGGGGGCGGCCGCTCTGACCTCGGGGCGTGCGCAAACACCGCCCTCCGCCGCCCCCGATAGGTCCCACCCCACCTTGGAGACCTGCGGGGCGGAGGCGGGGAGAAGCGGCGCAGGAGGCCCCGCGCGCGGCCGGGCGCTCGGAGGAGGCTCCGGGAGGCCGGGGAGGCCGGGCAGGCTCGGGGGAGGCCGGGCGCGGGATGTGGGCGCCGAGCGGCCCGCAGGGGCCCGCAGGCTGGGACCGCCGCAGGGTGGGCGCCCGGCTGCGCGCCGCGCTCGCCGGGCTGCACGAGCTGCAGGGGCTGCGCGCCACGCAGCAGGCGCGCGTGCGGGGCGCCCTGGCCATGCAGCCCCCGCCGGGGCCCGCCGCCCCCCGCGGCCCCTGCGCGCACGAGCTGCGGCTGGAGGCGCTGCAGGAGCAGCTGGTAAGGAGCGCGGGGCCCCGGGGGCGCTGGGGCGCGCGGGGAGGCGGCGGGCCGGGCCACCTGGTGCGGGCGGCGCGGCGGCTGGGCTGTCCGACCGATTGAAGGGCACCCCTTGGGATTTCAGGGGACGCAGTTTGGGTTCAAACGAGACGGCCGCGGACGCCCGAGGGATAAGGCTCCTGAGTCTGAAAGGCGCATCGGGGCTGCAACCTGGCGCGGCCGCCTTCCCCGCGCAGGCAGGCTTTTAGCGTGCATTCCTGTGTGACTTCCGGCGCTGCTCTGATAAGAGCGCATTAAGTCGGTTTCTCCTGGCGGGGGCTTACTTGGGATCCTGGTGTCAGACCCGGGACACAGGTGTCCCTGCTGCGCAGGCTCGGGAACATTGCCCGCGTGCTCGGCGCAGCCCGAATTGTCCCCATAACGTGCTCAGGTTAAATGGGGTCCGGTCATTGAACAAAATAGTGAGGAGAGCATGTATCCCGTGAAAGCTTCTTCAACTTTAAATTGTAGCCTAACCTGTAAAACGAGGCGTGGCCTCTGAGTCCCAGAGGCCGTGATACCGGGGACCCTCCTAGGATTGCTTCACCTTTGTGTCTCCTGGCTACCTGGCCTCCTCCAAATGCCAGCACCTTGTTACAGGGTTGAAGACACTCAGATGGTTGCTCCTCCCTTGTTAATCAGCTGCAGGCTTTCTCTTCGTGTATTGGAAAAAACTCAGAGTTTTTCCAGTATTGTAGTATGTTTTAAAGGAAAAATGAAAAGGCTGTATGGAAACATTCCTATCTGATGCAGTTAATTCTAGTCCTCTTAAAGTGGAATTTTTTAAATTTAGAAATTCAAATCTGTTCCGTTTAAAAGCTGCTGGCCGTCTTCACAAAGCAGCCCGATGATTCTGCAGCCTTGCCATCAGCTTAGCTCCCTCCGGTTACCGGCTTGTTGGGTGTTTCTGGACTCCAGAATCTGGAAGATGCCTCCCAGGACTCCGGACCCATATTGCAAAAAGCAGGCGGAAGGTGGAGGAAGAAGAACCTGGGCCCCGACTATGCAGCCTCCCCTCTGCCTGTGATTGAGCTGCCCCACAGAGGGCAGGAGCCGGCTCTGGAGGGCGACCGTCTCCCCTGTTTTACCGCCCTTAGTGGTCTGCCCCGGCTCCCCGCGTGTCCGCCCCTCGAGCTCCGCCGGCACAGAGCCGCCTACAGAGATGCGCGGCTCCCGGGGAAGGGCCAGGAGCTGCTGAGATGCTGGCCTGAATGCTCCTCAGCGGGGCAGGAGCACAGCTGGCGATTAACTTGACTTAAGTAATACACAAATCAGACTTGCGAGTCCTCAGCCTCTAATTACAAGTAGCCTTTGGAAGAGATCAAACAGGTGTTTTTGTTTAAATTTTTTTTTTTTTTATGTGCGGACCAGAAGGAACACGCAGACTTTGTCTTCAAACTTTGTTCTTGGTGTGGATTATGTGATCAAAAGAGAAGAATAATTGAATTTGTGTGACATCAGCTAGGGCTTAACACTTAACATTTTCTTGCAGGGAAAAAAATAGGAGTAATACTAGTTCCATGATGAAGAGTCTAATCAAAAGCCTTTCATCCGCAGCGCAGTTGCAGACTCGCAGCGCCCGCTCACCCAGGGCCCCTCCCAGTCCCACACTGGCGCGGAGCTAGCCTCAGCATTCAGGTGTGAAGACAGGAAGGGCTTGGATCTGCCCCTGGGCAGCTTTGTCCTGCAGGAGTTCACCCGTGAGAATGAGCCTGAGCGTTTCTGGGGATTTAAACTGCATTTAATTAGGAACTTAGCAGAGTTAGCACGTTAACACTTACCCAAATGGGCTGCACCTAAAGTCACAAAGGAACATGCAGTAGGTGCTTAATAAGTATTTGGTGAGCAAATAAAGGCGCGACTTCCGTTGCTCTAACAGAAGAGAACGTTTACCGTCTCCCTGGTCTAGATTTCTGAGCCAGTGATACCCCCGTGCCCTCTGAGCGGGGCAGCTGCTTCTCCCTGGCCAGCCCTGTGCTTCTGTTGGTAACTCCAGGGAGATGGGCCATCCCTGAGAAGTGGCTGCCGTCCCCGTTTCCTAGGAGTTAGGTGCCCGGCGACATGGCCATGGCCTGTGATGCCCCAGAGGAGGCCGGAAGCTCCACCTCCCAGCAGGAGGTGCCCTGAGGTGCAAGTGAAGAAAGGTTCTGGGGACCCCGCGGTGAAATCTTACCCTGCAGAATTTCCTGGGAGCTGACTTGGCCGGTCATGACTTGTCCTAAGAGTGACAGCGTGCGGTGATTGCTTCTTACTGGCAGGGTCTGGCATTAAATCCTGCAAGAGCAGGCTGCCTCCGCAGCGGTTAGCATGAGGTCGGCTGTGTTCCCTGGACTGGCCGTGTTTGCTTCCTGAACTCACAGGGGCGTGAACTTGCTCAAGGTCACCAGTGAGGGCAGGGCATCCCCAGGACTGTGCCAGGCCTCCGTCCAGTACTCGCGAGGCTGATCTGTGCCCCTGGGGCCTTTGCTATTGATTGGTGGACCTCTTTTGCAGCCTGGCGGTAATGTTTGCCCGCATACAGGGCCCGGGGGTAGACACGGCAGTCATGTCTGTCCTGTTTCCTTTGCATACTCTCAGCTTTTGAGGAAAGAAAAAAGGTTCAGGTTTAGACGCCATGGGTGTATCCTGAACTTGAGGGCATTTTTCCTTTTTGTCCTTTGGGTCTGCCCTAAAGGTTTGAGGAGACCAGAATGCTGAGTCGTGGATGGAAACCAAAGACAAGTGGAAATCAGATGGTTCTCTTATGGTACCTAAAGTAAACATTTCAGAGAGAGGGATAAGCTGAGTCTTTGTTTTTAATGGCATTCCCTGGATTGCCGTTCTCAAGCTTCTTGCCTCTGTGAGAACCCTTTGCATTCCCTGGGAGGCTTGTCCAGACGCAGGCTCCCAGGTGTGGCCAGGATCCCAGGAATCTGCATTTACGCTCAGGCGATCCCACCTCCTGGGGAAGTGTGCGCTCCCTTCCCCCCTCAGCCCCTTACAGAGGCTGGGGGGATTCTGACACTGTTTGCTGCCCTGATAGTGAGCCTGGATGCTGGGGACAGAGGTGGGAAGGAGGGGGCCCCCCAAACTTGCTGGCTCTGACGGGGATGCATGTGGCTGCCACGGTCCCGTTCACCCAGCACTGACATGTCTGTAACATTTTGTCTGCAGAAGAAATATGTGGAGAGAGATGCTCTGTGGCTGGGTTGCCGTGGATTATGCTCTGTCCCGGTCACAGACCGAACTTAAGACGATTAGCACAAAGTTAGATGCCAAGAAGGAGTTAATGAAGAGCAGAGACGTACAACCCCAAGGGAGAGACGGGGGGAAGGGTTAACGAGGACAGTGTAAATCCTGGGTGGCGAAGCCCTGTGGACGACGAGCGGGCAGGTCCTGAGGATGCGGTAAATCATCTGCGAAACCCCAACAGCCCGTGTGCCTGTGGCCTCTGGACATTAATCAGAAACCACCCACCAAAGGCCTGGCTGGCCAAACATTAATCACCAAGCAGTTAGTCTCAGCACAAACACACAGAGGTGACTCTTTTTTGTGGAAGGAAGGACGCGAACTGGGGCATCAGAGGTGCCCTCTTCCTTCAGAAGGACGAGAACGTCGTGATTTGGAAGAGAAGAGGTCAGATCGGTTTGTAAGCATCGAGGTGTGACCTAACAGAGGAACTGACTTTTCTGTTGGCACAGTGGCCTTACTCTATGACAGGAAAAGAAAAGTCAGTTGCAGTAGAAAGGCACAAGTCCCCTTTGCCTGAATCGAGTGTTCTTTACGGGGAGGGTCGTTCGCAGAAGCCCATCTTTGCATACCTCTCTCTCTGCTCTTCACCTGGGTAATGTTTTCCTTTGTAAAAATATTCAGAGTAAGAAGCCAGATGTTTAGGCTGGACTGGATGGTTCGGGGATTATAAAGTTTATATTAAAGTCAGGACTGGTTTTTGCTGTGATATGTTTACAGATGGTGTTGTGGCTTCGAGACTCTGTTGCTGTAACACGTGGAGCTTGCTCTCAGAGCCCTGGATGGGGTCCTGGAGCAGAGGGGAGTTGGGCACGGTGGCCCGGGGAGGTGGCCCGGGCATGGTGGCCCAGGGAAGGTGGTCTGGGCCTAGTGGCCCAGGGAAGGTGGCCTGGCGTGCACCAGGCACTGTATCAGGCCCTGGGCTTCTCACCCACTTCACCTTACCTGGGCTACTATCTGGTCGCTGTGCCCACGTGACTTCCTCGTAAGAATCAGAAATTACTGCGACCTGCTTCCCTCTTGGACTGCATCCTCATAGTACTGAGATTACTGAAGTAATTATGAGGCTCAGGGGAATTCCTCACTTTCTGTATTAAATTTGAAACACAACTAATCATTTTCTTAAACAGGGTGAACCACATAATTACATTCATTCATTATTTTCCTTAAACTTAATTGTTGATAAAAATAAGAAATTTATGCAGCACACCTTGAAAACGGTGTTGTTTTATAATGGAAAGAAGAAAATCAGTATTTATGAAGCACTCAGTGCTAGTTGCCATACTTCTATATATTTACGTGTGGGAATGTGTGCGAATACGTATTCTGAGCATTAACCGCATACACATGTTTTATGTGCATTATGTAATTACACACACATATGTTCGGCTAATGCTCTTAATAACGCATTTACGGCTGAAGGCTGGAGAGGGTAGAGCCTCAGGGCAGAGCTAAGATGTGAACCTCTACACCCGGAAGATTCTCGGGCAGATTTTTGAGGCTCGCTGGGTGCAGGCACTGTCCCCTCCTGCCGGGCCTCTGCCCTGTCCCTGAGGGCTCTTCTCCTAGAAGAGCCAGCTGTAAAGGGGGCGATACGCAGAAGGGGCCTTTTTCTCTCCTGGGGAATTTCCTAGGCCCTTGAAAAGTCCGGGGGTCACCCAGGGCCTGCTGAGTAAAAGAATATGGCACAGGAGTGTGGGAAAGTAGGTTCTTACATAAAACTCAGGGAACAGCGGCTGAACGCGTCGTCTGTGCCACGTGCAAGAGTAGGTGCTTTGGATCCTGAGCTTACGCTCAGAGGCTGTATCAGTCTCCTTATAAAGAAATACGTAGTTGAGAATTGCTGATTTTTCCAAAAGTCTGCAGTTGCGGGTGGGAAACCGGTTGGCGGGGGAGGGGTGACCGGAGGGCAGGGGAATTGGTTCGGGGGATGGGTACAGAGTTGCTGGAGCCTGTGGACTGTGGAGTTTACGTCGCAGGCCCAGTGCCGACGTCCCGTGGGGCGTGGAGCTTGCGTTCTGCCCTCGGACAGCGTTATTTCTCACGCTCTCCCTTCCTAGAGCCGCTTACGACACCAGGACGCCGGCCTGAAGACCCGCTGGGAGCAGCTGGACCGGCGGATGGGTGAGCTGCAGCTGGACGTGCGCCGACCCTGCAGCGAGGTGGCCGACAGCGACAGCAGGCCCAGCTCAGGTAGCCTGCGCCCCGGGGACCGCACACATGCGGGGCCGCCCAGGCTCCCGGGCCCAGCTCAGTGAGGGCGGCCCCGGCCTGGAGAACCCGTTCCCGAGGAGTAGTGGAAATGCACCCCTTCCCTCCTTCTCCCTAAATGTGCTTCGGGAAAAGGGGAGTGTGCACGTAGGGTGTGTTCGTGGAGAGACTTCCTGATGGACAAAGCCGCCGTGAGTGTCTCCCCTCTGTCTGGGCTGACACAGATTCGGGGCCGTGTTCAGGTTGGATTAACAGGGAGGTTGTGAAGAACTGTGTTATGAGACCACAGTCTGCAGGTGTATCCAGTCTCAATTCTGCATAGTCTGTCAGAGAAGGGGGTCAGGACACTGTCCCCTTGCCCGCTGCCCGTCTGTTCCTTGCCCTAGAGCCACGAGAAGATCGTTCTGGAGCCGTTCCGACCCTCCTGGTTCAGGGCACATCATCCCGCCTGGCCAGAGCCTGGTGCACGGCCACCCCAGGAGACCGCGGACAGCGTTGTTTGCTGTTTCTCTTTCTGTAAATTTGCGAAACCACGGCCTGGTCTGGGTGTGTGATGCGTGTGTCGGGGTCCGGGCTAAAGGCCCACAGCACGCTGCCCTTCCTCTGAGCTGCAGGCACCGGGGAGGGAGGGACAAGGACGCCAGAGGCCTGGCCCCGTAGGGAGAGGGAAGCCACTTGCCCAGGAGGGGGGCACGCTGGTGGGGGGACATGGGCAAAGGGGGCTCCCACGGACCGTGTTCACAGGGCGACAGTGGACAGTAACGGGGAGCCCCCGGCCAACGTCTCCAGTGCCCGCCTTGCTGAGATCCGGAGCCCCCCTGAGCACCGGGACCTGCTCAGGCAGGAAAGGGGCCGCTGCGCCGGGGTCGCTGACCACCTCCACTCACCCCGTCTAGGCTTCTACGAGCTGAGCGACGGAGGCTTCTGCTCCCTGTCCGCCTCCTGCACATCCGTGTGTAGTGACCGCATGTCCTCCTCCTTGGGCACTTTGCCGCCAGCTGACCCCACGGCCAGGCCCGACGCAGGGGACTGCCGGCCCCGGTCGGCTGATGAGACCACCGTGCATGGAGCGCCCCCGCCCGCCTGGGGCCCCCAGGCCACGGAGGAGGGCATGTCCCGGCCCAGGCCCGTGTCTACAGGTAAAGGAGAGCTGGGAAGGGTGGGACGTCCCATCCAGGTGGTGGGGGCGGCTGGGGGCGGCTGTTCCACCACCGAGCACAGAGCGGCGAAGCCCTGTGTGCATCTGGTGCTGGTCCCACAGGTACTCTATAGGCTTTTTTTGGTTTTTGGATGGAGACAGGAGTACTTCTATTCATTACAACAAGTCTGTTGTGATTAAAAGCATTTTTTTCTTATGATTTAAGTGGACATCAGAAAGTTATTTTAAACACCCTTCCAGAGCCCTTACACACCTTGACGGGTACCTGTCTGTAATTGGAAGGGACACAGCACCCAGAGTGACCCAAACCTTGGGTGGATGAGGGCATTGAAATGATAGATTTTGAGTCCAGGCTTTACCTTCAAGCTGCGGCAGAGAGGGGAGACCGGAGCAGGTGTTGGAGTTAGCGTGCAAGCAAGCCCCCTCCGCAAGCTCGAGTCCTGGCGCCGGCGTGCACGGTGGGCCGCTGTTCCTGCCGGCCCCCCCCCCACACCCGCACAGGGCACACTGCGCCCTCGTGGCGCTGCGTGGAAGGTGACGCTGGGACCGCGCTGGGGTCCCCACGGTTCACCTGTTGCTCATTTTTCTCATTCTCAGGTGATCTGGAAAGAGTCCTGCCGTCTGAGGTGGTGCTCCAGAAACCCAGCGCGCACCCCAAGTCCACTTCCGTTCTCTGCCACGGGATGGACCCCAAATACCAGCGTGACCTGGTGTCCAAGGGCGGCAGGGAGGTGTACCCATACCCCAGCCCCCTGCACGCTGTGGCGCTGCAGAGCCCTCTCTTTGCTCTGCACAAGGAGGCCCTGCAGGGTCATGGCCACTCGCCCTCTAGGGAGCCCCTCCCCAGCCCCGCGGCCCTGGGCCCCATCCGGACTGGACCTGTCCTCGAGGCTGGTCCAGCTGCAGCCTATACAAACAGGCTGCTGAAGCTGCAGGCCCGAGGGACCCCCCCAAGGGGCAGTGTGGGTGAGCAGGGACCCTCAAGACGTGAGGCGCCCCCATCCCCGCGGGAGCGTGGTGGCCAGAGAGCGGACGGTGAAGGTGGCCTGGAGAAGCTGGTGTGCGCCCCAGGGAGAGCAGGGACAGGTGGGATGGCTCAGAGGGGGGACAGCAGCAGGGACAGCCTCAAGCAGCCGGGACCTGCGCCCCTCGCAGCCACCCCACACCCCAGCAGCCTTCCAGAGGAGGAACCCAAACCCCCGAGTGGCCGCGTCCGTGGGGAGACCATGCGGGGCTCCCGTCAGTCGGGGCATGGGCCAGCCCCCTCTCCCCGCCCCCAGGCTCAGCAGCAGGCTCTCAGCTTCCAGGACAGCACAGTCCTGTTGCCCACCAGGACAGGGGGCAGGGAGAGCCCCACGCTGGCCCCAGGGCGCTGTGCCCGGCCCCCATTTGCTGACAGCGGAGCGTCCGCCCTGGGGCTGAAAACAGGCCACCCCAAGACAAAGTCTGTGAAGATCAAGAGAGGGTCCAGTGACAAGGTGCTGCGGTTTGGGGGGCAGCCATTCCCCGGGGGGGCCCTCGCAGCCCCCCTGTTGCCCCCCGAGTGGGGGGAGGATCCCAGGAGGAGGCCCACCCTGGCGGGGACGACACCCAGCCGGTCCTGCTCTGAGCCCAGACTCTACCCCGTGCCCCTCCTGGTGCCCCTGGGAGTGGCCCGACGGGAGGGTCACCGGGCCCCCACCCAGGCCTCGTTCCCCTTGGAAGCAGCTGCTCTGGCAGCGGCTGGGGGGCAGGTGCGGAAGAAGCAGCGCAGGTGGCTGTCCTCCGTGGAGATCTCAGGCAGCCTGGGGCCCCACAGGCCGGCGGTGAGCAGAGCGGGGGGCCCACGGCCGGTGTGTGCCCGCGCCAGGCCCAAGCTGCCCCGCCAGGACGCCCGGGTCGAGAGCGAGTCGGAGGGCTCTGAGCAGTCGGCCGAGGGCGCCTCCCTGCTCCACTCCACTGTGGCCGAGAGCAGCGAGGACGGGGGGAGCGACCGCACCACCAGCCGCTTTGGGGACCAGGAGTCCAGCAGCAGTGACTCGGAGGCCGGGGCCTGGCCTCAGGCGTGTCCCCCGCAGCCCTCGAGGGCCCCAGGCGCCCGCAGGCCACCCTTGCCCCCGGTGCCCAAACTGTGCCGCATCAAGGCCTCCAAGGCCCTGAAGAGAAAGATCCGAAGGTTCCAGCCGGCGGCGCTCAGGGTCATGACCATGGTGTGAGGCCCACGGGAATCGGCTGAGCGCCTCCCTGGCCGCGCAAGGGACGAGGGTCCCAGGGGAAGCCATCCTCCTGAGGACCCGCGGGTGAGCGTGTGACCAGCACAGACAGGCCCTTCCCTGGCTAAGGACCAGGCTCTCACGTCGTTGGCTGTTCAGGATGTGGATGTGGGTTGTGTGTCGTCTTGCTAGTATGGATTATTTCTGAAGTCACTCAGAAGAGGGGGTGAAGTGGGTCCCCTGGGCTCGCCCCGTGGACCGCGGTGGCTCTGGTGAGCGTTGGCCCCAGCGGAGACTGGTAGAGACTGCAGTCCCACCCACCTACTGTCTCTGTGTCAGCGTCTTCCCGGGGCGGGCGTCCCACCAGGCTTCCAGGGTATCTGCCTTGTAGTCCTGGTGGCCCCCCCCACCCCCACCGTCCCCTGGCCCCTGGCCCTGTTCTGCGTGGGTTGGGCACCGTGGTCACCCCCAGTCCTAAACCATGACTCCCAAAAAGCATTCTCCTAAAGGGCCGGTTGGAGGACAGTCCTCGAGAAATCAGGGTGTGAATCCCACGGTAAGCCCTCCCCATGAATAAATACGCAGATCACGCCCTTGTCTTCACTAGCCCATCTCCTCGTGAGCTGCCGGCTCCTTCCTGCTCGCACACAGTAGGCCTTCAGTCAAGCCTGACTCCCCACCACGTGGGCGCCCTCACCGGGGGTGGGAAGATGCATTTCCCAAACTCTGGGTCCAATACACAAAACAGCATAAAAGTGTTTTTGAAGGGGTGCCCGGCTGGCTCAGTCTGTGGACCATGCAACCCTTGATCTCAGGGTTGTGAGTTCGAGCCCCGCGTTGGCTGTAGAGATTACTTAAAAATAAAATCTTTTAAAAAAAAAGTGTTTTTGAAAAAATAACCTTTTTTGGTGTTTATTGAAACTGCCCCTCAACTTTTCCAGGGTTTTCAGGGAAGCTGCCTGCTGAGTATTGCAACATTTCTAATTCCTGAAGCAGCTCTATCTTGAATCCCTCCCAGCTGCCCCAAAGTGCTTCCCTGGGCCTGGGGCCAAAAGAACAAGTGGGGGGTGTCTACACCGCGGAGCCTGGGTGGCTGGGGACCTCAGCCCCTCCCCGGGGCTAAATGCACGGTTGGCCAGAATGGGGAGCTGAGCTAATCATCTCCCCAGAACTTGGGAAGGAAAAACAGTAAGAAAACCAGCCAAAATGTTTGTAGATTTATGGACATTCATGTAACAAGCGGCCAGTTTCAGGATGCAGTTTAAAGAGCTAAACATTTTAAAAAGCGAATGGCATTTTAGAACAAAGGCTGGCCCGTCGGGGTGGTGACGCGGAGCAGGACGCAGGGGCTGCCTTGTGTAGAACCTGGGCGACGCAGGTATTTCAAAAAGACAGAAATCAGGCATTTCCCGAGTCTGGGTGGAATTCCCACTCGTGCTTCATGGAATCAGCTTACGAACAGGAGAGAGGGTCTTCCTAAGCTTTTTAGAAACTGCTTCTGCAGTTGAACTCAAACCCACCCGTGATGCGATGTTACCCAGGACACTCCGAGAGCGGTCTAATTCTTAGCCACATGGCACACGGGGGGATGGGAACACGGGTTTGCCAGGACTCCTGGCGGGGGGGGCTCTGGGGACAGGGTTCCCGTCCGTCCCCACGGTGTGCCTGGGCATCCGAGCAGGCCGTTCTGGAGAGAGAGCCGTGGGCTTCCGTCCATGGGGCACACTCCGCTCCCCGATGTCATCCCTGGCACGTGTTGGAGCTTTGCACACCCAAAGGGCTTCGGAATCACTAGCTGGCAATGGCAGACTTCTCTCCCGTCCTCCGCAGTCCCACCCATCCTGGCACCGCAGGGACAGGACTGCCAGGCCGTGTGCCTCCGGCCGGGACACCTGGACTCTGCGATGAAGGGGATGCCGTGGGTTCGGGACCCCTGGGGCTGTTAACCCAAGACAGAAGGTGACACTGAAGAGAACAAAGGCCTTTATTTGGGGTGTCAGGCAGCAGCTCGGGGAGCATGGGGCCAGAAACGGATCCCACTTGTGTTGGGAGAGCAAGGGGTTTTTATGAGGAAGCAGGAAGATGTAATTCTGTGATTTCGATGACAAAGAGAAAACTGCTGATTTGGTGCTGACCAGTGGTCAGCTTCGTCTCTCCCACTGCTGGTGACCATCTGGTCCTAACGGGCTCCAAACACCCTGTGGCTGTGGCCTCAGTGGTGCAGAGGGTCCTCGCGATCACAGGTCAGTCTCTCTCTCCCTCCCTCCCTCTGTCTCTCATCTCTCCCTGTCTCTCCCTCTGTCTCTGCCCCGCCCCCCCTTCTCCCCCTCTGTCTCTGCCCCGCCCTCTCTCTCACCTGGAGAGATGTAGACACACACCTCAGTCTGCCCAAGGCCACAAGCTACCTGCTTGCTAGGGTGCTTGCATTTACTCTCAGGCAGGTTTGGAGTCGAGAGACGTAATCCGAGAAGCCTTGCCCTCCTGGGGCCCAAACGCCTTGAGGACCCTGGGAACACAGCCCCGCTGCACTGTTAGGGGCTGCAAGGCCCGAGCTGTTTTCGTGACCTCCCTGGGCTTGCTTCCTCCTTAGTCCCTCAGGGTTCGGCTTGAGGGGCAAACCGACCGTGTTGAACAGGGGCCTGGCCACAGTGGGCTCACCACGCCGGGGTCCTGTCTGCAGAGCGGCCCCACAGCTGGGCAGTTGGGAGGCTTTGGGCAGGAGAGGGCAGAGCAGGTGCCCCCTCCAGGGTGAGGAGCCTACGTGGTCTCTGGCCCCTTCCGGAGCGACACCGCACTCTGGGGAAGTACTTTAACACACAGTCACCATTCAGAGTTGCTGATAAGGACCCAGTGTGAGCCGCCGCCGCTGAGCCTACATTATGCAAGCAGAGCCTCTACAAATTCCGAGAAGGGCGCTCAGCGAGGCAGACGGCCCAGGACACCGTGTGCGGACCTGAGGACCCATCGAGGCCGACGTTGTAGCAAGCCCCTTACCTGCCTGGGTACTGTTTATTTCTAGCACTGCGGTCGTAACTGCTCGGGGAGGGGAAGTGAAGCAGGAGAACCAGTCTGCAAAGAGCATGGCCTGCAGCACTCGGGGGGCACTTGGCGGGGGAGGGGGGGGGTCGTGTGCATTGAAGACAGATGAGCTATTTCCCTTTCCCTAAAGCATTTCTTTAAAAAGACAATACAGTTTGACATTTTGGATCATTAGAAATCATTTGTAACTTCTACCATGATTAAAATACAAATACTTTAGCCAAAACCAAAAAATAAACTAGATTCTAAGGATTAAAGTCAAGCTAAGGTAGAAATTGGATATATAAGAGTCGTTAATTATTTATAAAAATTAGATAAAAGTGTAATTACGTCAGAGAAAATGCCCCACTATATTTCCACATATTGTGTCATCTGAGGAAACAGAAGGTTTGCCTTTTATTGTGGACTGAATGTCTGTCCCGTGGTGTGCCCGAGCTTGGAGGGGCCTGGGGGGTGCGGGCTGGGGGGAGGAGGTCAGGCGAGCACACCCCGAGGTGGCAGCACCTGCCGGCCGGAGAAACCAGCCCCAGGGCCCCTGGAGCAGGACCCTGGCCTCGGCCTGTGGGAGAAGGAGAGTCTGTGTGTCCTCACGGCCGCCCCTCCGCTCACTCAGGCGGAAAGTGCGGGAGCGGGGAGAGCACTCAGCACCGCGGGCTAAAGACACTTACACATCCCAAATATCTCTCTTGTGATCAGGGGGGTAGCGGGGACCAACCAGAGTCTGAGTCTTCAGTCAGCCAGCCAAGCGCATTTACGGAGCACCTACTGTATACGGGAAGTGGCTGCTGTGTGGGGGGAGGGGAAGGTCAGCTCTGGGAGCTGTGTCTCCTTGGGGGAAACAGGCATGACCGAGGGAGGGCTCTCGGGGACTGAGGGTGGGGGGGGCGATGCACTCACAGGCTTCCCTGGGCCGGGCAGCGTGGAGGGAACACGAGGCAGAGCGGAGATTTACCCCGCAGACCGATGGAGCTGGGGGGGGAAGGGAGGCTGGCAGGACCCGGGGGGCCCTCAGGGTGGCCCAGCATGCGGAGAGGACTCCGAGGCGGGAGCAGGCAGGGGCTGCAGCAGAAGGGGGTCCTGGGGCATAGACCCAGGGCAGACCGGGCAGCGGGGACCCCAGTGCAGAAGGGGCTCAGCGGGGAGGCCTGGGGAAGCCAGCAGGCGCAAGGAGGGGGCTCCGTGTGATTGGGTGGGGAGCGCCTGTGGGTTTCTCTGGTTGGCTCTGACGCGGGAGCAGGGACAGAAGCCACAGGGCAACTGCCATTTGGGGCGGTTTGCTACAGAAACTACTGTCCAGCCTCCCGAACGGTCAGTGCAGACAGCCGCCGACTCCCCGCGGGTCTGAGGAGGCAGCTGGCCTCCAAGCCGGTTTCCGGGCGGGCCACGGCGGGCTGTGGGGCAGAGCTCCATCGGGACACCAGGCCGTGCCACCGTCCATGTGTGCGGCCACGGAGAACACAGGAGGCTCGTGTCCAGAGAGGCCCATTACCGAGCTGCACTGACCTGGGGCCAGGAAGGGGCCCGCGAGGATGCAAAGGGCCCCCGCCAGGGGCGTGCGGTGGGGCCAGCGCCAAGGGAGGGGTCGCGGAGGTGCCATGAGCGTGACCAGACACACAAAGGCTGGCGGGTCTGTGGGGGGAGCCCTCCATCTCCCTCAGAAGACCCCGCACAACAGCGATGCAGACGAGAGAGACCAGGGGCACGTCCAGTGTCACTCACTCGTCCCCAGGGAGAACTCTGAACTCTTGCTGAAGCAGGAGTGCGTCCGTCCTCCCAGAAATAAGAACTGGCATTTCTGTTTCCATTTTAAGATGCTTTGTCCTTTTCTTTCATTTTTTTTATTCCATCTTGTTTCCACTGTTAGGTTCTTTGCAGCCGTGACTGCCTAACCGAGGATAAAATTCACTGCACACCACTTACTTCAGTGAGCTTCAGCCTCACCTTCCTTATTTTCCCGCATCTCCACCTGCTGTCCCATTTGGGGTCACAGGGTCCATCTCAGATTCGGGTCCCTGAGCTCTCCCCCGTGGGGGGCCCGCGGTGGTGGCCGCGTCTCGTCTGGGACCTGGGACAGCAGCATGCCCGCCGCCGCCACGAACCGGCTCATCCCAGAGCCGGCCCGCGCCGACGGACACTCATGCTGAAGGTGAAGGAGGGGGACGGACGGCGTCTGCCCTGAGATCTGGACGAGCGGTGGGGGGCGTGTGCGGGCGCTCTGCGGGGAGCCCCCGAAGCAGCTGCCAGCCGGTGCTCGGGGGGAAGGATCTCCTTTCTGCTGATCCTGATGAATCGGGAGCGTTCTGTAGGCTGTCTGTGAGGAGGAGAGTCATCTCTAAGCCCTCCGTGAGGCTCGGCTCTGCACCGCTGATCTTGCTTGCTAAGTACGAGGCGCTCAGGCTGGTCCTCGGCGACCACGAGGATTCCCGCCCTGGCTCGAAGAGGTCTGGCTCCGACCGGTCATCCAGAAGGAGGAAGCAGACAGTCAGCAGTTCTCAGAAAGCCTGGCGCTCCCAGGGTGTCAGCTTTGGAAAACACGCCAGACTGCGGCTCTCGGAGCTCCGGCCAGAGGCCAGCCCCCAGCCCTCTGCGTCCTGCAGTTGAAGTCCTGCCCCACCATGAATTACCTCTGCGCCGCCCTAGCAGTCCCGGGAGCCGGCCCGTCCTGCCCCGGCCTCCACTGCCTGTCTTTGAAGCGGGTTGGCGCCATGGGGACGTCCTTCAGTGGCAGGTCTGTGTCCCGCGTAGAAACAAGCTATTGTGAAACCATCAAGATGCAGCCTTCAGGACGCGTATGACATCAGAGCCTGGACGCAGCGCCTCGTGGGGGCTGCCCAGGCGCATCTGTGGGTTGACCATGCGTGAAGCCAATTCACCAGGGGACCTTCCAGAAACATCTGGACCTGGGATGATCGGTCTTTGTGATTTGCTCGAGTCCGTAGCCAGAGAGGCCCAACTTGGTGGGGACGCGTGCTCGGCTTTGGGGGAAGCGCCTCACCTCATGCGACACGAGCCGCAAACGCCACGGGATGAGAACAGTCGTTCCTGTAGTTGAACTTCATTTACATTTTACTTATATGTTTTATTTCCTGTCAAATATCTTTTTCATTTACTGAAGTTCAAACTGTTTGAAACCGTGGGCATTTTAGGACCTGGAGTCGGGCAGGTCCGCAGAGTCCGTTTGTCTTTACCCCTGTGAGTACGGAGCCATGGTAAGTGCATCTCAGAAAGACCGGAGCTGTGAGTGGGAGGCCCCATGGGAACACATAAAAGGAACATCACTTCTTCGCACACACATCTCCAGGACGAGTCACGTCGGGCTGCGACAATCACACCAGCCACCTGAGCAGCCGAGCAACATTAGAAACCCATTTAATATGAAGATTGTACTTTTACACCTAATTTCGGAGAAAAGACCATTTATCAAAGGATTGTCAGAGGCCCACGGTGGAGAGGATGTCAACTCTTTGGGTTGAGAGAGGTGTTAATTAACTCTGAGATTTACGGCGTAGCTGGGAATGGCTGACATTCATTATTTACTATTTATTTTTAACAAGCATCTATGGGGATTAATGGTTAATGTTCACTGAGCACATCTCGCAAAGTGCTTCCACAGAAACCTTCTGACGCTCAGGATGGTTCTGCGAGGTAGATAAGGGAGACACTCGTCTCCATTCTATCTCTGAAAGCTAAAGGCACTCCAGGAAAATTAATAAGTGGATTACCAGTGTAGGGACTTGCCTGAGGCGAAGGTGGGGCCTCGTGGCTGCAAACCAGCCCTGTCGTCCGCGGTCACAGCTCAGAGCCGCCGTGTGAACTCTGCAGTCACATGGGCTGCCTCCCCGGCGACCCTGGAGCTCCATGAGTGAGCGGAAGGCTCCCGTTTCAGGAAGAAGCTCCGGTCCTGGGTCTCGATAGGCTGCAGAGGGGAGCCACGAGGCGTGAGGCCTGCCCTGGCCTCTGCCCTCCCGAATGGATTTCGGGTCCAGCACAGCTTTCCTTGGTTGTTGAAATAAACCCGGCACGTGTCAGGATCAGACCTTACGCTACCACCAAACTCTGCACATTGGACTCCAGGTGCGTGTACTGTATCTCTTGGTTTCTGTTGGTTCGTTGCCTTTTTCTTATTTAAAAACATTTTAAATTTAGAAGTGTTTCAAACCTGCAAAAAATTCAGAAGTCCTACCCCCGTCCCTCGTGTGCTCACCGTCTGGATCTAACACAGGTTAACAGGCTGCGGTATTTCCTTCCTACTCACTCACTGACAGGATACGTCACCATGGGGAGCACGAAGCAAACCTCTGGTGACCTCTAGACACGTAAGGAGCACACCCACCCCCAGTAGCTGCCACACGGAGCCCAGTCCTGCCCTCCCGGAACAATGGGTGTTGGGTTGTGCCAATGGGCCATCCAGTGGGCAAGAGCCAGCTAAGCAGCGTTCCATCTTCCAGTGCAGGTGGGTGAGCGCTCCTCTCTACAGACATCACCATGTGTATCTCTCCCAAGGGGGCCATAAGCTTCTCCCAGTGGCTGCAGCGAGACTCCACAAATTTTTCATCTTACCATTAGGAAGGTTGGAGTCTAGAATGGGTCTCTCTGGGCTCAGCACAGGTGTCAGCAAGGCTGGCTCCTTCCGGTGGCTCCAGGGGAGGACTGTCCCCTTGCTTTCCAGCTTCTCGAGGCTGCGGGCAGTCCCTGGTTCAGACCTGTCCTCTGTGCACAGAGCCAGCACCATCAGGGGGAGGGGAGTCTTTCTCTCTGCGTTTCTCTAGCTTTCTCGCTTGGGCCCCTTCTTCCACGCATGTGCATCCCTGTGATGACCTTGGCCCATCAGGTAATCCAGGATAATCTCCCCATCTCAGGCCAGCTGACTAGCAACCTTAACTTCCTCTGCAAACAGTAACTCCCCATTTCCTGCACGGAGCTCCTAAAACCCTTGGGATTTCCTAAATGCTGAGGGTGACAGACACATCTTTTGTTGTGTCAAGGAGGCGACTTTTGGAAAACCCCTGGGGGGGGGCAGGTTGTCAGGGGAACCAATCACATGATCAGAGTACCACCTCCTGACCTTGGGAGGAGGAGAGGGGGTTGGAGGTAGGGTTCAATCACCAATGGTCAATGAGTTCATCCATCAGGCCTACGTAATTAAGCCTCCATGGAAACCCACAAGTCTGGGGTTTGGAGAGCTTCTGGTCTGCACACACGTGGGGATTGGGGGAGAGTGGTGCCCCCGGAGAGGGTGTGGACGCTCCTTCCTCATACCTGCCCTCTGTGTGTCTCCCGTCCGGCTGTTCCTGAGTCGAGTTCTTTCATAAGGAACCAGCGGCTTCTCTGAGTTCTGTGAGCCTCTCTAGCAAACTGAACCCAAAAAGAAGGTTGTGAGGACTTCTGATCTATAGCTGATGGGGTCAGAAACACAGGTGGCCCCCGGCACTTGAGATTGGCCTCTCCAGTGGGGGACAGTCCAGTGGGATGGAGCCCCTAACCTGTGGGGGCTGATGCTTTCTCAGGGCAGTAATGTCAGAACTGAGTTTTAGTCAATCTTTAAAAGTTATATTATTAGCAAAATGGGTTTATTCAGGAATAGCAGAGGGATTGCAACTCGGGACAAGCAAACTATGATGGACCATAGGCAAGTCCAAAGAGACAAAGAGAAGGTCAGCTTTTTTTTCAGGTTTTAGGAGGAAATTGGGGAAGGTTGTTTTAAAACAAAATTTCACTGGAGAAGAACAAGAGTCTGAGGTTGTGGTGGTTTTTCGCTGGCTGTGGGTGGTAGTAAGTACGTTGTTGTTGCTCAGGGAGAGAGCTTCTTGCGTTTTCTCAGAAGTGGAGATGCATTCCTATGTGAAAAGTGTCCTCCCAAGGTAAGAATTACCCTCCTTCTGCCTGCTGGTTGGCGGGCTGCTGCGATTGGCCCGGCATGAGAGTCCCCCTCCGGAGTTTCAGGTGAGGTGTCCTTCACTCATTTTCACACTTGGAATTGTAGGACCCCCAGCTGGGATCTGGAGAATGGCCTGTCAGTGATACGGGGCACCCCCACCCCAGAACCTGAATAGTTAACATATTCACAGCTTCTGGGGATCGCACATGAACGTCTTTGGGGACCATCATTCTGTCGACCACAGAGATTAGACGAGGTTTCGCTCCGGTGCCTAAGACTTCCTATTTTCTCACTTCTTGCCAAGATTTGGTATTACAGGTTTCCCCGCTATCTGAAAACACAGCATTCCTATAGAAAACTCTCATTAGTCAGAATGGCCTTAAGCAAAGCAGCGATTACCATTAATCTATATGGACATTTTTTTGAGTGTTCCCAGACTCAAAAATCAACTCTCTTAGGCCTTCCTAATACCTGAGGACACATCTTAATAATAGACACACAAAATCCATGGAGGTAAAGTCCGGATGCTCACAGACTCTGCCCGGCACTCTGGGGCTGGAGCGGAGATGGTGCTGGGTCCCCGGGGCGGGAGCTCGTGCTCAGTGAGCACGGCCTCCGTGCCCACTGGTGAGCCCGCTGCCGACCAACGCTGAATGGTCTTTTCCTTCTTTTGCCTTTTTTCATAAAAGTGAAAATCCTCTTCAGATTTCTTTTCAGCAAATGAAAACAAGTAGTAATGTAGGTCTTTTGTAAGAGTGAAGTGGTGGGGACGCCTGGGTGGCTCAGTAGATTGGGAGTCTGCCTTCGGCTCAGGTCATGATCCCAGGGTCCTGGGATCGAGTCCCATGTCGGGCTCCCTGCTCAGCGGAGAGTCTGCTCCCCGCTCTGCCTGCCGCTCCCCCTGCTTGTGCTCTCTCTCTCTCTGACAGATAAATAAATAAAATCTTTTAAAAAAGAAATAACAGTGAGGTGGTATATGGTGAGCTTTTGAAAAGTGGGAAATACTTGTATCAGGCTTTATAATGTCTGTGAATCTGATGGATATAAAAGGGTGTTTGATTATGGTTTTAATTTGCATTTCTCTGTTTACAAATGAAATTGAACATCTTTTCCTATTTTTATCAGCCTTCCAAGTTTCTTTTGTGAATTCACTGTATGCATCATTTCATCTCATTTTTCTAAGTTTTTCATTGATGTACAGGAGTCTTTACAATTTGGAGACCAATTCTTGGTCAATGGTAAGTTGCAGGTGTTGCAATTATCACTCCCTAGCTAAGGCTTGTCTGTAACTTCGTTTATAATGTTTTCGTTGCACATGAGGTTTTCTGTCAAAGCAGTCACATTTATGGATCTTTTAATTTATGGTTTGTTTTAAAAACAACCATTGAAAAATTTTTAAGAATCTTACTCATAGAATTCTTCAGTGTACTATTGTAAAGATATTCTTTATATTTTTAAAAGTTAAATTTTGGATTTCCAACATAGGTCTTCAGTCCATTGGTGTTTATATCTGTGAGTGTGAGGAAGAACCTCCCTTACATTTTTGCCCGTCTTTCTTCCGTGGTTGTCTTCACCCATCACGGAAGAAACCACCTCTCTATACTCTGCCTGAGCACCCACACATGTCGGACTGTGTCTGGAGGAATACCTGTCCTGTTTCACTGTTCATTCTCCATCCTGCCAGGGCTATAAATAAATTCGACAGCTCTAGGTCAGTCTTGAGTCCTCTATGGGTCAAATACCCCAACTTTTATTCTTCAAAGTTCTCTTGTCACTTGGGCTCCTTATACTTGCATGTGGATCACACAGGATCACCTTGTCAAGTTCTGGGCAAAACTTAGGGATTTGGGGCACCTGGGTGGCTCCATCAGTTAAGCATCTGCCTTCAGCTCAGGTCACGATCCCAGGGTCCTGGATGGAGCCCTGCATCGGGCTCCCTGCTTTGCAGGGAGTCTGCTTCTCCCTCTCCCCCTGCTCATGCTCTCTCTCTCTCAAATAAATAAATAAAATCTTAAAAAAAACTTCTTATGGATTTTAATAGTATTGCATTTAAATTTATAGGTTAATCTGGGGGGAACTGCCATCTTTATGATAGGCTTCTCATCAGTTAATATTTAGGTCTATTTTTTGTGTCTCGGTAAACTTTTAAATTTCCTTGCCATGTTCAGAGCAATTTTGGTTACTTTTCTCCCTACATACTTAATTTGTATTATAAATGAAATTGGAATTTTAACTTGTATTTTCTAATTATTTAATGCTGGTGTGTATGTGCATTTGTGTATATGTGTGTGTCCACATGTGTTTGTTTTATATTGAGCAACCTTATTGAATTCTCATATTAGTTTTAAGAGTCTGTCTGTGGCTTCTCTGGGGTTTTCAGCGGACACAACCAAACCAGTCCAAGAGTTTGTTTAAGCCCCAAATATTGCTTCTCTTCCTTACCCAGGTTCTGAAGCAACTGAAAAATAAGTCAAAATCCAAGCAGCCAAAGGTTATAATATCAGCTCTGTTTGAGAAAATGCTAGTATTAGAGGCAATATTGTATCTTCAGACAAGTGGGCTTCCCAGTTATGACCCCCAAGTCAGCATATCTGCCCACCTAATGATCAGCCGGAGATGGGGACCGCATATGCACTGGACGGGCCCAGCTGCCCACACAAAGGAGGGCGTGATAGATAGCCAGGGCCACGGCGTGGTTCGGGGTCCCGTGCAAAACAATGCAGAGCCCTCGTGCACGTCCACCATCTCTCTCCAACTGGTCATGATGTTTACTTGCTTTTTAAGGTCACTCTAAGTCTAGAAAAATTTAAATTGCAAATTCCTAGGATAAGTTTTACCAGTCATTCTGTACAACTCCAGTTTTAAAGGTAAATAGAAGAATATTTAACTTGTACAGGAAATCACTGAAGTTATCCAATGTGTGTTTGGTAGCTTACGCACACATGGGTGTTTCGTTCTCACCGGAACAGTGAACGTGCACGGGAAGGACTCCCCTGCTCTGGCCCCACTTCCCTCCTGGCACGTCCACCTGCCGCGCAGGCCAGCAGCACCAACGGAAGGAAGGGGTGCTGCGGGGCCCCCATCGTTCCCTCCCCCGTGTCCTTGTTCTCAGGGCAAACACACGGCCGGCCCAGGGGAGTAACGAGAGCTGCCAGGGCGCGGAGAGGAAGGCTGGCCTCTCGGGTGAGCGGCTGCCTACACCCCCTTTCTTGGGCCGGAGCCGGAGCTCCTTACCCTGAACTCCCACCACCGCGGGCGCCCCGATCCTGTGCTCTCGGGGCGTCGCGATTGCTCCGTGCGCAGGGGGAGGCCAGGAGCAGAGCAGACCCACGGCGAGCCTCCTCTGCCCGCACACGCGCCATGGCCCCGTGGACTGAGCGCAAGGCCGCGGACGGACGACACTGAAGCATCCCAACACAACAGCAGACAGGCCACGTGCCCGTGAGGGGGTCCTGGCTCCAGCCTCACCAGTCGCCTCTGTGGTGGCCTCCCGAAGCGGGGCCGGGCCTGGGGCCACAGAGGGGTATGAAGAAAGGAGCATTAGGTAACAGAGTTCCTGCTGGGTGGAAGGAAAGGCTTTCAGGGGGAATTGGAGAAGAAGTTCTTATAAAAGAGAGAAGGTGTCTCCCTAATAAATACTGAGTACAGACCCTAATCTTGCGTTTGGGGTGTGCTTTTCCAGCATCACTGAACTTTCTGGGAGCTCCAGCTCCACGAAAAGAGCAACCAGACACAGAACAAAGAAGTCAGGCAGCACTCATGTCCCATTTTAGAGAAAGTCCTAACATCTCATAACTGTTGTGTGACTTTTAGTAGATATGCTATTTTTAGGTTAAGAAAATGTTCTATTCTCACTTGCATATACACACACACTGCTCCAAAATGGTGTGAAATTTTAATGCTTTTTCTCTAATTTAATTGTTGTTTTCCTCTAATTTAATTTGTTAATACAATGAATCACAATAATAACATGTTTACTGCTAAACCAAGCACACATTCATGGAATGAATAATATCGGTGATGAAGTTTTTTAAAGTTCACTCTTCAAATCATTTTATTGTGGAAATTTTTAGACACAACACTTCTGAAATGCCCGTCACACTGTTTCAACCCATGTCAGTTCATGACCCTCCTCTTCTCTGCCCGGACCCTCATTCCCCCCGCCACCCAGATCAGGGGGTTTTGCAAAGTTTACACATGAAATGGTTATGATTTCTTTAATGCATTGCTGGAATCAGCTTGCTAATATTCTATTTAAGATTGTATCTTATGGTCATAAAAGGGATTGGTCTATAAACTTCTCTTCCTAAACGAGGCCTATCTGGCTTTCTTACCAGATCTCTGCCGGCTGATAGAAGGTGCTATGAAGGTTTTCCTCTTGTTAGATTCTGATAACAAAGTGTAAAAGTCAGGAATCACCTGTTTGTTAAAGGTTCGGTAGAAACCCTACCATTTAACCGTCTGGCGTAGGGGGTTTTGTGGATTATGAACAATTTATTCTTTTTCCTTAATACTTGTAAGCCTCATCATATTTCCATAACTTTTTGAGCCATCTTGCCAACCGTATTCTGCTAGGACATTTTCGTTTTCCTCTGAGTTTTAAAGCTTGGTTACGTAAAGTGTTCATAATCTCCCCTTAGGCTTTGACATATAATTGCTGTGTATGTGGTTGCATGGTCTCATTGTGTTATGGCTTATTCCTGCTCTCCCTGGTTTTTATCCCTGGTCAGCCTGGCTGGAAGTGTAGCAATGTGACTCATTTTACCAAATACAGTTTTTCTTTTTAATTTTGTTGTCTGGCCAATGTCACCGGAGGAATATTAATATGATTCAAATTTCCAAAGCCCTGTGCTCCCAAAGTTCCTTCCTACCCCACTTCATCCATGTCCACTCTCAGGTCTGTAATTCTCTTCCTTTGTCTCCTCTGGGGTCATGCCGTGGCTCCCAGTGGTGTGCTCAGTGGACAGGCTCTCAGTCTTTCGACCATGTTAGCGAAGCCCTACAGCCTGGACCTGCAGTGGTCTGTGGGCGCTAAGTGGTAAATGTTTGCCATTTCTGGTATTCTTTCTTTGAGAACTTGTGAGCAATTTAGGTCTGTAAAAACTTCCAAACAGAAGGGGGTCTTGTGTTTAGTCGTTCATCCCTGATTCACTGTGAGGTCGAAGAATCTAGACTACGTGTGGACGATTGTTTTAGTTTTGCTGTTCGCATTTCCTGTTTGTTTAGATTCGTCAAGACCTCCTTGGGTCAGTTTTTGGGTGCTTCTCATCAGCAGGGTTGCACCTGTGTCCACGAGGAACTGAGACCTCGGAATGATCTGTGCCACGTTAACACCCTCGGTCTCTGGCGGAGCCGTGAGGAAGGTCTCGCGCAGACTGGGTTTGCCGACCCGTGGTTCTTGCTGCCGTGGGCAGCTGAAGACGGTCTGGACAGGTCTACACGTCAGGAGCGCTTACTCTCCTGGTGGCTGGTTCTCTTCAGCATCACTCACTGGAGACTTGCGTCCGCAGTGACACCTCTTTGTCTACAATCTGTGTGGCCTATTGAGTCGTCACGAGCCTGTTGTGTTTGCCCTTTCCTCACGGATCTATTTACATCCTTCACTTTCCACCCCTCTCTGACTCTGATAGGATATTTTAGGTGTGTTCTCGTCCTCACATGTGATGGATAGTTAGATTCATTTGCAGTTATTGAGCTTATTTTAATTTGTCTCCAATAGCTTATTTCATGTTTGCTAATTGCTATACTTTTTCTTTATTTTACCCCGTAATAGTGTGACTTTACTTTTTGAAATTTCCTTTCATTCTGTGTACTCATTGGAAGGTATAGATTTTAAAATACAATTTCTCTTATTTCAGTGGTCGTTCCTCATACTCTGATACAGAGAAGGAAGTTTGAATTTACCAACTACTTTCTCCTCCCCTGTGAGGCGTGTACCGCAGAATGCTTTCGCTCCATGTCCTTTGTCCAGTTGGCCGTGTGCTTTGTCCTGTACGTAGCTGCACCTTGCTGAAACCGCCTCGGTCAGGGGTCACGATCGCCGCTGTGTCCTTCGTGGTCATCTCTGGAAACGCGTTTACAACTTCTGTGACCAACGTTGCTTCTGAGACTCTCTCTCCTCTTTTCTTTTGGTTTCATTTTTCTTCTTCCTAAAGAACAACTTTTAGAAGTTCTTCCAGGGAGGGCTCATGGTCTCGCTCTGTGCCTGAAATTATCTTTATTTCATGGTCGCCCTGAAATGGTGCCTTGCCTGGGAAGAGCCTCCGGCGGATGGGGGCGTCTCCCGGCCTCCCGGTCTCCATGGCCACAGCTCCTTTGTCTCACGTTACAGGTGAACATGTCTTCCAATTGAAAGCGTCTTATAACTATGTAAATCGATAACGTTTCTCAGCCTTGATGGAACGTGGCTTTCCTGACAAGCAGTCTGTGTCTGGCCTATCTTTCCATTCTAGAATCTCTCCCTCCCTCTCTCTCCTCTTTGTAAAGATTTCTTTCCTTTTCCTTCCTTCCTTCCTTCCTTTCATTCTTCCCGCACATTCATATTTTCCTAAGATCTCTGCTATATATTTAAATTTATAAAATGTTTTCCCAACACAATCTTGTGTTTGCAGCAGAAAGGTCCTTTGGCTCATTCTGCCTTTTGCAAGAACGTTACTATATTGAACTGGCCACGTGTCTCAACTTGGGCAGGATGAAATTCAGGGCTGGATGATTCTTTGTGGTGGAGAGCCGTGTTGTGCGTTTCGTGATGTCCCGCAGCATCCCTGGCCCCTGCTCCTAGATGCCGCTACCCTCCAACAGCTGGCCTTCCCAGGGGGCAGACTCACCCGAAGGTCCACGGCACTGAAGCCACGGCAGGGGCGATTACGTTCTGCACTCGTGGAAGCAGGGCCCCTGTGCCGGGATGCAGTACACGTCCTGTGCAGGGTCTCCCGGGAATAAGTCGCCGTCCTGTCAAGGATGCTCTTACTTGGTGCACGTTCAGTGCGCGTCTCCGGCGCTGACATGGGCCATACTCGTGTGCAGAATCCATTCGTGGGAAGAACATTTTCAGAGATGGAGCTTCCCTTGGCTTTCGACGTCCCTGCCTTCTGCTCATGACCAGAAGTTTCCAGTTTCCAAAAACAGGGAGTGAGAGATCAAAGTAAAACACATTTTCAAATGTCTTCTTCCCCCCAGTTCCTCTGAGAACATTTTCCGCCTGTAACAAGGACTTTGTGGGGCGACTGTCCTGGTTGTGCTGTTAGGTTTCCTCCCGCTTCGTCCACGTTTGAACCCCGGCCGCACCACGCAGCGGGGTCATACTCTGGGACACAGAACCTCGGAGAGCCTCCGTCCTGCCCTCCACCTCCACAGAGGAGGCACGGAGGGCCGGATGCAACCACGGCCACGGCCACGCGCCACGTGAGCCAGAGGTCGGTGCAGAGGGACCGGCTTTCTGGAGGTTAGCGTCACTCGTTTGCAGGCTGGCATTTCGATCTGCAAACAGGGAAAAGCATTTGCTGATCTACCAGATGCATCCAAATCAAGGTTAAGATAAGCAGAAATTAGTTCGGGATGAGTAAGCATGTTACAGCTAAAATCAAGCAGGAAACAAATGGAAAACAAGTGTGAAGGCACTTACCATCTCTACCTGTGTGTCTACCTACGAGCCTCTGTCTCTAACGTCCTCAATCAGGCAGGCCAGAGTGTTGATACGCCACTGGAGACCTTCCCTGAGGTCGACCAGCCCAAGCAGAGGATCCTCTGTTTACCTTAAACACAGCCTCCCAGGAGACGCACGCGGTTAGGGAGTCGGGCGGCTCGCCCACGGTGGCCTTTGAACGGCGGGGCTTGGGCTGATCAACCTCAGGGAAGGTCTCCAGCGGGTGGAGATCGCAGCTGCGAAGGGGAAGGTCACCGCAGGGAGGGGCCTTGATGAAATCCGCTTCGCAGCTGCGATCTCCACCCGCAGGGGAGGAGGGGTTGGGTGGCGGGTAAACACATCCATCATCCCCCTGCTCTTGGGACTACAGGACACGAGGCAGGGGACGGGCTGGGCCCTGGGGCCGGGGGGTGGCTGGGACAAACAGCCTGGCAGCCCAGGCACCTGTGTCCCAGGTCATCTCTGGGTCGTTCCTCCAACGGCCAGGGGCGGCTCCAGCCGTGTGCAAGGCTGCGCCAGGGACTCACCCACAGCACTTACAAAAACAAGTTCTGTTAAGCCAAATGTATGATGTTTTAAGAAAAACATCTCCTGGCGGTGATTCTCTGCGCAGTAAGACTCCTGGCGTGCTCTGGAGCTAAGGTCCGCTGCTCAAGTATATTCATGTGCTTTTCTCTCCCCAGCTGCCTTCCGCACCAGTCTCACCCTCGGCCAGAGGCCTCGCTGGTAACTTCCGGGACAGGATTTTAAAACTCCGGGTGGAACAGAGGTATCAGAGGTGGTATCAGCCTCAGGAAGGAGGGGGCCAGAGCCCAGCTCGCATGCATGACCCCCGCCCGTGAGGGACGGGCAGGTGAGCCCAACCGGGAGGGGTTGAAGAGAAGGGGACCACCAGCCTGGACGCTGCCCTGGGAGCTGGGCGGTTCTGAGAGAACTGTTAAAGGACAGCGCACCTGTCGTCCAGGAATGATGAGCGGTTATCCCGCACCCTGGCCGTCATGTTCAACCCAGGTCCACGTGTACAAGTGTTCTGCCAGATTTCTACGTTTGTACACCAAAAATAGCGAAACGCTCACAAGGCGGTTTACCCTCCACAACAACGAAGGTTTCCAGTGTTGAGTCAAAGACACTGATGAGGTTTTAGAAACCGCTGCCTCATCCTTCCTAATCAATCAACAATCAGGTGCCTGTTTGTAGGGGAAGGCGCCCTCGTGCGTCCTTCGCACCGAGCGCCGGGCGGGTGCTGTCCAGCCGTCCTGGTCTGTGCACGGGGCTTTTGAAGTGCAGGGGGCGTCTGAAAGGCCTGCTTGTGTTCTGTCTGGCTGTTTTCAGAGCCGGCTAGGAAAGAGATCTGTCGAGATACGGTGCAGAGAATCGGTAGGCCTGCCTGGTTTCACTTTCTAACTAATTCAAAATGGCCAGGAGAAACAGTTTCCTCCGGGGGAGGCACTGAAGGACGTGGGACGTTAATACCAGCCCCAAGCTGATGCAGCTTGTTTTCATTCTCTGTAGCACCTGCTCCTTGGGGGATGGACGTCATCTGCCTCCACAAAAACACAACATTTCTTATGTGTGATGAAGCCACCCTTCGGGATGTTCTCTCATCCCAGGGAAAACCCAGCAAACTGAATCCCATGCTTAGTTCGCATTTCTACATATGGCCAAAGAGATGCTGGATCTCTGGGACTTTCTCCACAGACACTGAACCATCCCGTCCAGTCGGCTGAGACCTCAGTTCCTGTTCAGTGTCGGGGCCCCGGGCAGTGGGCTCTGTGATGAACATCCACCCCTTTTCTGGCCATCCCGCATCTCCCCCTCCACACACTCTGGGGACCCCGCTAGAGGGGTGGTGTTGACGGGCAGTGCCATCTGCTGTGATGAGGACAGAGGGGCTGGACGCGTGACCCGGGCGTGGCTGGTCACACGGGTCTCCCCAGGACGTGGGCCCCCAGCAAGCGACCCAACACAAGAGGTGTTCTGCTCTACCACCTCCGATTTGTGGGCCTTACCAAGAGAAAGAAACCTAGCAAGATGAGTATCAGCACACATTTCAGGTAAGGTTATGAGATGTTAGGAATTTAAATTAACATAGAGACCAGTGAAATGTGCCACAGACGCCCCGTGTAACTAACAAGGTAACAGGCTTGGCCTCAGTGTGACATGGACACCCAGATGACGCGGATCTTACGAAGTTCGTTCAGCTAGGACGGCAAATATAGGAAGCAATAGTGTAATGGAGATTCACCTGCTAAAACCCAGCAGTAAGTGGATAGAATCTTCATTTCCTTACACGGCTCCTACTGGTGGTTTTAAAAGCAAAGTCAATATTATTTTGGAAGCTTCTAGAGGACATAACATGACACAGATCTTTGGAAATTGTTTTGACGTTCAAGGGTGGAGAAAAGCCAGTGTGAACGGTCAGCTGAGGAGCTCGATTCACTGCTGGATTTACTTTATTGCAACCTATTAAGTGTGCATTTACCCTGACTGCATGCCTTTCCTCAAAATTAGGGGCTCATGATATCATGGCAAAAGGCTTTGAAATGTCTCCAAATTTTCTGCCATTTGGACACAGGAAAGCCCCCACTAACCTTGACCCATGTCAGCCCCTCATGTCATGTGCCCACTGACTTCACATCCCCTCGTTACCCCCGGCCCTGGAGGGTCTTGGAACAGAAGGAAAACATCCAGCGGTTCTTCCTATAGTGACCCCTGAGGTCTAACCACAGTCACAGAGAGCAAGTGGGGGACCCTGGGACTGTGGGGACCCTGGGACTACATTATAGGGACCTGGGGTCTGTATTATAGGGCCTCAGGGGCCGTGGGGACCCCAAGACAGTATTACAGGGGCCCCTGAACTGTATTGTAGGGAGTCCAGGTCTGCAGTATAGGAGACTCAGGGACTGTGGGGACCCAGAGACTGTATCATAGGGGACCCCAGGGACCGTGGGGACCCTAGGACTGGAGCAGCTGTGAAAGCCCCTTATCCTTGGAGTGTCTACAGTTAAACCACACTGTAAGGAAAAGAAAGTTCACTCGTGAAGCCAGCCATCAGACTCAACTTCCGCAGCATCAGCCTGTCCTCCGAAATCCAGGCTGTCCTTGTGTCCCAAGCACATTGCCCCTCCCCGACCCGCAGTGGCCTGCTCCCACAGTAGAGATGGTTCCGGGCACGTGTGGTGTAAACAGAGCCGGACGGGTCTGAGGCTCTCGGCGGCAAACACCATCAGGGAGGCGGAGTCAGCTATTGTAGAAGTACCTTGTGGGAAGGGGGCTTCAGCTCGGGGTCCCAAGACTAGCCAGCAGCACCTATTTGCAGGCCCTGCCGATTTCGACTCTCGCAGAGATTAAGATTTCTAAAGTTAAACAGTCGATTGAGCAAGATTGGGTTCAGCCCATGGTGTAGGTTAAAGATTAACCAGACCTAGCAGATCAAACATTCTGCGGGGAGCCATTGGCCACACAGTGGGGGAGGCTTCCATGCTCCCAGCAGGGTGTCCGCATGCTGCTGGCCATCCTGTCCACTCCCAGAAGACAGGGACAGGGACAGGCCTGGCTTCTTCGCCCTGGAGGTTGGGGAGGGCAGGGGCACTCTCCCCGGGGCCTTGACATGAGAATGTCCTGGTTCTCTGCTCTGCATGGCGCTCAGCCCCCAGAGCCGGGAGGGCTGACCTGCTCTGTGCCCGGACCAGACTCCTTCACCACCCGGGGTGCTGGCCGGGAGACGGCACGAGCTGAGAGCCCTCCTGGAGAGTCCACCCCCAGAGTGCCTCCCCTGCAGCCCAGGACCAGGGTGAGCAGCTGAGACCATCAACGGAGGGGAGAGAGAGCGACCCGATGGTCCAGAGTTTCTTCTCCCTTTGGACTCGCAGAGACTGAGGAAAATAAAATCGGAGAGAGCGAGTTCCATGCTGAAGGACGCCAGGAAAGGGGGAAGGCCAGCAGCAGGGGCCCCAGGGCCAGGCTCCCAGGGCTGTAACCCCCGCTGCATCCTGATGCCCCACCCAACCAGGGCCAAGGCCTGGGGACACCGAGTGGGGACCGCCTCATGCCCGCCCAGCTGCCCGGCATCTGGGGCATCAAAGAAGAAAATTTTTACTCTTATTTCTCCTGATGGGAGAAGAGAGAGCACCTGTTATAAAACGCACACAGCCTGAACCCTTGGAGAAGCAGCAGTGGGACTTCCCTATTCCAGAACCGAGGTGGGGGGGTCCCCCAGCCCCAGGCACAGGCCCCGGGCATCCACCCAGAGCAGCTCAGCAGGGCACAGCTCACCTTTTATGGCTGCAAAATCCATCCCCAGGGAGTATTCATTCAGACAAAAGAGGGTGGATATTGGTTAAATAGTTTGGGGAGCAAGATGAGAACAAATAGAGCCAATGTCCTGTGGATCACACACGCGCTCAGCAGTTGCACACAGGCAAAGGAGTTGTAATTGCAAAAATGTCTGAGCTGTTATTATATAAATAAGGGATTTCCAGGAACTATCTTCTTCCTCTGAAGAAGCTGCACAGACTTGCTAATTTGACAGGAAAGCCTCGTCGGGAGGCTTATTACACACTTCTTAACCAGCCGCAGCTTTTCCAGAAATTCAACCTGAAATTTCCCATCACCCTACTCCAGTCGGCTTGTAATAAATATCAAATCTCACCTGAGACACTAGACAGTGAGGGTGAGTTGAGCTTTGTGCCTCGGGAGGGCTTCTAACAGCACGTGCACACAATCCATAGGACATTTTTGTGGCAGAAAGGGCTGAGGGCATGGGCCACATGCGCTCCCGCCCTGATCTCGGGCCGTCCCCGCCGCTGAGCAGGTTCTGTCCCCTGAAAGACTCCGTGTTTCAGCAGCAAGCACAGCGGCCCTTCGTAGCTGGGTCTCTTCTCAGCCCGGCAGGGGAAGTTGGCGAACAAGCTAGTTTCTGTGGCTTTCGACCCCAGGCGAGGATGAACCTTCTCCAGAACAGCGAAGTACCAGCCGAGGAAGACAACCGGCGGCTTCCGAAGGAAGCAGAGTGGTCCTCCCAGCTCAGAACCGCGCCCTGGGGGGTGACTCACACACACACCCCGGCACGGCCCTAAGAAAGTGTTAACACAATAATCCTCACCTGCAGAAGGCGACTGCGGCCAAGCCTGGGGGGCGAAGAGCAGGAGAGCAGGCGTTCGGTCCCTCCTCCTCGACACGGAAGCCCCTGCGGGCGCTCCTGATGTCACCCTCTGCCTCCCCCGTGCGCCCTGCCCCCCCACCACCCCACTCCCCAGCCATCTTCTTGCCTGTCCGTCCGCGGCGTCTCGGGTGAGAGTGTCCCTAAGCCGAGCATCAGCACCGAGAGGATTGTGTGGGGACAGGCCCCCTCACCGCAGCCCCAGCCCGCACCCCCTTTCTGGCCCCAGCGCTGGGCCCCCAGGGCCCTCCCATCGGCTGTACTCCACACGGCAGGTGCTTCCACACCTCGGCCGACACCATCATGGGTCTTTTTACTGTTAGACACTCTGGTGGGTGTGAAGTGCCCTCTTGTTTGGTTTCAATTTGCAACTGCCTAATGATTAATCAAGTTGGGTGCTTTTTCATATATTTATTGGCCGTTTGGACCCTCTCCGATGGTAGAGCCCAGAGGCTTTCCTGAGGGCGGGCTGTGTCCAGCATTTTCTCGGGTCCATACCGCCATCCACGAAGGAGTTAGCAGCTGCAGCAAACGCCCCTCCCACAACACAGGGACCCGTGACTCCCACGCCGCGACACGGCCACCGACCTGATGCTCTCCCCCCGCGGCTCCTGAGGTCGGTGGCATCTCGTGTATCAGGAAGTGAGGATCCTTCCAGAGTTTCAACGAAGGAGAACTCTCTGCCTCCAAAAAGAGGGACCTAGAGAAGCAACAAAGCACAGAACACGTTTTTCTTAAAGTGCAGGGAGGTTGTGGGTGTTTAACAGAGGAGATATTTGGGAAAGAATGTGAGCCCGGTATTTACCCTCTTCCACTTGCCGTCACTCGAAGATGGACGCAGGGCTCACCACCGCGTCCTTGCCTGGCTCGGGTAAACCTGCGCCCAGGAGGAGCCCTGGGGAGAAGAGCGCAGGCCTTCCTGCCCAGGGTCCTTCCAGATGCTTCCCATCCCACAGCATTTGGGGAAACGTAGCAGTCCTTGCAGCTAACAGATCTACCAGGGTCTAAGTAAGCTGGGAGGGCATAGTAGCTGGGAGAATTAAGACGAAAACCCCGAACTGCTTCATCACGTGGGTATTTTCCCATTCACTTGAGGTGGCAAGTTCTAGATGGTTTCCACAGACAAGTCCCTACAGGCCTGCAGCTTCTACGCTTTGGAACCGAGAGGCTTCACGACACTGGGGATGCTTAGTGCAACAGAGAGCCACGTCCGAACTCCTGTGCGTCCCCAAAACCGTGGACGGACTGAGGTAATACCCAGAAGAGGAAAATAGGCCAGCCCCAACGTTGTCCCACTCCTGCGTGGGCATGGCTGGCGTGTGCCGTCTGGACAGCCTGTCCACTTCTGCTTTACCCCTCACCACGCCCCCAGCGCTTTTAAACCCACACCTGCCTTCCCTGGCATCCTGGGCCAAGGGCGCACGTTCGCATTCCCTCTGGGCTGTGAATGTAGAAGTTTCCAGTATCACAGCAGGAGATCGAGCTTCACCCCAGGGCGAAGGTGCCCTCGAGCCGGGGATTCCCTGTGGTGGTGGGGGGGGGCCCTGAAGCCCCCAGGGCTCTGCACAGGGGGAGGGGCGTTGGTGACAGACCCAGAGCTGCCAGCCCGCAGCTCACCTGCCTCCCCATCGTGTGCAGCTGGAGATGGACCCTCACAGGGGCTGCGTGAAGTCGGTCAGGCCCCAAAGCTGGAGACGGCGAGGACCAAACAGGAACACAGGGTCCGGACGATGCTGGCACAACTCGGCTTTAACCATAGGAACTTCCGTTGTTTGGGAAGCCGTGAGAGTTCGGCATCTGGGCTATTTCTCCCACGTTCGTGGCCCAGCCCTGTGTGTCCCTGAAATGCTTTTCAGTGTAAGGAAATTGAGGGCCCACATCACGGCACGATAATTTGCTCAAGACATTTCTTAGGAGATTTTCATTTTTACCCTACACCTCACGGGACACATTTGCACCTTAGAGAGTTGCACGAAAGCGCGGAGTCCATGCATGAGCCGAGCATTAGGCACTGACAAGGCCTGTGTTTACTCACCCCCAGAGGCCTCTTGGGATGAACTAATAAGCTTATACTTACAAATATGGGAAGTGCCGTGGGGCTAGAAGGTGTTAATAAGTCTCAGGGAATGGGAGAGGGCTTGCCCCCACCTGGTGACGGCAGACCTGTGACTCGCTAGCCCGAGTAGCCTAGCCCGAGTGGCAGCTGGCTCGGCAGGGCATATCCCGCCTCTCTGGGCCCAGGTTAATTTTTAAGACTCCTGTGAACTCTAAAAGACTCCGGAGGAATAAAAGCTTCTTGAGTTTTAATCATCCCCTGGGGAGAAAGCAATGTGCCCTGGAGGGAGGTCACTGAAGGTCAAGAGGAAGCAGGGAAAAGCCCTTCATGGGGCCTGCAAATTTGTTCTAAATAAATATTTTAAAAGTCAAAGATCCTGAAAGCAGCCATATGCCTCCATCTGGGGACCAATTAGCCTTTTTCTTACAGTTTATTCAGCAGGACGGGGCCGCTCCAGACTTCATCAGGGCAGGGAGACGGGAGCTAATGAGCCAGTCTCGGCAACAGACCATATGTGGTCGCACAGACTGCTTTCTCGAGAGAGAATTTCCTTGAAGAAGAGCGAAAAGGACAATTTTAAAAAGGAAGCTTGATTTTTTTAAGGGGAGAACAGACTCCCAATTGTAGGGTAATTTATTTAAATTCAGCCTCACGTCTTATGTTAGAAGACATTAACTGCATGTTTGAAATGCCTTGTGCCGTTGGGGCTGTGATTTCTAAGTGCCCCCAAGCCTCCCTCCCTGTCTCCCTTCAGCCTCCAGCCTCCGTCCGAGGACATCCTTGGCGTGGCAGCGACTTCACCGTGGCCCATGTCCTGTCCCGGCGTCTCGGCCTCTCCCACTGCAGCGAGAGCCGTGGTCTTGATGCTCCGGGCGGGCCGGGCGCGCACCCCTCGCCCATCTCGGGCTCCGATGGAGCAGCCCTCCTGACCTGAGCCGGCGCGGAGGCGGCCCTTCCCAGACCAGAGAGCCTGCTCCCCTGGGGACCGGACGGTTCCAGGCGCTGGCCCGCAAAGCTCCATGGTCCGTGCCCTGTTCACACTTCCTGCGGAGCTCCTCAGACCCAGGAGGAAAAACAGCAACTTTATTCAAACCCTTTATTCAAACCCTGCGGAGCTCCTCAGACCCAGGAGGAAAAACAGCAACTTTATTCAAACCCTTTCCCTGCTTTTGGAGTTTTGCTATCTGTAAATTAGAGCCATAGGCCCTTTCTGGCAGAGATCTCTATGTGTTTTTATAAACGTCCCTAAGAACACGAAATTATTTAGTATTTTTTAGTATAAGTAGAAACAGTGAAATGAAATTTCTAGTGAAGGACAGTTTTACATAACATGTATGAAGATGAAATCCGTATCTGTGCGGGGACCAAGAGCAGGCGAGGGGACGACTGTCACAGATGGGTCCGTGGATGGGGAAGCCCCCATGGAGCTCACGGCCACTTGTAACGACTTTCAGCAAGGCGCAGAGAGCCCCCGGCCCCTCCGGGGTAAGGCCGCGCCAGGACCTGCTCCTGTCTGCGTCCCATCTCCTCAGGTCCCTGCACGCCCCCAGCACAGACGTCAGTCTACCCAGTCAGAGTGCAGGCCCAGTCAGAGTGAAAGGGAAGGAGAGGGTCTGCAGGACAGGCGACGGGCTCCCACCGCGGTGACGGATCCCCGGGAAGAAGCACCAGCCTTGCAGGCGTGGGGCAGGGAACACGGTGTGCCTCCCCGGCTCGGCTGCAGGGTCTCCCCCCGTGCACATGGTGTCTCCCCTTCCTGCCCCCTTCTCCCCTTGTCCGAGACAGCACCGGCAGCCCGCTCTCCACACGGCCGGACCTGCGTCATCCGCCCACTGACAGCTTCCCTGTGCGTCCTGGGGCAGAATCTCTGGAGAGAACCTGGTCGGTCCGGTCAGCGTTTGGCCCTGAGATGAGTGACAGGCAGGTGGGCCATCAGGATTGACCTCCCGCCATCTAACCGAGTTAGTGGGCAAGAGATGCTATTGGACATGGGCTGTTTGCGGCAAGAAACTCTGGGAAAAGTATTCCACAAATACTGACGTATCAGACAAAATAGGGGCACTGGAAAGATGTTATTGTTAATCTTGTTTAGACTAGAGGAGCAATTTTAAATGCATCAAATTATTATAAGATAGAGTCCCAGCCTGATGAGGCTGGGTGAGAATTTAGTGGTCCGAGCCAGCCCCCCGTGATCTCCCGAGACAGGGGCCACGGCGGACGTGCACCAGACCCTGGAGGGGTTCTCACCCTCCTACCTACAGCCCCCCTGCAGGAACGGAAATTCAACATCCTGGTTGGTTGTACATCTAGGACGTCTTAGATGAAAATCACATTTCAGTTTATTTTTTAAATCACCAGTATTGGAAGTTAATAAAGTATCAATATGGAATTGTGATGGGTAATGTTGCGTAAACTTGACTGAGCCAAAGGATGCCCAGATGGCCAGTAAAAGATCGGTGTCTCTGTGAGGATGTTTCTGGAAAAGATTAGCACTGGAATGGGTCAACTGAGTAAGGAAGAGGGTCCGCATCCGTGTCCATGGACCTCAGCCAATCTTTTGAGGGGGCGAATAGAACAAAAGACAGAGGAAGAGCGACGTCTCTCTGCTTGAGCTGAGACATCCACTTCTCCTGCCATGACCGCCTGGCCTCCCAACTCAGGCCAGCACAGACACCGTGTGTACCCCCCACCCCGTTCTCAGGTGCTGGGGCTCAGACTGGATCCCACCATGGGCAGGGGGCAGGTCATGGCACTTCTCGGCCTCCGTAACCGTGAGCCAATTCCTGTAATAGATCTCCTCGTGTGGTGATGAGCACTGGGTGTTATAGGCAACTGATGAATCATGGAACACTACATCAAAAACTAATGATGTACTATATGATGGCTAATTGAAAATAAAATCAATCAATCAACTAATCTCCTTGTATGTATCCTTACATATGTTCCTCTGGAAAACATAAGAGGAGCTCCACGTTGCCCATAAACCTACATAACATAAACATATAAATAACCATGCGTTAGGCCAAAGAACACGTCGGGAGCAGATGTAATTAAGTGGTTACACATGACTTTAAAAATGTCATCACGTCATCCGACTTCTGTTCTTGTGTCTCTCTGGGTCTATAACAAAATCCTCTCTCCTCCCTGGCAGAAAAGCGGTTCCAGAGCGTGGGAAGGAGTTAGCAATCTCAGCACTGCGGCCGGCTACCTGAACGTGCTAATTGTGAATGGGTTCGTGCTGGTAAGCTCCTCGAGGACGACGTGTGAGCAGAAGCGTCCACACCCCGCGTGCGCAGGCCGAGCTTGGTGCGTGGGGAACGCTCACTGTGTGATGGCTGCTTAAAAAGTGTGGCCTGAAGATGACCTGGTCTCTCACTGCTTAGGATCCACTTACTTTCAACCTGGGGGCCTATCACCTGTGAGCATTCGGTAACTTGGTGCGGACGCTTGCGATGACCTCGGAGAATCAGAGGGCTCGCGCGTTGAGGCCTGAAACATTTTAACTTAAAATTCATCTCATACCTTTGCGTGTGTCCTCATGACACTTTGGCATTCATATTGGCTACTTTTTACTTTCTGTGTTGGTTTTCCCTCCAGTTTCAGGGGAGCTGCGTGGGGTCATCGGTGTGGGAGAGGCTCTCTTGCTGGGCACGCTGTCGGGAGGGGATGCATCCGCCCCCAAGTCAGGGCCCTGGGTGCGGCTGGGAGAGCTGGTTGTCCTGAGGGCCTGGGTGACGGAGGCCATTGCCTGCTCTCTGATTCACAGAGCAATTCGCCCTGCCGTGAGCTCAAATCTCCACATGCTGGAAATTCTCCAGAGCGAAAGGTCATTTGTTTTGCATAAAGAGAGCTTACATCATAGCTGATGCTCTGCATTTCATGGAAAGAACGTTGCTCCCCACCGAGATGCCCCACCTGTAAGTATTTGGTGGTACTCCTGGTGCTCGGAGGAACTCCATCTATGACTGCTCAGGGGGGATCCTTCTCTACATCGCTCCTGCTGCCCCCCCCACCCCTCCCAACATCACTCATGGCCTCCCAAAGCGCCCTCCCGGCTCGCGCGGGGCTTAGGTCACCGTCTGCACACAGCTGGGAACACTTTTCTAGAGAAGCACTCAGAGCAGAATGCTATCGCCCCCAGTGGGGCCGCTCGGAGAGGTGGAAAGGTCAGCCCCATGCCAGGGGGACACCTGGAAGGTCTGCAGTGACGTTCTGCCTGATGGACGATTTCCAGCCCGAGAGGACACGTTCTTTGATTTAAACATACTCCAGGAGATTTGAGCTTGTAGGTGACAAAAAACACAAGTGTTTATCATGTGTTTCAGGGCATTTTTGTGCATTTTCCAACTACCTAACCCTATCACATCAGGCAATGGGAAATAATAGAACCCAAGGTGATCAGCGGTATGATCCCCTCTGAGGAGGAGACTGGACAAACCAGAAATCCTAGAAATACGCTTCCGGTAAACAAAGGAAGAGCTGGGGTTTGTCTGGTCTGTAGGGACAGCTGTGATGTATAATTTCCCTTTTCTGTCAGGTCAGGATAGGCTTCAGGAATGCCTACATGACTCTTTAAAACTCAACTGACCAAATGAAGAATACTGCCGTTCTGGGCACCTGTGTTCAGAAGTATTTACTGGCAGCAGTTTAAGTCCTTTATGATGGTTCAGAGCAAGCAGTTGTCCCCGAAACCTAGAGCAGGCAGACATTTCTCTCAACACAATGTCTTTTGCTGGGAGCAGGCACGGTCCCCGTGGCTTTCCTGGGGGTGGCTTTGTGGCTGCTCGGGTCAGGAATTCCTGAACGGAGTCCCGTGTCCTGGGCAAGCTGTGGGTCTGAGGTCAGGGGTCCAGGAGGAGGCTGGTGGTGCAGCCGGATCCGGGCAGGGAAAGACCCACCTCGCTTGGTGCCGGAGAGCCCTGGGTCTGTGCCCCGGGACTGGGAGGGCAGAAAGGGCAGATCCTCCCATTCCTGTTGCGTATCAGAGACTCGCTCCTCTGATCCTCGCCAGCGCACTGCATCCGCAAGCAGACCGTTTTATCCCCCTCCTTGATAAATCTGAAAACCCCCAAACTACGTGCTGCCACGTTCTGGCCATGAAACTAGAGGTACTTGTTTCTAGACTCACACGTCTTTGCCTCTAAAACGGAGTCTGTGTTTCCATCCAAAGGGCCCAAGGGACCTGTCGTGTGTGGCAGGGAATGAGCATCTCCAGGGCCGGGGTGCGGCTGCAGGTCCCCCTCACCCTGCCCACTGGCTGCTCACTTGCCGGCCTCCCTCCCCGCTGGGGTGCCCGAAGGTACTCAGGGGCGTTTACTGAATGAAGCTATGACCCATTAAAGCTTCAAAAGCAGCCAACTCCCCTGTTGCCGAAGGTCTTTCCCTCAACCACCAGGACTGTGAACCAGCCCAGAGGTCTTCCTAATCTTTGTCCCTAAGTGTTCCTCGACCTTGAGTCTGGTGCTCAGCCTGAGAAAGTCCCTGAGCTGTACAGAGCACGTGGGTAGGGCAGGTTCCGGGAGGAAAACAATCCCGGTTCCCTCAGTGTTGGGGGACGGCAGGCACCCCGCTGGCCCTGCCCCGGAGGCACGTGCCCCTCTGAAGAGAGCCCGCTGAAAGCTGGGGGGGAGCAGCTTTGCTCTCCTCTTGCCCCATATGGGTGAGCTTTGCAAACGTCCCTGTCACCACTATTTCCACACCAACACCTCATGATGTTTGCAGGGGTCAACTTCCTACCACTACACTGGGTGACGTAAGACTCCTCGTTTTCGGCCCCTCTCCTGCTCGAAAATAAAAACGCAAAATCAGATACATCTTTGCAGCTGTATGTCATTTAATCCATTTGTTTATTCATTAAAGTCATTTACCCTGAGAAGCACAATATGCTGCACTAGCCTAATCCACCAGATCTGGCCAAACCTCCTGTCCCGGGAAACTGCCAGGTGCGGAGTATGAGGCAGGCACCTGGAAATAGGGAAAGTGGAGTGGCCAGGCCTCAGCGCGGCAGGAGGCCCCTACCTGCGGAGCTGGGCGCCTGGGACCTGCACTGTCCTGCAGTATCAGTGTCACCAAGAGCATGCAAACTCTCTCTGGGCGGAGCCATATCCTCAGCACACACCTGCCCCCCAGCACACACCTGCCCCAGCACACACCAGCCCCCCTAGCAAATACCTGCCCGACCTAGCACACACCTGCCCCCCAGCACACACCTGCCTTGCCTAACACACACCTGCCATCCAGCACACACCTGCCCCCCAGCACACACCTGCCTTGCCTAACACACACCTGCCATCCAGC
>NC_138376.1:129678568-129701937 GCF_054177405.1 Leptonychotes weddellii | reverse complement strand
TCTGGGGCTCAGACAAGTTCACGGACTCACGGACTCACAGACCAGCTGCCGTAGCCGCCGTCGGCTGCGGCGGGAGCCCGAAGAGGAACGCAGGGCTCTGTGTGCACAGCTACGAGGAAAGCATGTGAACGGCGGAGGTCCAGCCAAGCCCGTGCTGCCTGGAAGAGGCGATCCCGAGCAGACGGAACTCAGGCCTCGCCGCCAGAGCAGAGTCTCGTCTTCCTCAGTAACTTAGTTCAACCCTGTTCCTGCCACGTCGGCTACGTGATCCCATACGTACACACGTGCATGTGCACACACACACACACACCCATGCACACCACATACATGTGCACACACACGCACACCCATGCACACCGCATACGTGCACACACACGCACACACCCATGCACACCGCATACGTGCACACACACGCACACACCCATGCACACCGCATACGTGCACACACATGCACACACCACACACACGTGAACACTGCATATGTACACACACACATGCACAAGCGGGCATGTGCACACACGCACACACACACACACCCATGCACACCGCATATGTGCACACACGCACGTGCGTTCACACACACCACACACACGCACGTACGCACGCACCCTCCAGAGGCAAACGCAGGCTGTCCCCGCTATGGTGACACACAAGCCTTCAGAACCATCGAGAAAACCACGTGAGAGCTGGACTCCCAGGCTGGCGAGCTGAAGGCAGAGGATACAGTCCTGCACTGTCCTGAGGATACAGCTCCCAGCTCCCAGTCTTCAACCCTCCCCTTTGCAACCTGGCTTCGGTCACACACCATGGGGGGGGCTCTCCAGCCTGCACATCAACTTTGTCCACTGCCCTGCCATCTGTCACCTCTTGGCCTGGGGAGTCACCATGGCAGTGCACACAAGTGGGCCGAGCACATTGCCCTGAAAATCCCCATCGAATCCATAAACGGTCATTTCTTCCCCAGTTTCTCCTCGCCCTGTGTTCACTACCGCTGAGAAGATTCAGGCAAAGAACAGCGTGGATAAAGCTGCAGCTGACTGATCTCTGTACCTGATTAAACCCAACATCTTTAACAAGTGTGTGTGTGCCTGAAATGTAGGTGTGTCTGTGTGGGCAGTTCATACATCTGTGCCCGCACCACACCTAAACACTTCTTTTATACTTTTTTCTCTTTCTGTGACCCAGGCGCCTGCCTGTGTTTGTTACGTGTATCAGTTATCCATCCCTCCTGGTATTGACAGAACCCAGCTGAATGGCTACTCTTTATCTTTATAATTCATTGCTGCAAAGCCAGCTAAGCAATTGTTTTGTTAATAGTTTCTAGCACTGTGTAAGCTGTATTATTATTTTCCTCAGAAAAGCAACAAAAACATCACTCAAGCAATGACCGCTTAGCAAGAGCAGAGGTGTCAGAGACTGAGCTGACTCGTTCGTCTAGCAGCTCCCCACCCCCACCCCCAGGCAGGGGCCAGCTCTGCCTTCTGAGGACGGCTGCTCCTTCTATGACAACTGGCTCAGACTGAGATCCCAGACCAGGACTCTCTTTGTGTCTTCAAGACTGTGCCTCCCTTCTCAAGTTGGGCCCTCCCTGGGAGGATGCCGCTCGCCCCCCATGGGTCCTCATGCCCCCCCACCTGCCCACTGTCTTTCCTCAGGGCTGGGTCTGTGCCCCTGGGCAAAGGGGAACCCAGAGAAGATGAGCACGTGACCAGCGTTGTCGAGTTGGAGCACACAGGTAATGGGGAACGGGGCTGGAATCCCAGGGGAGATGCTGGGATAGGCATGGGGATGGCTGGAGCCCTGCTGCAGGGGCTTCCCCTCCTCCCTCACAGTGACTGGCAGCCATCGGCCACACCGTTTTGCACACCCAGAAGACTCTTTTCCACTCTTTTCCATGGGGGTCACTCCTGGGCTCAGGATCGCAGGGAGCTCAGCCAGAACACAGCGGCCACCAGGGGGGGAGTGCTCATGAGGGAACCATTTGGGGCGCCGTTTAACCCCATCCCACATAGCAAGATTCTCAGAGCTCAGCTCTCAAGTACAGTCTAGGGGTTTTGAACCACCAGCAGTCTTGATGTTCACATGTGTGCACCTGACACCCTCGCTCTCTCCCTCCAAGCCCAAACTCTGATATTCCAGCATGATGGCATTTTATTCATCAAAATGAGCAAAAAATCAGATTCGTCTTGTTGTAAAGATTTGTTGGGAATCCTAGGACAGTACGTCCTGAGAGATGACACGGGTGCCGCCAAGTGATCTCTGGGCCGCTTCTCTGGCCGTGAAGACCACACAGTCACTAAGGAAGACCCCACTCTTACCACCTGCGGCCATCTCATCAAGGACAGCGAGACTCACCTTCGAGGTCAAGATTGGGAGCTAGCGTCCTTACTCATCACCGATGGAATCAGAACACAACACAAAAGCTAGCTAGATAAACATGAAAGTGCTCACTCGGTAACTAGTGAGAGGCTTCTGTGTTCTGAGCACCGACCATTATGTACGATGTGGATGCGTAACTCACAATGCGGAGTCGGGCCACTCACTCCCCACAATAAATCAGCGAACCATAATTACTCGTATTGTCTTCTTTTTACAAATGAGAAAACTGACTCACTCGTTGTTTGTGGTCAACAAGGAAATTGAGGTCAATGTATTTAGCAAAGGAGTGAACACATTTCCAGGTACAGCATCAAAATGCTGGGCTTATTTGCAGATTTGCAGAGCAGGTGTGAGCAGGAGCTCTGGGCCAGTGGCTCCCGGGTGAATCATGAAGCATCACAGAAACACATCGGAGACAAGGCTGTATGTCGCTAGCATCCCAGTAGTTCCTGGTAGCTGGACTGCCCTAATCAGGGCTGATGGGGTCTCGACACCTGTAAGGACACGTGCTCCCTTGTGAGTCCCCGAGAACGGGGAAGAGACTCCCTCTCCATCACCCACACAGGTAGCTGGACTGCCCTAATCAGGGCTGATGGGGTCTCAACACCTGTAAGGACAGGTGCTCCCTTGTGAGTCCCCGAGAACGGGGAAGAGACTCCCTCTCCATCACCCGCACAGGTAGCTGGACTGCCCTAATCAGGGCTGATGGGGTCTCGACACCTGTAAGGACACGTGCTCCCTTGTGAGTCCCCGAGAACGGGGAAGAGACTCCCTCTCCATCACCCGCACAGAGCCCGCTCGGGGCAGGACAGGAATACCACCATCCGACCAGCTGCACCCTCCGAATTTAGAAATCTAATATTACCTTCAGAAATACCCAACTGACACCAGAAAATCTTGTTTGACAATTTGAAGCATAGATTTCACTCTCCTTATGTTTCAAAGGTTATTGATTGATCTTCATTTTAAGAAAAAGAATGGAACAATTGGCCAAGAATTTCTGTTATTTTATTACCGAACTTCCAGAAGATTTAGAATAGGACTTGAAGAATGCAAATATGATTTCCACAATTTTATTTCAGGAATGTGTCTATTTAGGGAAGTAGAAGACACCTGTCTATAAGTTAGGGGCAAGAGGGAAAAGTATAATGGTCTCAATTGACTTGGTAGGTCAATATTTCCATCAATCCTCCAGATAGCTCGGGCGATGATGAGCCGGGACGGTGGACCGGCTTCTGTCCTGGGAGGCGCCACTGAATGGCGGTGGGCAGTAGCCACGTTCCAGCGGAGATGCGGGTCTTGAAGAGGCACTGGGGCTGACCAGGAGCTCATGCAAGGTGGAATAGTGATTCTGAGCAAAGGGCAAGCTGGAGGCCCCGGGGTCACCCAGCCTGGGGAGAGGAGCACAGGGAAGAACAGCGAGCGTCCGTGAGGGCGGAGGACAGACTCTCGCCCCCCGAGTTCATCCCCAGCCCGCTGCACCCTGCAAGCTGCTTTGTCCTCGTGCTTGGACAACACGAGAACTAGTTTGTCTTGAAACCCCTTTCACCTACGGGGCTCCCGGGGTGGGTCTCTGTTCTTGCAACAAAAAAGAGTCCTCGTGACACCGGCGTGTCAACATTGGCGGTTTCCCAGAACGATGGCTTTCCCAGTGGACGCGCGCTCTTCACGCAGGCTTGGGAAGGCAGGTGAGTGTGAGGTGCAGACACGGGCATGCTCAGGACTCAGAAGAGCAGGGTGCTGGGAGCTCTACGTTACAGCCAGCCTGGGCATCTGTAACTCACTTTCCCCATTTGCAGATAAAACTGACACCTCCTACTCCACTTTGTTCTGCAGGGACCTTAATGGAACGTGATTGCGGTCTGTGATCTGAGCCCTGGAAACCGGCTGCCATCAAAGAGCTATTGTTAGAACCGTGCACCTGGGAGCAGGTAGATAGCCTTGCCTGCCACGCTGTCGCGGAGGGGACGCAGGGCAACCAGCTACAGCCGGACGTCCACGCTGGGGTCCCCGGGGGGCCAGGGTTGATGGCACGCCGCCTCTCGCGATGGAAGGCAGCAAGGTCGGACCCAGCACAGTCATCTCCACCCGGGACCACAGAGAGGTTTTCCTGCGAGGCGCCTCTCCTCGCCTGACTCCCTTGCCTGTGACGACCCCCTTCTTCCTTTCATTTCCTGTTTGGGGTTTGGAGCATGGGGGCCGAGAACTGAGAGCATAATGGTTGCCTTTGCCAGGAGTTGGATAGTCCAATGAATGGCGGTCATAGAGATCCATTCAAAAGGAGGAAAAGAATGAGAGTGTATTTTGTCCAGTCTCCTAGAAAGCCCAGTGCTGTGTTGCTGGCCGGCTGTGTGAACAGAGGGAAGTGAGGGCCCCTCCACACCCGGTCCCAAGGGCAGCTCGTACCCACATGACAGCAGTTGATTCCCATCGATAATGCTTCACAGGAAACAGCATCATCCCCCTTGAGCAGCTTTGCCAGGTCATCAGGAATGTCTTCCCAGTGCTAACTGTTGGTGAATGATATGTTTCTGCGATGGGTTCAGGAATTGTCACTTAAGCACTATCACAGTTTGAGTGTAGAAGGTGTCACTTATGACCCAAGACCCGTTTCCAACTTCCCGATCACTGATGTAAATGGCTCACTGTTTAAGCTGTTATGTTAAGATCATCATGCTCAATCATACTTACCAGTCCCATGGCTCATATATATCAGGGCATATATAGTTTTATAATCCTTTGAGTATCTTCTTTATCTATTATTTCGGGATGCTACCCTGGGCCAGGTGCCCACAAGTCTTATTTCTGGTCCTGTTATAGGATTCATGCAGTTACATTTTGATTATCTTTCTTTTTTAAGGAAGAGACTTTTGAGTCTACATTTGGGACAACATCTCATACAGACCAACACGAGTTAGAAAACAGACATTTTATACTTGTTGACCAAAGTCCCCACAGCAAACTGAGAAAAACGGCCATGTGTCTACAGCTCCAGAGCATGTGCCCCCCCACCGAGCCCCCCCCGCACCTGCGAGCCCCCAGGCATGAGTGCCCCCATCCCCTGAGTGTGCCTCTGCACCTGTGAGCCCTGGGGTACGTGCCCCCCGAGCATGCCCCTGCACCTGCAAGCCCTTAGTCCTGACTCCCCGGCTCCCTCTGCACTTGTGATCTTCGGGCAACCGGATTTACAGCTACAGGAATGCCTGCCTGCAATGTGGACCACTCTAGATGTACAGCAGTCCGTTCCAAATATTTCTTGGTGGGGGGAGCTCCAGTTATACTAAGTGTAAATAAAGCTTAGGAAAAAGAAAAGGAAGGGAAGAGGGAAAAAAGAAAGGAAGGAGGGAGAGAAGGAAGGAAGGAAAAAGAGGGAGGAAGGGAAAGGAGGGAAGGAGGGAGGAAAGGGAGGAAGGGAGGGAGGAAAGGAAAGAAAGAAGAGAAGGAGGGAAGGAAAGAAGGGAAGAAGATAAGGAAGGAAGGAAGGGAAAGGAGGGAGGGAGGGAAGGAAGGAAGGAAGGAAGGGAAAAGAGGGAGGAAGGGAAAGGAGGAAGGAAGGAAAGAAGGAAGGAAGGAAAGGAAAAGAGGGAGGGAGGGAGGAAAGGAAGGGAGGGAGGAAAGGAAGGAAGGGAGGGAGGGAGGAAAGAAGGGAAGAAGAGAAGGAAGGAGAGAGGAAGGAAGGGAGATATGCTTTAATTTTTTTTAGACATATCTGGTCCCTGGGAAGGGTTTAAATCCTGAATTAAGAAAAAAAAATGTCTGCCAGGTGAAGAAATGATTAGGGCTACTTTTGGCCTGAAACCTAATACCTGGGATTTTTGTTAAATCCTGTTCAATGGATTCTGGATCAAATTCCAACATGGGGGCGGGCCTCCCCCCCCCCCCCCCCCCCCCAGCAAACAATTCTGCACCATCGGTGGGGAGGGTCCTACAACTCAGTTCTGACACCGTCTGCCTGGGGACAGCGCAGTCCCCATGGTCCCACAGACGGCCCCTCACTTCAGAGACCAAAACCACGTCCAGCCTGTCCCCTGTCCTTGGACCAGCTGGCTGTAAATGAGAGGTTCCCATGCCCCCCTCCTTGGGCTCGATTAATTTGCGAGATTGGCTCACAGATCTCAGGAAACCAGTTTAGTCACTAAATTACCGGTTTATTACAAAGAATATTAAAGGATAGGAATCAACAGCCAGATGAAGAGATTCATGGGGCGAGGGCCTGAACAAAGGAGCTTCTGTCCCTGTGGAGTTTGGGGGCCGCTCGGTGCACGTGAATACTCACTGGTTCCTCAGCTTCGAAGTTCTCTGCACCCTGTCCTGCTGGGTCCCCTGGGGTCTTCATTACATTCGCAGGATTGGCTAAATCATTGCCCACTGGTTGATTCAACCTCTAGCCCAGGCCCCGCCCCTCCCCCAGGTCAGGTTCACCTCTGGTTCCCCTGGCAACCAGCCCCCACCCCATTAGCACAAACCCTGTTGTGGAGGAAAGGGCTGGATTCAAAGAACAAGACACTCACTCCACCTTCATGACTGCGCGGCCGTTTCAGGAACTGAGGACAGGAGATGAGTGATAGGACAAAAGATGCTCCCTGTCTTGTCACCCAGACAATCCCAGGGTTTGGGAGCTGAGGTCAGGAGCTGTGGCTGAACTAGACGGATGTGGACCAAACATATCTGAGGAACAGACTTAGGCCACCTGAATGACAAATGCATATTTCTTATAAGTTACAAGATCCTACGTGTCCTAACCATGTAAGGTCACGGGCAAGTCGCTCTGTGGGAGACAAGCTGACGTACGGCTGTGCCCTCCAGAAGCACATACTTGTGGGAAAAGAACGGCGGACAATTCTGATCTAAATCTTTCTTGATGAGCCCCGTGGAAAAGCACGAGGGCTGCGATGCATTCCTCGCCCCAAAGCCTTGCCCAGCACCCGGGGCGGGGGCCACCCCGCCCGACAGGTGCACCTCCCTGGAAGCCTGCTTTTCATGTTCTCACTCTAGGAACCAAGATGAGCCACGGCCCATCACTCCAACTCATTCTGAAAGTGCTCACTTCCTGCCGGGGTCTGGTCCCCACGCCTTCTGCGAGGTTCTTTGTCAGCAGGGCCATGGGCGTGTTTAATGAGTAACTTATTAGGTGCATGCCTGGCCCCGAGGATCAGGCAGCAGTGGGGATGGCAATCCTGCCCAAGGGCTTTGATCAGGTCACAGGAAGCAGCTCTTGAGTTATTGATGAAACCCCCCAAAGGTGCTTGATTAATCGCCCTGGAAATTAAATTCCTTCCTTGCTTCGCCCCTCCCCCAAAGAAGGCAAGATCCCTGGCTCCTGGTAATTTCCCCTTCGACCTCCCGGCAACAGTGGAACATTAATCACCTTCAGGCCTGGACCCCCGCCAAGGCACCAAGGAGGCTTGACTGTGGGTCTGACCGGTCAGGAACTCTCTGAGGCCTGTCCCAAGGGCTCTGAAGCCACACAGCCGCCTTCCCGGCGTCTGGAGACGCGCTTGGGGAGCAGCGTGACGGCAGGGAGCCCACCCGAGGCCTTGCTTTTCACGTGAACCTGAGCAAGGCCTGCGGCTGCCCACACTCCGCACATGGATTGCCCCGTCCCCCCGCCACCCTCACCCCTTCACTCCGGCGGGACCCAGGGGCTCAGGTTCAGAGCCACACGCTGCCGGGGCTCGCGCGGGGCGTCGAGGACGCATCCGGCTAACGCGTGTTCGTCAGCGTCTTCCTTCTCTGTCACTCGGACGGAGACCTGGGGGGACGGCATTCCTCCCCCTCCACCCCCAGGGACTGCTCTGGCGGCACCCTCGGAAGAGGTGGGATGCTAGCACAGAGCTGGACGATGAAACACGGACAAACTCCCCCCAGAGTCGCTCCTCCGCAACCACCGCACACCCAGGGCAGGCCTGCGGGCCGTGGGGGCTCTCCACAGACATCATGGCACTTGCACCAGAAACCTTTCGTCTTACCACGTGTTGCACAGCAGGAACCAGACCCAGAAAGGTTGTGCAGCCAGCCAAGGTCACCCAGCAGGGGAGGGGCGGAGCCGAGCTCCAACCAAGGCCCCCCTGCGTCCAGACCCCTGTTCCTGGAGCACACCCGCCTTGGTGTGGTGAGTGTGTGACGTGTGCACGTATGTGTGTGTGGTGTAAAATCATATGCCCGGATGAAAGGAAATTCAGGGTCCTGGCTTAATACTTTAATGAGGAAAGGAGGCGTGTTTGAGGCAGTACTAAGTCATGTGTGTAAACACTACATTTATTTTACCTTCAGGGTCTTCGGCTTCATAAAAATAAAGGAAAATAGAGTCAGAAATACCTTAGTATAGTTCAGAATTCAGTAGTTTGTATCCCTGTGATCAAGAAAGGTGATGCGTAGATACCTTGTTTCTAAGTCATTTTACATTTTGGCTCTTTGGTTTAAATATCTTTCCATCAAAATACCCCAGCCTTGTAGTTTGAACAATTGCGGAGGCTTAACCGTGTTCCGGAGGGATCTTCCAAAGGCAGCACCGTGTGTTCTGTCCTCAGGCTGGACAGGAATACGGTGAGTATGGCCGGCTGTCCGCAGGTGGAGCCACGCACGAGCCTCAGACACCAGGGCCTGCGAGGCTCACGCCTGCCTCAGGTCACCCGTCCTTCCGCCCACACCCCGAGCAAAGTGGTGTTTTCTGAAATGCAGGAAGTTGTGGCCCATCCGCGTGTGTGCTCACGTGCACGTGTTGTGTGTGTGCAAGGATGCATGCGCTGGGCTGTTGTCCTCATTCTGTGGCCGGCCGCTCTTTCGTACAGCGACAGAGAGGCAGGGGGAACGATCCGTCTGGTCCCTGGGGAACGCACCTCTATCGTCCACGAGACCGCTTCCGATGGGATTCTGACATTCTGCTCAAGAATGACCCCGGCCAGGGGGAGGAATTTCCTGCTGGCCGTCCTGCCTATCAGGGCGGGCCTCGCTCCTGCAGGGGCAACAGCTAACACCTCAGTCACGAAGTCCATCGAAGGGCAGCCAGCCGTGTGTGAGCTCAGCTGCACTGCACGGGAACAGAAGAAAGTTGGCCTTGAGAGGGAAAGAGCTAGAAAGTCTTGGGCCTCCAGGCAGAGCTCCAGCCAATAACATTCTGAAGAAAGAGGGAAATACAAGGAGAGGGGAGACCGTTCATAAAGCTCTGGGCCATGAGGTCGGTCTCTGGGCCATGAAGTTTTACCTTTCCAAATATCATGTCCATTCACACAGGGATGTAACAACTGGACACAGTAAAATCCTGAGTTTATATTTGTTTCTAGAAAGAGTTTGTTGATTTTATTTTGTGACAAAATCAGTGAATATTCCCAATAAAAGTTGTAAGACACTGAAGACTATGAGGAAAGTAAAAATTACCTCCGATCCCCTCACTGGGATACATTTACAAAACGGTAACATTTTGGTATGAGCAGAAAGTGTGCACACGTGTGTGAGTGATGAACAGATGCATAGGCTTTTGTGGACACGTGAAGATGAAGTCATGTTGTTTGTGTGTGCACACCCTATTCCCAGACTGCTGTGTGCAGCCTGGTGTCCTGAAGAACACCCTCACGCTGTGACTTTAGAAGCTGTGTGTATTCCATCCCACGTATCACAGATGCGATAGTAGGTATGATTCAGTCTGTTATGGCTGGACCTTAGGTTGTTCCAATATTATAGATAACCCTACAACATGCCCTTATCATAGAGTATAAGTTCCTCGCAAGAATTACTATGATAAAAATTATATCTTTTAAGAGCTGAATTTCCTGCATTCAGGAAATGTGTTGCAGGCAAAAATAGTCCGAAAACTCTGTCTGGCCTCAACTCTGAGGTTTTCCAGTCACCGTCTCTCAGCACTCAGAACTTCCTAGCATGGCACTCAGTGCAGAATTATTAAATCTATTCACCATTTTCCTGTTACAGTTGGCCCTTGAACAGCACAAGGGTTAGGGGTGCTGACCCCCTGCATAGTCAAAAATCCACATATGTCTTTTAGCTCCCCCCAAAACATAACTACTAACAGCCTAGTGTTGACCAGAAGACTTACCAATAACGTGAACAATAGATTAACACATTTTGTAAGACATACGTATTATACACTGTATTCTTGCAATACAGTAAGCCAGAGAAAAGAAAATGTTATCGAAGAATCATCAGGGAGAGAAAATAATTTACAGTATGGTCCTGTATTTACCAAAAAAAACACACAAAAAAACTCCACCTACAAGTGGACCTGGGTAATTCAAGCCTGTGTTGTTCAAGGGTCAGCAGCGGACTGTCAGCCACGTGAGGGCAGGAATCACAGGCATCTTTTCTCTGCTCTATCTCAGTGTCTATGATTGAGAAACTGAGTAAAAACGTTTAATTCACACATGTGCTGTGACTACCGATGTGTCAAGGGCGCGGAAGAACGTCCCTCGGTCCCATCGAGCTGGGAGAGAGAACACACACACGTGCACTGTGTTGGTGCTACGGAGAAAGACTAGCGTAGCAAGGGCAGGCAGCGACAGGAGCTGCGGCGGAAAGACCCAAAGACCACAGTGAATGGAAGGACTCTCTGTGTTCATTGGCTGCATACTTCCTATTATAAAGACGACAATATTGTCCAAAATGAACTACAATCAACAAAATGATTCTACATTTGCAGAAATGGAGAAGCCAGACCTGAAATTCATACGGGATTTGAAAGGAGGGACCCCAAAGCCAAAATAGTCCTAAAAGAGAAAAACAAACTTGGAGGACTCACAGTTCCCGAGTTCAAAACTTAGTACAATGCTACAGTAATGAAAATAATGTGGTATTGGAGAAAGACATATAAATCAGTATAAATATAACTAATAGAACAATAGCATATAAATTAATGGAATAGAAGTGAAAGTCCAGAAATAAACCTGCACCTCTATGGCCAATTGATTTTCAAGAAGGTGCTACAACAGTTCAGTGGGAAACCAACAGGACACACGGTGCTGGGGCCGTGGATGCGCACGTGGGCAAGAGTGCCATCGTGTCCTTACCCCCCTGTGTACAGAGCTCACTCAAGATGGGTCAGACCTGGGGCACCAGGGAGGCGCAGTCAGCTCAGGTCATGATCTCAGGGTCGTGGGATGGAACCCCGCGTCAGCCTCTGTGCTCAGCCTGGAGCGTCTGGGAATAAGATAAAGGGGATGGTCGCACAACATTGGAATGAGCTGAATGACCCTGAAGTGTTCACTCTAAAATGGTTAATGGTTCATTTACACTACATGCACTCTACAGTTTTTAACGAAGCATGGAACAGGGCGCCTGGGTGGCTCAGTTGGTTAAGCGACTGCCTTCGGCTCAGGTCATGATCCTGGAGTCCCGGGATCGAGTCCCGCATCGGGCTCCCTGCTCAGCAGGGAGTCTGCTTCTCCCTCTCCCGCTCCCCCCTCTTGTGCTCTCTCTCTCTCTCAAATAAATAAATAAAATCTTAAAAAAAATAATAAAATAAAATAAAGAAGCATGGAACAGGGCGCCTGGGTGGCTCAGTTGGTTAAGCGACTGCCTTCGGCTCAGGTCATGGTCCTGGAGTCCTGGGATCGAGTCCCGCGTCGGGCTCCCTGCTCGGCAGGGAGTCTGCTTCTCCCTCTGACCCTCCCCCCTCTCATGCTCTCTGTCTCTCATTCTCTCTCTCTCAAATAAATAAATAAAATCTTTAAAAAATAAAATAAAATAAAGAAGCATGGAACAGAGCTGCGTGGAAGGCTGCGCGTGATGGGGGGCTCTCGGGGGCTGGCAGAACATGAGCACATTCCAGGCGGAAGGAGTGACATCTTCAAGCCCCAAGCAGCTATGCAAGTGAATCAGCTAAAGGGACGGCGAGGGGTCTGAGCTAGAGCGCAGGGGCTGTGGGGCCCGGAAACTCGGGGAGGGAGTGCTGTGAAGAGCCTCTCACACCATGCTACGAATTTTGTGCCCTGGGCAAGCAGCCGCGGAAGGCGGAGGTGTTTCTGGCGGCCCTCTGTTAGGACCGCCGCTCTGGAGGCCTGCGGAGGGTAGTCTGGGAGGAGGAGCAGCACAGCAGAGACCAGGGAGGAGGCAGGACGGGTCCAGGAGGACGGACCCAGGGCATGGGAGTGGCAGGAGGCAAGAATCCAAGCAAGGCTCAGGAATCGGAGCACGAGGATTCAGTGTTTCTCAGGCCACGGAGCGTGCAGGCTCGTGGCAGTTTCCAGCGCAGCCGAGCGTCTGGGTGTCCTCAACTGCAACTGGAGCCGGACAACAGGGCCCGTCCCGCCCGACACAGTGCTCGGTGGGCGCTCGCCATCACTGACGTCGCTGTGTCTAGACGGGCTCACGCACGAGGGAGGACGGCAGAAGGCGGGCTGTCTTCTGGAGGAAATGCAACACAAGTGAAATCTCATTCTTCCTCACACTTCTGGACGGTTCCATTCCGGGAACACAGGTTTGAAGACGAAATGAGTTGAATCTGTCACAGAAATGGTTTGTAAGAAGAGAAGAGGATGGGGACAAGGGCCTGTTCGATGGTGTGACTTGCTTGGACACTGCTGACCCCCATGTTGTCCCCAGAGCCGGTGACGTCTCTGGAATACACGCACATCACATCCACAAGTGCTGATCCGTTCCGCGGTCCCCGCACTGAGCAGGGTGGCTGCAGCTCTGGATCCCCCCCGCCCTCCCTGCTCCCAGCAGCCCTGCCAAAGGAGTGGCCTCTGTTGACAGATACGGGGAGGGGGGTCCGGGGGGTGCACAGGTCAGCCACTCCAACCACGGGCAGGGGCCGAGAAAACGTCATTCTCATCTCCTGTAACTGTTGGTGTCTTTCTCCCATGGCCCCATCCCCGGGGATGGTGGTGAGGAGCAGCTTTGGTCCAGTCCCTCCACACAGGCCAGTAGAATCCGCTAGACCTGCTTAGGTAACCGGGTCTTCAGGTAAATGCTCAGCCTTGCTGAGTACCATCCCTTCCCCCCCACACACCCCACAGCAGCCTCTGCACACGGGGGGGAGGGGCTTTGGGAAGGAAGAGGGGCCACCGTAGACCCACACGCACCTTGTGGCCCTCTGATGCCTCTGGGCTCCCAGCCCTGCCACCTATCCTCTGGACACCACGACCCGCTGCCCCTCCAGCTCGGGCCCGCTGGACGCCCCCCGTCCTTGGCCCTCGCTCCCACCTCTGTCCCCTTACAGTTACTCTGCCCCCAGCGAGGCTTCCAGCAGCACTGAACCTCACAGGAGAAACCCAGGACTGGCCCCCAGCCTGAGTTCCCAGGGTGGGTCTAGCCCTGACTTTTTAAAAGCCTGTTCATTTTCAGTATTTGAATTTTACTAATTCCAAGTTCCTGAGCATCTGGCTGGCAATTAGACCAGGCAGTGGGGAGAGAGTTCCAGCATTCAGAGGAGGGATGGGTTGGTCATACCTGCTCAGTCGTGGCGCTGGAACTAATCTGAGGAAGGAGACAGCTTTCCACTCAGCGGGGAAGTTCTCCGGGAACAAAGTTTGGGGCATATTGTTCTTTGTATTATAACACAATGGAAAGTCTAGTATTTTTTTTCACCAACCAAAAACTTGCATTGTGATATTGTAAGTCGATCTCTTGGCTCTGGTTCTGGCTTTTATTTGGGATGACTGCTAAGGAAGTTAACAGGCAAGCTTTGATTCTTTGTGCTGGGTAAACTCACGGTTGTTTACATTGGCACCTTGCAACCTCACCTGTCCCAACTCCCAGGTAACTGAAAGCCCTCTGGGTCTTCTGGGTAGAATGAGCCATTGAGCTGAAACTCTACATGATAGCACGTCCTGTCTCTGCAGAAAGAAAACCTTTGGAAATCTGAACGCACAGGCCCATGTTACGTAAACCTGGTGTGACGGTTGTCTGTCCCGTTAAGTTCTCGGGAGGCTGGTGCCATTCAGGGGCAGCAAGACGAGAACCCACTGAAAAATCATGGTGAAGAGTTTAAGGAACAGGTCACATTTTACACTAAAGAATTAGTAACAAGCTTTTATAAGAACGTTTCCATCACATGACCCTATTTCTGTGTCTGTCAGCAGCCGGTGCCGTGAGGGCACAAGGAAGGCATGAGAACACCCAGAAGACGTGGATTTCAGCCCCCAGCCTCGCTGAGCGTCTGGCCCTGGGCCTCCCAGGTCTGTGGGACAGAGAGAGGGGCCGTGACCTGGCTCAAAGTCCCCCCACAGGCTCAGAATCGACAAGGAACTCAGTGAGTGCCTCCTTTTCGAGGTTTTCACGGAGGAAAGCGGTGGGACCCAACATGTGTGCTGGGCTTTGGGGAGCCCCGAGCGGCAGCCCCCAACCTGGGGACCAGCCTGAGAATCTGATGAAAGCACCAGACCCTGCTTCCAGGAAAGAAAACAAGAAAGCATATACAGAGAGACGCACACACACATGCACACGCGCACACGCACACACACACGCAGAGGACCGGGGTTTGAGAGGCCTTTTCCTCCACCAACGCCCACCACGCAAGCCCCGTCAGGCAGCCGGAAGCCCAAGCTCCGACGGTGCCAAGGAAGCGTCCCGGCATCACCTCGTGTGACCTACTTATGGACCAGGGTCCATGTGCTCCGGGTCAGGGACTGCTAATGGCAGAGTCAAGGCGAGGTGCAGCTCCCCTAGGCCACAGGCTTGTCAAACGCCACCACAGGGCCGCTGGCTCCGTCAACAAACACCGGGCGCCTCCCGGGCTGGGGACACAAGGAGGACGGTCGGACGCGGCTCCTGGCCCCGAGGCCGGCATCCTAGGGCAGAGTCGCGCATGAAACAATGACACAGAGCGGTTTATCTCACATGTCGCCCAACAGACATTCGTGTTAGCGCTAAGTGACAGCAAAGTTAAGAGTGACAGGAGGTCTGACTTGGGGGTCGGGGACCCGAGGCCGACTTGACCCACTCCTCAGGAGCCCGCAGGGCCTGGGGCCAGGGGCGCATGATCCCACGACCTACGGAGTGCCAGGTTTGGGAAGTGACCTCGTGAAGTGTCGGCATTCCCTGACCCCTGGTGGCTTTCAACCAGGGCTGCCACAGACACAGGACAACTGGCAAAGGGCACAAGGCAGCTGTGAGGCACGTACCGGCCACCGACCGAGGGCCAGGGCCCGACCGGCAGCGCCCCCCACCAGCTTGGCAGCGAGGGAGGCCATGTGGGCAGGAAGGGGTTAGCATAGCAATGATGGGGGCCTGGGGCTGCCCGCAGGGAAGAGAGGAGATGGGAGCCACAGGAGACCCCCTGCCCCCTAGCGGCTCAGAATGCTGCGCCTGGCCAGCCCTGACCCGGGCTGGCCCCATCTCCCTGCTCCCGGCTGGCCCCGTCTCCCTGCCCCGGGCTGGCCCCATCTCCCTGCCCTGGGCTGGGCCCGTCTCCCTGCCCCGGGCTGACCTGTCTCCCTGCCCCAGGCTGGCCCCGTCTCCCTGCCCTGGGCTGGCCCCATCTCCCTGCCCTGGGCTGGGCCCATCTCCCTGCCCGTCTCCCTGCCCTGGACTGGCCCCGTCTCCCTGCCCGTCTCCCTGCCCCGGGCTGACCTGTCTCCCTGCCCCAGGCTGGTCCCGTCTCCCTGCCCGTCTCCCTGCCCTGGGCTGGCCCTGTGTCCCTGCCCCGGGCTGACCTGTCTCCCTGCCCCGGGCTGGCCCGTCTCCCTGCCCCAAGCTGGCCCGTCTCTCTGCCCCGGGCTGGCCGTGTCCCTGAGCCCCGGGCTGGCCTGTTGGTCTACTGCAGACAATCCGGTGACCAGCTGACCACGACTGTGGAGAACGGACACTTTCCAACCAGCTGGTCCTCAGCCTCAGGCCTCCTCCATTGCTCCAGCCACTGGGCCCTGCCCTGCTGCCCAGGATCTCAGAATTCCCCACAGCTTCTAATTCTTGGAGAAAACGGGGCCGTGAGGTGGGGACTCTGGCCCCTCAGCGCCCTGCCTGCCCTTTGGCGCCTGAGGGAAGCATCACCACCGGTGCTGGCTGGTGGACCCTCAGTCCCCGGGCAACGCATGCTCATCATATGATGGGGGCACACCTGTCTCTCCAGCCTCGCACCCCTCGCCAACAGCCGTGTCCTCGCCTGGGGGTCACAGCGCAGACGAATGTGGGGCCCCTCGGCGCGGCTGCAGGGGTGAGCAGAAACGCCGGCCGCTGCCCGTCTCCTGTCCCTTCTGCACCAGCACCAGCCCCAGCTCCCCCTGCCCCGACCTGAGCGCCCACGGGAGGCTCTTCTTCCACCTGTACCGGCCCGTCCGCCTTCTCCAGCGGCTCTTCTCATCCACCTTCCCTTCCCTGTCGGGGCTCAGGTCCTGACGCTGGGGACAGCAGTTCTCCACAGACCCTGCCTCCTTCCAAGTTTGTCTACAGCCAAGTGGCCCCTCGAGCCCAGGGTGTCCAGCCTGCGTCCTTCCCATCCTCCTCCCTTGCCTCCTTTTGTGGGATGGGGGCAGATCCCGACGCTTGGCCCCGGAGTCACTTGGCCCCGGAGGTTCCCCATTTTCTAGCTGACGGAGCCTGTGGGGTGCCTCGAGTCCGCACATCACCTGCATCTGCTGCCCCAGACCTGTCCTCTGCGGGCCCTGCACGCACCCCCACCCTCTGCAGCTCTGTCTGCCCTCACATCCCATCCCCCAGAGCCCCCAGGGCCCCCACAGCCTGCCCTGCATGGTCCTTACCGCCCTGGAGTGCTTGCTCACTGCCCCCTGAGACCCCCAGCACCCAGCGGTGAGCTGCCCTGCGGCCAGTGAGTCCCTGTGTGTTCCTGTCCTGTGACTTTGATTTAATATTGTATCTCCCACGACATTAACTTCCGATGTGGGTAGGTGATTCGTGTAGACATCCTGGGTACACCGTATCTGACGGAACCGCCTCTTCGCTGTCCAGACCCTTCCCTCCCGCGAATAAGGAACCATGAAGAGATGGTGGTCCCGGCCCTGGGGCTTCACGGACAGGACGGGTGACCCACAGCAGTGCGGTGACAGGACGTCCCAATTCCTTTCCATGCCGATGGAGTAAGTACTAACCTGCGTTCCCGGCTTAGCTTGAAGAAATCGAGTTTGGTCCTAAGAGAAGAAACCGGGGCGAGGTGTTGGTGTCTCCCCACGCGCCTGTAAGGAAAGAAGTCTGGGGGTCCCACGCAGCCCTGGTGCAGGGAAAGGGGTGTGGACGGGCTTAAGTGCTTAAAAACGATTTCATGTCGGATGATCGCCTGAGCCCACCCAACAAAAGGTTTGCTCCTAGTGGGATCCGGTGGGGGAGAGAAAACCGTCGTGCCTCACCCGCGCCGCAGCCAGCGTGCATGGGTGTGGGGTCCCTGCGGCCAGATGCCCGACTGAGCCAGCACAGAGCGCGGAGCCCATGGAGGGGCGCTGGAAACCTCAACGTGTTCATGGTTTAAACAGAGAAGGCGGGGAGTCAGTCGTGGTGGCGCCCAGAAGCCCGGGGACGGCCCTGCTCTTTAGGGGCGGACGCGACTGGGTGGCCCACGTCGACGCCCGCGGACACGGGGTGCTGGGGGCCTGCGGTTCAGCCAGCCTCGGGGCGCTCGGTCCGCGGGAGGGAAGGGTCTGGACGGCGAAGAGGCGGTTCCGTCAGATACGGTGTACCCAGGATGTCTACACGAATCACCTACCCACATCGGAAGTTAATGTCGTGGGAGATACAATATTAAATCAAAGTCACAGGACAGGAACACACAGGGACTCACTGGCCGCAGGGCAGCTCACCGCCGGGTGCTGGGGATGGTTCGGTGGAAAAGAGAGCAAGTGTGTATTTTATTCTCAAAAAAAAAAGAGCAAGAAAGAAAAAGCAGGACACACCCGTCTGAAGGGTGAGTGATAACCACACCTGGGAGACTTCAAAGGGCAGACTCCCACCACGGGCTTTGGGGCGTGTGAGGTATGAGCCCAGAACACCCGCCCTGCGGGGCGCCCGGCCGCACACCCTGGCTAGGGCCTGGCCGTCAGGTCGCCCCACTTGGAGAAAGCCATTCGGTAGGTAGATGCCTACGTCCAGCTCACCCTCGCGTCCTGCGCCCCCCACCCTCCACAGCTCCGCTTCCCGCAGACCTGGAATCCTCCACCAGTGAATCGGGCCGCCACGCCCACGCCCGCACCCTCCCTCCGCGGGCCCAGGGCCTAAACTACAAAGCATTCCAGGGCCCCGGAAGAGCTGGTTTGTGGCAGTCCCGGTCACCAGACTGGAGGACCGGGCAGCCATTCCGTGAGCTGTCAGCCCCCCTCCCCACCAAGGGGCAGGATCGGGGCGCAAAAGTCAGCCCAGGACAATGTTTGCAGGATGTCATAGGGTTTTAAAACCAGCGCCTTAGACAAAACCATTTACACCACGCTGGCCAGGCTTTCTCACCCCAACAGCCCCTCCTGCTGCTCCACTCCAGCAGCCAGCAGGGTGGGGGCGTGTGGTTTGGGGGTCCTGCCGGTGTGGCCCACGTCAGGCCATCTGAAGCTGGGGCTCCGCGTCTTCCTGCAGAGCAAGGCACCAGGCAAATACCAAGCACTCGACAAATACTAGCAGTTCTATTCTTAGCATTTATTGAGCGCCTACTGCTGAGTGGATACCAAAGGCCTCGAGGCCCAGCTCATGTATCACCTCCGCACTGAAGCCTTTTATGACATGACCTCCCAGACTGCCAGAAGCCTGGCCCTGTCTCCCTACCCGCATCCCTTCAGTTCCCCTTCCTGATGGGCAGTTGTATATTGCCAACCCTCCAAACCAGAAACTCCGTGTCTACACCCGACCCACTTCCTGTGCCATTGAACTCATGCGTATTGAGCACCCACCATGTGCCTCATACCACACTGGCTGCTGAATGTCCAGAGACAAAAGCAGCCCAGTCCCAGCCCTCAAGGAGGAGGTAGGAAGAATGGGCATCCAGCAAATATCGATCAGCATGACACAGGAGAAACTCAACGGCGGACACACCACGGCTCGACTGTGGGATGCAAAGTCCTAAGGTGGCTCAGGGAGGGGGCAGGGTTGAGCAAGGGGACTCAGAGTCGGCAGGTGGCCGTGTAACCTTGAACTCAGGTGCCCCTGGGAGAGGATCTGGAAAGAGTCCCGCTTGGAGCCAGCGTGAGTGCTGGTGGCCGCCAGCCTCCTGAACCACAGTCCTTCCCCGAAGAGTTCCCACGCACGTTAGTAGGTCCACAGGATGGGGGCCACCTGAGTTCATGGGCAGTGTTGAACCCCACCCTGGGCCCCTAACCCAGAATGTGGTCCCTGCCCCCCTGTTCCCAGCAGCGGGCCAGATCCAATCCAGACAGACAACAAAGCCCCTCCTCCTCACATCACGGTCCTCTCTCCCTGAGCCCCTGTCTGTGGCATCCCACATCCCCTCTACGGCAACACTGCCCAGGGCAAGGTCAAGATCAAGATCACCGTGTCCTTTGCACGCATGACTTCCCCACCCCAGCCAAGCAGGATCTTAGTTTCCTGCTTTTCTCCAGAGATCTGTCGCTAAGGTCCATGGAGCCACGGAGCAGAGCCTTCTCTGCAAGGGCTCCCCTGAGGTGGCCGTGCCCTTTGCCCCCAGCACCACCCCATTCACACTGCACTCCGGATGGATGTCTGTCCCCGCTCGGCTGTGAGCAGTCTGAGAAGAAATCAGTCCCGACACGTGACATGGCAGCAAGCACCCCCAGACACAAGGACGTGCTCCGTGAGCGTGTCCAGAGGTAGTCTGAGAACAGCCTGCAGCCGAGAGCCCCAGTGCCCCCTGAGGAGTCGCGATGCATCCCTGCCTCTGCCGAGGGCGGGGCTCTCTGCTGGGTCATCATCTGGCTGGGGTGGTCGAATCTAGACTTACTGAGCTCGTAGCGAGAGAGCAGAAACCTGAGTCAGGCTCCCTTGATCCGTGAGACAGAAGTCTGGCTGATGGGGTCACAGATCACAGTCAGAGAGAATGGTGGACCCAGCGGGGGGCGAGAGCTGGGGCAGGACGCGTGTGTGAGGTCAAAGCCCCCGAGATTTTGTTTGTTTATGAGCTGGTGCTCACAGCTGGGAACCTTGAGACCATGTAGGCAGGTCTAGCGTTGGGAGAATCTGACCAGCCCTCGGTGTAAATTTTGAGCTTTTTGATTGTTCCCCAAATTGCATCATTTACTCCTTCAATTCATCAGGCCACCCTCCCACCAGGAGAGTGTCTGATATTTTCCTTGTTGAATTCGGTTCTGTTAGGGAAGACCTGATCTTCTGAATTAGCACGTCACTGACTGCAGCACAGTATCCTGGGAGAGGTCATCCCATGCTGGTGTCCCTTCGCGTCTGGCCCTGTCAGGGTCACTTTCTAAACAGCTGAGTGACGTCCCCCAGCACCACCCCCAGAGCCTGCAAAGTCACAGGCGCAAGACGGGGACGAGCCCCCCGATTCCAAGAGATTAAATCTACTGCTACATCTGTTAGCCTGACTCTGGAATATTTCCTGTGCCTCCTCGCACTTTATCGTTCTTCCCTCCACCCAACACGGCCTCTCCTGTCCCCAGTCCCTTCTCCCACCACCAAGCCCACCCAGCCCACCCACTGCCCCTCCTTCTTCAGACCAGTCACACGCCTTTCCCACCCAGCCCCTCGCTCGGCTGGAATGCTCTGACTCCCGGAGCAATTTGCTATGCGCCCTGGCTGCATACCGGGTGTGAGTGGAGGGGGCCTTGCGCAGAGGTGGGCTCCGCCCCTCAGCGCCCAGCCACACCCCTGGCATGCAGCAGGTGCCCAACAAGACTCGTGGAGTGAATTAAGTTTAAAATGTGTTAAGTGTGATGTAACATTCCATAAATCCCAGAAACAGATACTTCGAAATAACCAAGAATGTCATCGACTAATAATAGCTAGTATCTTTTTTGCAGGTTAATTTAGAACCTTAATACTTATAAAAATGCATAATACATAAATATATATTTTTTACATAGCTAACATCCCTTTGTACAGGAAAGCTAGTGATACATAGATCTTTACAAGAAGTTGAACAAAAAGCAAAAGAGATTTATTTCCTCCAAAGATTTTCATTTGAAGAAGAAAAACAATAATGTATGAAATAGTAAGGAACTTATAAAAAGCAAAATAGCCAATTTCCTTGCCAAAAAAAAAAGGGTTGTTCCATGCAATAACTTGTCACCTATTTCCTTGCTTATTTCACAGACAACAAAATGAACATGTCTCATCTCTTTTCCAATCTCACTTGGAAATCCATGAGTAAATAGGAAATGCATGACTGACTTTTGGAAATGAAAATGCATCCTGAGGTCAAGTGGGCCCGTCGCCACCAGGGAAGATGTGGATGGTGGTCACGCAGTTCGGGCCCTTGCGGCTCCTGGGGACATACTGGCGGGATCGCCCACTAATTGGTTCTGCACTGACCCAGACGCTCTGTAGCATGGCTAGTTAGGGAACTGCTCAGTTTAATCACGCACTCATGTAAAAAGCGGTGCTTCGGGCCCGGCGGAAGTGAGTTGTCCCTTGCGGGCTGGGAGGGCTCACGGGAGCAGCACAGAGGGGAATTTGGTAACGCGTACTGGAGCAATTGATGTAAATGCCACTTCCTTATCCGTGTATCTGTGCAGACTGCTCGGTGAACATCGATCACCTCAACTAAGAGGGCTGAAGCCAGAAAACAGTCCCACGTTTTTTATGGGATGTTGAAGGAAACTGCCAACAAGATGTTTGCATGCAAGCCTCATGGGTCCCCTGGAGAATTCCCCCGGCCAGGGGCTGGTTTCCTCCCAAGGCAGAGGCACGTTAGCCTAGTGCTCGAGCTGGGGTGACGACTCAACTCCCGATGACCCATCCACCCCCCGAGAGATGAGACAGCCACCTTCATGAGGGTGGACTGTGGCAGCGCCATGCTGAGACCCGGCACCGCTCAGAGCTGGGCGGAAAGTTATGTGACCCAAATGCTTAGAAATAGGAAACAAATCCCCTCAGACCTAAGCAAAGGGGGAGGAGGAGAACTGGGCTGCTGGGTTAGGGCTCCCCTCTGGGACAGGTGTGGGTTCCTACAAGACTGTCTGAGCCACTTTCTGATGTCCCGTCATGGCCCTGCAGCTGCCCCTCCCCTCAGAGACAACCAGACTGTTGACCAAAAATCCCTTTCTCATGATTATTTCAAAGCATCATCCAGCCACACTCACCCAACCAAATCTCTTCTCCCCAAAAAACATTTGTAATTATTTTTTAAAAAATTGTTTCAGTAAGTTTGAAAGGACAGTTTAGCACATCCTTGCAAGCAGTTTACCTGAGAAGGTTTCACCACGACCGTAGGCTGGGCTGGCCCGACGCACTGAACCCCTAACAGGCACGCCCTGGCTGGAGGCACAGGGGCGCTGTGTCCTGGCGAGCTGCGGGGAGAGCCAGGGACCCCACCTCTATGCTCCCCTGCTTCTGTACATACTTCCGTGACCACCTCTCATCTTCAGGTGGCGTTCTTTCTTCAGATACTCTGGTTCGCTCAGTCAGGTGACTGCCCGAATCTCACACGTCCTAGAGCCATTCTGCCTTGCGAGGTGAGGCTAATGGCTTTGAGCAGATCCAGGCTTCGTCAGCCACCAGTGCCTTTATTTCAGGCTGGCCTGGGGAGTGGCCCCCAGGAGTGGAGGGACGTGGGGACGTGTTCCCACCGAGCCTGTGTGGGGCTCGGTCACACAGCCCTCAGGCACTCGTGACGATAACTACCTGGGAGGACTTTAGGAGCTGGTGGAAAGTGTTTCCCCACTCAGTTTCCACATTAAGGGAGAATACTGTACCAGAAGGATGATCCAAAGCTTTGCTGCCTTTGTTGTCTTTGTCACTCCTCAGTGACAGGGCAGAGACGCAGGAGGAGAAATCACGCATGCGGGGTCAATGCGTCTGCCTTCACATCCCAGCTCTCCACACCTATCAGCACCTCCAGCAAGACCATTCATCTGTTGAGGCATTTTTTAAATTTTATTAAATATTTATTAACATGGAGTGAGAAGAAACAGAATGCAGGTCCTGACGTGACTCTGAGGCTTGAACAGGAAGCTGCA
>NC_138376.1:129661434-129678068 GCF_054177405.1 Leptonychotes weddellii | reverse complement strand
ATGGATCCAATGAACCTAATGAAGTAATTCCTTAGCCTCAAAAAGGCCCTTTCTCCCCAAGCCCGTCCCCTAACCCTGATGTGGGGTCACAGTTGAGGCTGAGCGGAGTCTCCGTGTTTGGCCCCCAGGACTCTGCTCCAAAGAGACCGCACCGTGTGCTGCCAGGCATCCCTGGGTGGCTCCCTCCTCACCGGGCGAGTCCTCCCAAGGGTCCTTCGTCCCGGTGACCAGGGAGGGGACACATGCTCATCCACTGTCAGGAACAGCCTTGCCTTTTGGAAGCCGGTGTCACCTGCGAGGACCCTCGTGTGCCCTTGCAGAGCGGAAGCCAAATTGGAAACCCACGATGGCAGGGACGAGGGCCTGGCGGGGCTGCGGTGTGGAGGGAAGAGAAGGACAGGACCAGCGAAGTATTGCGGGTAGGACTCCGATCACTTGGGGACTCAACGGACGTGAAGTGAAGGAGAAGGTCCAGCTGATCTGCAAACTGAGGCTTTGGCCGCATGGGGGAATTGCGTCTGTTGTCGAGGTATCAACTATAAAAAGAGGAGCAGGGGGGTTTGGGGGCGGGGAGGAAGTAGTAAGAGAGGACGGGAAAGAATAGACTCCAGTTGAGGCAGGCAGGTTCTGACCGGCTCAGAGAACATCCAGGCAAAGATGCACAGAGGCAACTGGATATATTGGGTGTGGGGCTGGGGAAACGGAGCAGTCCTGCTGACAGATACTTCCTGTGCACGGGGCTGATGCGGGAGACACAACAGTAGACAAGAGAATAGGGACAACCAGGATAATGCGGAGGACGCTGGTTACACCTTATGCGCATCACCCCTAATGACCCTCACAAGAGCCACCCGAGGTCGGACCCATTCTCCAGACAAGGAGACAGACTTCTGGAGTGACCTGCCCAGGCCACACAGTTTGCAAAGGGCGGACAGAAAGGGGACCTTGATCCCTGACCCCAGAGACTGGCTGAGAGCTGGGGTCAGGGCTGCCAAGTGGACCAGCAGAGTCTGAGAGACACAGACTGCAGCCTCCTGACCTCAGCCAGAGGGGTCGGTGGTGGTGGGACCCGGGCCAGAGCAGGGCCAAGACAAGGTGTGATGACCCGAGGGCCATGATGGCGCTGAACTGGGTGGGGGGCTGCTCCTCACACTGGCTGGTCGGCTCCCCCCCGGGGCAGGAACTCAGCCCGCAGCCCTGGCATCCCTGTGGCCCATAGGAAGGGCTCGGTCGCATCTGGGTGGCTGTGTGTGCCTGACTCGGTGTGGTCAGCGCCTCTGGGGCCAGGCAGAGGACAGTGAGGACACAAGCACTATGACTCCGTCCCGACCACCGGACGGTCAAGCCCGTGCTGGTGGCCAGGAGTGCAGTGGGACTGCTTTGCCACTCACCCCGGTGTAAAGGCAGTGTCCACTCCGAGTGGCGGTCACCTGGGGCGACGAGACTGCACTTGTCTGCGGTCATTCTAGCGCTGTCGGTCCTGCCTAGCTTCGCCCTGGCGTCTTGGGGGTTGCATGGGTGCTCCTTCATGGGACCTTGCACCCAGCTAGCAGAGGGAGTGCGAGCAGCCTGCCCCAGCCTCCCTCCCACTGCTCTGTCAGACCTGCTCTACCTGGACCCGTCGCTCCAGCCTGATGGAGACGCTACCTTGGAACGGTTCAAGGAGAAACTTGGTCAGGTAAGGGGCCATGGACGGCCCACTGGCTGAGCCCACACATCATCGTTCTCTGCTCCTTTCCTTCTCCTGTGTAGACGCAGCCTGGGAGGAGACCTGAGGCTGCTCGGGACATGGGCAAGGGGCCTCCCACTGGGATTTACAAAGCCACCGTCCTCAGGAGGCACCCCGCCGCCCAGCGCACATGGGGCTCAGGGAGACAAGTTCACGTTCGTCTGCTCGGGCTGCCACGACAGACACTACAGCCTGGGTGACTCGCACAAGGACATCTCCTCTCTCGGTCTGGAGGCTAGATGTCCAGTGTGCAGGTGTCCCCAGGGCTGCTTCCTCCTGAGACCCCTCTCCGTGGCTTGTAGAGGTCACCTGTCCTGTCCGCATCTCTGTCCAAACTTCCTTCTTAATCAGGGCACTTAGTCATATTGCACGAGGGCCACCCTAATGACCTCACTGAAGTTGATCACCTCTGTAAAAACCCAATCTTCAAATTAGATCATCATTCTAAGGTCCTGGGGGTAGGACTCCAACATGGGAACTTAGGGGTTACAGTTCAACCCCCCCAAAGTTGACACAACAACAATATTAGGGACCAGTTGAGGGTCTGGACTTCATCTTAATAGATGAAATAGATCATTAACCCAGTCTCAGTTTCCCTTCTGTGCAATGGGGGTAATTCCATCTTTTCTACACGGTTGTAAAGACCATCATCAACATTGCAAAAATGCTCTGCACTGTTTTTAACGCCCTCTGCAGTTCTATTATTTACATTATATTTGCGTTTTCCTGGTGGCAGTCCAGGCCCTGCCCCATCCCAGACTTGGAATGTAGCAGACACCGAAAGTGGGAAGTGTGAACCACATGCTCAGTCTGGACTCAGAGACTAAACTCCTCACTCCACGTCCCCCAGCCTGAGGGCACCCACGTTCGGGGTAGCCTCTGGAACCCAGAAGCCCTCCCTTGCCCGCACCCCACCATGACTCTCCATCCCTGATTCTTTAACCAAATTACACCAAAATGAGAGGACATTTATTGCATGTTTGGGGGGGCAACCCATCAAACAATTTTCAGTAGGCTGTTAGGTGTTGATTTATTTTTAACGAATTGTTGTTATGGGGACAGATCAAAGGACATGGTTATCAGAAGCAACCAGCACTAACAGTGAGACAAAACCCAGGCAAAATGATCAAAGTTTAGTAACAGAGACTGTCTTCTCACTCACACTTCATCTTATTGGATCTTTACTGGCACCAAGTGAGCTCAAAAAACCTATTATTAGTCACAAAGGCCTGCGTATCGCATGATTCCATTTAAATGAAATATCCAGAATAGGCAAATCCGTAGAAACACAAGTAGATTGTGCCTGCCTAGTGCTGGAGGATGGGGGTGAGCGTGACCACGCGGGGTTCAGAGTTTCTTTTGGGGTGATAAAAATAGTCTAACATTTATTGTGGCGATGGTTGCCCAGTGTTGTGACGACACCAAGATCCACGGAACTGTACACTTTATATGCATGAACTGTATGGTGTGTGAGTCATCCCAGGGAGACTGTTTCTTAGAGCAAACTTGTCCTGTAGCAGCCGCCTTGGACCACACTTAACACTTACTGAGCGGCCTCTTTGCGCAAGTGCCCCACCCCATCACGGGACCCACTCCACCCTCTCAACGGTCCCTCCCACAGGTAGGAACCCCAATCTTCGGATGAGGAGCCAAGAGACGGGAATTTGGGGATTTGCCCTGAGGCACAGAACCTGCAAGTGGGAAACTCAAAACTCCAAGTGTTTCTGCTACGGTCACTGATGCTCCAAGCCCTGTGCCCCGCCTCCCCGGCTGCCCCTCCCCCGCCTCCCCTGCTGCCCCTCCCAGCCTGCACTGTGCACCCTTTGGGGCCCCCGCCCCAGGCATTGAGGAAAAACAAGAATTTCGCAAACCTTTCCTCTTGATACTTTCTCAAATAAAGTCAGCTTTATAAGTAGCAATGGGGGGAACTTTCTTGATTCTCTTTGGGAGGTTTTCCATATTTAGCCTGTTTTCATATGTGGGCTTTGTTTTTCTAAAGAGCAGCTTAGTTTTAAAAGTAAAAGGCAGCCTGGGGAAAGTTTCTCTGGTAGAAACAGAGAACAGAATATGCTCCGGAACAGAAAAGCAGGTTTCGTTTCTGCCAGCCCCTCTCCTGCGAAGGATCCCACTGCGAGAGCTGCAGGTCGTTGGCACGCGAGCGTGTGCATGGGGCGGGCACAGGGTGCTGCCCGGAGGACAGTTTGTCCCAGACTTTCTGTCACCTGGGGAAGGGGGCCCACTGCTCCGCCTCCTCTCCGTGTCCGACATCGCCTGCCCCCAGCGCGTCCTCACCCCGTGACCAGACAGTCAGGGGACCCACAGTGGCCTTGGTGCTGGCCATCTGGGTCTGGCCTTGCCGGGTCCACACCCACTCCAGGCGACCTCCCCCAGGCCCTCGGCTCCCAGATCTGTAGCTCCTGGACCCCAGACTCCTGCCTCCACCCACTCCCAGGGCCCCGGACGCCGCCCCCGAGCACATCTCTGCTGCGTGACTCGCCGGTCAAGGGCGAAGGCCCTGCTGGCTCCCGCCCACTGTCTTGCACCCCGTCCAAGCCAGGGGCAGCTCTGGCAGCCCGCCCTCCAGTCACACTGCCCCCACCCCTTCACCTGGACAACTCCCACATCACAGCCGGGCTGGGGCCTCACGTCCTGCCCCGGGCGGCTGGTCCGAGGGCCGGGTCTCCGCCCTCCCTCCTCTGCTCTGCTCTCCTTCAGAGAAGGAGCCAGAGGGTCCTGTGGCCCCCGCCGACTGCATCCCAGCCGCACTGACCTCCGTGCCCCCAGCAGGTGCCTGCTCGCATCTGGAGCGCCCTCCGCCTGCCTTCTGCTTGGCTCAGCCCACACTTGGCCAGCTTCTCAAAGACCTTCCTTCTGTCTCCTGTTCCTGGGATCTCCTTTACACTCACCTGGATTTCCTCCTCTCCATTGCTCACCACCTGTCTCAGGACAAAATCACTTGTGTTTGGCCACCAGCCTGAGAGTTTGTGAGGGCGAGGACTTAGTGTGTTTTCTTCACTCCCACAGCCGCAGCACCGAGAGCGGGCCCTGGGAGAGAGCAGGCTGTCACTTCTGTGCCCGCAGACAGGCCTGGGCCCGGTAGGCGCGCTCGCGGGGACCCCATGTTTTCCCCGCCCAGCGGTTCCTGCACCCCTAGCTCTGGACGGCCCTGGGGCAGACTCTCTGCTTCTCCTGTCGCTCTCACATCCTGAATGCAGTCTCATTTCAGGTCGTGAAACATCTGGTCCAATCTCCATGAAAGCCTTTCCACGAGGACAGGAGGGAATGTCCTTATTAGCAGGTCAGCATTCTTCAAAGGAACCCTCGCTGGTCCCAAGGACCTGGGCTTCCTCTGTCACAGGCAGAGCTGGGCGGCAGGTTAAAGTCCTCGGGCCGACTCCCACGGCCCCTGGGTGGCCTTGCTCAGAGACACTTCTCAGCGAAGTCATCCTGACTCTCCCCAGGGGCGCATCCCCAACCCCTCCCGTGGGCCACTGCAAATACGGAAAAATACTGGACCTCGGAAGTAGAAACCATCCTTGATACCATCAGCACGGAGCCTTGCTTGCAGCCCCGAGGAGTCACTTCCTGCACAGTGAAGACCCTCAGTAAGACCACACGTCCCCGGTGACTGCCCCCACCTGTCACCTTGCTGCCGTCCGTGTGCAAATACGTTGCCACGTTCATTCTGTGGTGCGTGTGCGTCAACGCTGGGGAGCGAGATCAGTGAAATACACATACACACCAGTTCCAATCAAGAAGTGATCCGGTTTCAACCAACATCAAACTGAAGACTGTCCCTTCTTCTCACGGTTCACGTGGTCCCCGGACACAAGCAGAGCTGTCCTCAGAGATCGCGGGGCACACGGAGAAGTCTTCCGTTCTACTTCTCGCACCCCCAGAAGAGAATGGCAGCAATACCAGCCTCATGGCCGCCCTCCGCCCCGAATATGCTCCGTGAGCCCAAATCAGTGTTCACGCGTCAGGTGCCCAGAAGAAGACCCTTGTATTTAAACTTTCTAAAAGAGAGTAACAGACGCCCTTTATTTATGAATGAGAGCGTTCCTAGCCCCAGACTCTGTTGGTAGTCACGTCGTGGCTCCAGGAGGAAGGAGAGCAGAGTTACCTCACGTTCAAGTCAGATCACAAATGAAGAAGAAACTTTCACCCCATAATTTATCATTACTAAGAGGTGCTAGAGGGCCGGCTGGCTCAGTCAGTGGAGCGTGCGACTTGATCTCGGGGCGTGAGTTTGAGCCCCACGTTGGGCGCAGAGTTTATTTAAAAATATAGAGATAAATAAAAAGAAAGAAAGAAATGCCAGCGATTGGAGGAGGAGCTGGGGAGCCTGAAAAGGTGGGCACGGTCTCTGTGGGCGGACGCACCTGTGACCTCGCCGATCTCCCGGAGCTACTCCTCAGAACGCCAACTAACAGCAGGTCCCTTACTCCACGGCCATTTTGTTGAAAAACAAACGTGTCTTGAGCCCATCGTGGTCACTGACGTGCAGCCCAGGAATGCTCTCACCTTGTCTTATGTAATCGTCAAGGGGTCACCAACCCTTGGCTGCTCTGTCTAGGGACCTGTCTCTTCACAGAGAGTATTAAACGGAGAAGCCCGCGTCGTGACCTCGAGTGAGTGAGGCTTCTGTCAGTTTTGCGACTGTGCCCCAGACCTTTCAGAAAGGCCACGGGAAAATAACCGAATTCTTTCCATTCCGCAGCTTAAATGTCTCACACTAACTTGCACATTCAAGGGTCCTTGACCTCGGGGCTGTTGTAGGGAATTTTGCTGGGAGACGCCTTTCCTCAGTGAGACACATCTTTCTGAATGCAGGTCTGCTGAGGGTCTGAGGAGCAGCGAAGAGATCAGTGAAGCAGTAGAACCTCCTGGGCCTGCTGCCCTCAGCTCTTTGTTGAGAGAAACGTGGCAGTGTTCTCGAGCATGTGGTAGCTTGAAATCCACCTGTTGCAACCTTCCCATCAACCGTCTTCTGTCAGGTGGACATAAACATCTGGAGGAAGGGTCGCTTTTTCTAACTCACAGGGAGGCATGCTTCGGGCTAACGGTGGCACTCAATATGAGGAGGAAGACAGGATTATAAAGCGTTCCTGCTGACGGCGACCAGAGACCGTGTCATCTTCCCTTCCGTCCCGCACGTGATAGGCGCGAAAATAAGGCCCAGAGAGAGTAGATGCCAGAGCTCTTAGTTGGGAAACATGGGGGACACGCAGACGCCCGGATTCTTCTTTCCACAAACGTTAGGGGAAGATGCGGATGGCTGTTGGCTGAGCTTCGAAAATGGAAAGAAAATAGTCGAGCCACATAATCACAGCATCCCATAATTAAATCATGCTTAACTAATTTCAAATCGCTTTTATTCAAGTACCTTAGATGTTTCTTAAATGCTTAAGTATTCTTTTCTTTTTTCCTCCTGGAAACCACCACAGCACGTCCAGAACATTCCAACACCCTAGGAACATAAAAGCGCTGAGGCAGCTCTCTAAGCAACAACAGCCCCGAGAGCGTGTCTCTGTGTGTCCGTCATATTCCACATCCTACATCCCCCACGTGTTCAGAACCATTCTCCAAGCTTTTCCTTCCAAAAATGATGTGTGGTGGAGTGTGCACCCCACCCAGGGAGGAGGACAGCTTCAGCAGTGAGGTCAGTTCTCAGGGCAGACCGTGTCTAGGCCAGGCCATTCCCACGGGCGCAGCAGCTGCGCGTGATGATGGAGACGGAGCGGTGAACTCATGCATTCCGTGGTCCTGGTGGCTTCAGAGATGTAAGCTCCTTCCGTTCTTCAGCACGCGCTGGGAGGCGTTAGCACACCCTCCTAGCCTATGCAATCCGCCTTTTAATTAAGCATTGCTACGAGGATGGCCTCGTTAGCAAGTATGACAGGAGGTGAAAGGTGGAAAAATAATTAGCAGAAAATCGATGCATCCAGCCATGCACAGGCAAAACTGGAAAATAAAAATGCAATACCACTTACATTAGCACCCCCCCAAAAAAAACGTAGGCGCAAGGTTAACAAAACACGTACAAGATCTATATGAGGAGAACAAAACTCCAACAGAAGAAATCAAATATCAATAAATGGAGAGACGTTCCTTGTTCGTGGATGGCAAGACTGCTGTCAAGATAGCAGCTCTTCCCAGCTTGATCTATGGATTCAGTGCAACCCCAATCAGACCCCAGCAGGTTATTTTATGGACATCTGCAAACTGATCCTGAAGCTTCTATGGAGAAGCCAACGTCCCAGGAAGTCAGTATTTCCACACTCACCCAGATAAGACACACAACCTTTCATACCCTCCAAGCATAAGGTTGTGGAGCCAACTGACCGTGGGGAGAGAAAGAGAATATAGTTACTCTCTCTCTTTCAGGTCTGAGAACATAAGACCAAATCCTCAAAATGCCAAGTCCTACTGAGCATCCATAACACAAAGTTGCTTAATTGCTGCCTTAGCCATCAAAATGCACCCTTATTAATTTTCCAAGTTACGTTTCTGTACATGTCGCCCCAGACTCTCGAGAACCTACGTGGTACGTGCCGTGTGAACATTCCCTCCCTCAGTTAATCCCTGAGATCACCGTGGTGCACCCAGCACTGTGCTAGACCCCAGGAGCAAACACAGGGACAGACACAGTGCCGGGTGCAGGGGGATGTTTCAGTTGTGAGAATGTCTCCTATTTTAATGTAGCAGCTGGGTGTGCCCTGAAGGCTCCCTGCCTGACTTCCACCCCCGGCCTAGCCGCTTTCCGGGAACATTCTCTGTGCCTCAGTTTCTACATCTGTAAGTGGGGATAATAGTAGTATTAGATCATTGAGTACATCAGTTCATACTTGGAATGATGCTCGATACTTGGCAAGTACTTGGTGAGTATTAATGTTACCATTTCCATTTGTTTCCAGTATTATCACCCAGGTCATTGTATTCGAGGGAGTTGAAAAACATATAGAAAGAAAAGCTGTACTAATACAGCTGAACAGACAAAATTCAAGTACTTTGTTAAGGAAAAGCTACATGCCTTATTTAAAATTGGTCCATTTTTATTTATCCAATGATTTGTAGTTTAATTTTGACTGCTCACTTTTCCCTTGAATAGGATTAACAATACCTACTTCAGAAAGCAATCGTAAAATATTTGGTTAAAGTCCAAATGTCACCAAACTGTCTAGGACATGCCCCCCCACGCCCCGTGGGTTGGAGCAGGTGGGTCATGGGAACGTGTCAGATGGGGCACGAGGAGGAGCCAGGTGGGGAGCAGGGAGGAAGACCAGACCGGTTGGAAGGGCCGGCCAGGGGGCTGTTACCCTGGGCCTCCCTGCCTCCTCATGCGTGAACTTGGTGAGGCACTCTCCCTTCCAGCAAGCGGGGGGCTCCCGCAGGGGAAGGGATCTCACTGAAAAGCCCATGAAGGAGACCTTGCCGCAGATCAGGGCAGAGACACAGAGGTGGGCTAAGTGCCAGTGGCCGGGGGGAGGCCCACAGCCAGGCCACTCCTAGAGGGCGTAACACTTGGCGTTCAGAGCTCTCTCTCTGGAGCTGGGAGTAAGGCGAGGGGTGTTATTCCTGTCACTCCGTAACCAGACAGCTGCCACCCCTCGGGTTTCAGACAGTAATCCTCAGGAGGTTCAGTTGAATACAAATGTGAGTCCTGATTTTTGTCTGAAAACAGTGCCCGCCATCTGGTAGGATCAAGGACACGCCAATGTCAGCACTGGAAGAGTGGGTGTTGGGGCCTGGAGAAGAGGCGCGTGTGATCCCGGCCCCCAGGGCACAGAGACGACCCCGTGAAGACAGCACTCCTCATGCTGGGGGACCAGCCATTGGCTTGGCACCGAAGTCCCAACCAAACCAGGGTGGTTGGGTGGCCAGTCATCAAGGACTAAGGACAGAAACGTGGGCTCTGCGTGTGGCCTAGAGAAGCCTACTTGTTTCATTTGCTCTCTCCTTGGTACATATTCACAAGAGTGACACATGACACCATTTGCCTGAATTAGTCTGAAATAACATTAAAAAATCTCTGAGTGGGAAGAAAGCTTTGATTCCGAGGTGAATTGGCATCACCTTTTTGTAACGAAGCAGGAAACAGTGGTGTCCCTCTTTCTTCTGGGGGTTCTTGGGTTCAGACGATGGTGTGATGGGCTCACTCCAGCGACCCAAGCAATTTAGGGCTTGAGGAATAGCAGACTTGTCCTCTTCAGATTTTCCAAATCACACCACTTTCCCTAAATGTCCTCTCAGAGTAGAGAAGAGGTGCCAATAAAAATCACAAGGGTGGAAACAGGAGGACAGGTGAAGGGTTTGAACCAAACGCACGTCCCTTATCATAACAGCGCCCGGCGCCGACAGAACGAGCTGAGGAGGTTCCAGTGATCCCTGGTGTTCCGGACGAGGACGCGGATGCACGGGGACCTCAGTCACGTGGTCACGGTCACAAAGCAGATGCATTGCCTCGCGTCCAGGCGGCCGAGCTGGGGCCCGGGAAGCAGGCCTCCAGCCTCACAGCCCAGAAGCAGGTGCTCTTCCCAGGTCCTGGGGGACACACAGCCCCTGTCCTCGGGCACCTCTGGATCAAGCGGCCCGCGCTCAACGCACACGCGGCAGTAGGGGAAGGAGAGAGGCTTGCACTGCTCGCAGTTGGGTGCCAAAAGCCTCGTCAACATCACGCTGAGCCTCACAACCACAGAAAGCAGGGGGCAAAACGTTGCTTTTGCTGTGAACTCTGCAGCTGAAAGACATTCGCTTTTTCAAAGCGCAGTGTTGCCTTCTCCGACCACGGTGCTCGGAGCGGGACCCCCTTCCAGGGGTTCCTACGCGGCTCGGGGGCAGGAAGGAGCGACCCACGCCCGCAGCTCCCGAGCTGCGGCCACACAAAACGAGAAGACCCACAGTTCGTGCCGTTCGCAGCACGTCACCTCTGACGGCCAGGCTTCCTGTGCACCCTGTCCAGCGACTCCCTCTGCCACGCGGAGGCTCGGCAGTGATGTGAGAGGATTAGCCGCCTTTGTGGGAAACTGGTTCATCAGAGGCAAAGACAAGTCCATTACTGAATCACTTGGCATCTCGCTGGGCAGCAGAATCTGTCTCACGTCCATGCCAATTTATTTTTCCCCTTCAGAAAGGCTGGGACTCGGCGTGGCCGTTGCTTTCCTCTCCTGCCAGCGCTGGGCACCACTCCAGAGGCCTGGTTCCGCGGGAGGGTTGTTTTAGCTGCAGACGCTGTAGATCCCTTAACCAGTCCCCAGCATCACCAGCATCAGCAGCAGTGCCCCCGCGGGTCCTGGAGACCCTGCTCCGTGGCCAGCTCACTCCCTCTCCGGCTGCAGGCTGCTCCTCAAGCAGGAGGACTAAGCTCCGCAAATCGTGTTTCATGAGTTTGGGAGTTTCAAAATGTCTTGATGGCTTGCAGGAGACGGGGACAGGGGTTAGCCCACTTACAGACTCAACATTACAGTCAGGGGCTTTATAAAATTTCAGCTAGATTGAAGAATGCCCAGGGGAGGGCTCTGTTAATTTGGAAATCAGACCCTTTCTTTCCAGGTTCACCCAGGCTCCTACAGCGACAGACACATATTTTCTTAAATATATTCTGCCACCCGCCTTTAAGAAAGACCTCTTTCTGGAGTTTTCTAGCAGCTTTGATTCAACAGATTACTGTTGGCAATCTTTGGTTTTCCTTGCTTATCTGTCCAAGATGGAGAGGGAGATAGGAACACACCTTGAAGGAATGTGGGCAAATCCGTAAGCACAGAAAGGATGACAGGAGAAATGCATCCCAGGCTCCCTGGGGAAGACCGGATGCTGTCCCAAGATGTTCCTGGGCTGCGCGGCCCTGCAGGTGAGGGCCAGGGACCACAGGGCGGGAGGGGGACCGCCCTCCCCTGGGGGAAGCCGACAGCAGCCCCAGCCGCCTGCGATTTGCTAAACGCCAATCAGCACAAAGGCATAAAGGAGAGCTTAGACTTCTGACAGCAAAGCTGGAATGTAAACCCTGGGATTTCAGGAGGACGTGCTGAGAACGGTGAGTAATGCAGAGATGTCTGCTCTTCGGGGTCAGGAGGACTGACCTGGAGGGGACCAGAGTTCACAAACACGAGAGCAAAGGGGTTGGCAAGCAACCATGGGCACCAGCACCAGTGGCCCCCGCCACACCACAGTGCCCGGAACCCAGTGCGCCGAGACCTCGGCCTGCCGGCTTCCATCCCAGCCTCCTACCAGAAAGGGACGTTAATTTAAGCAATCCAGCGGGAACGCGGCCCAAGCAAGGGGCACAAGCAGAACCCAGGGAAAACCAGGCTTGCAGGGCAAGCGCTCCATCAACCAGATCCTCCACGGCCTACGTCTCGGGTGGGCTGGCTTTAGAGACACCAAAGGCAGCGTCCCATTTTCCCGAGAATTGTAGCTGAATTCCAAGGACATAAATCACTTCACAATCACCTTTTCATTTTGAAAATGTTTATCTTGAAAGAAAATAAACCAGGATCCCAAATGGAGAATATCACCAGGTAAGAGGTGTGCTTGACCCTTCCCTTAAAACCGTGAGGAATATGTGTCTAAATGCGGGAAGACGTTCACCATACCTCGTGATTCATCAAGAGCTTCTAATGAAATGTGATCAGTCTGCTACAGTGGAAATATCTCGTACAGACGGCAAAGCCGACGTCCTGATCTGTTTTATTCTGAATGGACTGGTTCATGTGCTCAGTTAAAATCAAACGAAGCATGACGATGTCAGCACGTGACTAGCTCACCTGCACGAGCGTCTACGCAGGGGCCTCCGAGCAGGGAGGGCTTCCAACCAGAGGCGCTGGGGACAGACAACAGGGCTGTGAGGTTAGGATGCTGGGGGCGGGGAGGCCCCGGAGCCACCTATCCCCATCACTGACACCTTCCTCTCTGCCCGGTTTCTCCAACTTCCAGGTGCGGATGGGTCACCTTGGGCTCATCAGAGCTCAGGAGGAAGTCCCCAGTGCGCAAGGGGCCAGAGGATTCAGCGCGCTTGCCTGCGGTCAGGAGGACGGACCGATGGACTTCTCCAGCCAATCCGAGTTCATGTCCACCTGCTGCTGCTGTCTGGGGGGTGATTCCAAAGCTTCTGCTGCTCTGTGGAGGTGGGGGGTTCACCGCTCTTACCGACAGCCCAGCTGCGAGGATGTGGGACTCAGCAGGATGTAAATGTTTGCTCCCTCCCCTAAACCTCGGGGGCAGGACGGATGTTTATCATGTTTAGCACCTGGCCCACTCCAAGGGCTCGGGACGCATTAGGTCTGTCCCAGGTGGGACCCCACGTGGCTTTGTGGGTTCTTGCCACGCTGGTAGCTGGAGCCCAGAGAGAGTCAGTGGCCGGGGCGTTCTGGTGAAAGGAGGCGCCCACTGTTACCTTTCATGGTCCAGACCCCAAAACACAGGTCCTGGTCCTTACTGCCCCCATTCTGATGTGTGTGGGAGCTCTCGCCAAAGAAACAGGACAGGAGAGAGGCGACGCTCCCTGCCTCCCCTTGTCCATCTGCAGAGAAGGAAGCAGTCCCCTGCCCATCTTCCTCAGTCCTCAACCCTGAGCGTCCAGCCCTGAGAAGTGACTTTAGAAACAGCTGCCATTTGTCATTATTTTCGATCGGCCCAGACCCTGTGCTAATTATTCTGTGTGCACTAGCCTGTTTCCACAAAAGCAGCATTATAGCCCCCCTGTGGTAGTTGGAGAAAGTGGGATAGAACACATACTGGGTTCCCAGGGATGCACCCCTAAGAAGGGGAGGAGCAGAGATCAAACCAGGGCGAACCGCAAAGACCCTCCGTGCTCTCCACCACTCCCCTGTTCTCTGCGTGTACCTGCGGCGGAAAAAACTCCGAACTCTCCACACACAAATTGTAGAATAGAAGCAAGTGGATGGTATTCCTAACATCCAACAAAACACATAGAGAGTTTTCAGCCTGCTTGAACAGACAGTGTGGACAGCCGAAGACAAACAGAGGCCTGTTGGAATGGGGGTCCCTGCTGCTGGAGAGCACACCACATTTTCAGATGGGTCACTCGTAACTGCAGTTCCAAGTTTGGTATGTCACCTCCCAGATAGTGAATTTCCTCCTGCATATATTAACATATAAAATTTATATCTATGCGTATATATAAACATATTTGTGCACACACATACTGTTTGGCAACTTTTTCATTCACATAAATCTAGGCATCTATATACCCATCTGCACAAATATAACATTCCTGTTGTTTTTAATGGCATACAGAATGCTTCATCCCCTATTTTACTTAGCCAACTTTATTCAGTTCAGAACGTGTGGATTTCTTAATATTTTGTTGTTATTTCAAACAAGTTCCTCAATAGACATGTTGGCACAGAGGCTGAGTTTCTGGCCAATGAGCAGAGGCGTTTGTAATTTCAACAGATATTGCCACTTGACCTCCAAAAAGTAGGCCAATTTATGGTCCAGCAAGGTCGACGAGAGCACCCGTCGGCACAGCCAAGGTTCTGGTCTTCAGGGATAGCTGAGTGAAAACAGACACGGCCTCGCCTTGGGGAGCAGCCCTGGGTCGCACGGGCCTCAGCCTGGTTCCTGAGGATTACCGGCCATCGGTGATTTTCCTCGGGGAAAGACCTCCTCGCATCTTTTGCCTATTCTTCAATGTTTCGTCCCCCACGGGTATGTGTGTGTATTAGAATCACAAGCCTTTTGTCACATGAGTGGGAAATATCTCATTCTACTGTGATGCTTGTGTTTGACTTTGTCCGAGTGCTTCTTCCCGCTCAGACGTTTTTATTTTTACGAGCACATGCTGTCCGTTTTTGTCCCTTCTGTCTTTTGGGATTTGGGCCATGCCCCTCTGCCCCAACATTATGAATACATTTTCCCTTTCCCCTCTAGCATGTCATGGTTTCCGTGGTAAAGGTAGCGGGGAGCCCGCTGGACCTCTTGGCCGGCGCCAGGAGTGAGCGGCATCTTCAAACCTAATACCGCATGCACTCCCTGCGGCGTTAGACTGTCAGGAGAGACGCAAAGTTTTAAAAAACCAAAGCTACAGATTTTATATCATCATAGATTGTCCCTTATAACTAACTCTGAAAACATAGTGAACAATTCTATCCTTCCGCTGAAGGAGAATCCTGCCTACAAACCGTCCCGGGAATGATGGTGCACATTACAGGATCCACCCGCCTGGGGGGACCTGGCTCCACACATCCCTCTCCCCACAAACCCAGCAGGAACTCAGCCCTGCATCCCGCATTAGCAGCAGGCTCAGATTGCCACCTGCTGGATGTATAGGCAAAACCAAATAAAACAAAAGCAAAAAGCAGGTTTTGCTTAGAGGAGAACCTTTTACTGTAGGCAGAAATAATAAGCACCTTTTCATTTTGGAAACCTATCATGTGCGGGGCACCATGGCGGAAACTCTCTCACAACAGCTGCAAGGTGGGTCAGATGGAGGATCCCAGGTCAGATGGGGGATGTCGGCTCAGAGCTCAGATGCTTTTTGCAACCCTGTCATTTAACATAACACCATGTCTAAGAACCCAGGGAACCCACTGGGAAATGAAAATGTTGATGAGGAAATTGATGTTCGAGTAAACCTTGTCACCTAGGGAGACACCATCATATATGTACAGAATAATTTACAACCTTCCCGGCAAGCCTCCCCCCTCTACTTGAGATTTCGTCCATGGGGGTGGCAGAGACGGTGACGGTGATGGGGAGGGTGGTGCCAACCAGCAGACACACATTACCTCATCTAAACCTCTCAGGATGCCAAGGAGGAGGTGGTCCTAGGGCTGTCTTCACTTTACAGACGAGGAAGTCACATAAGGGAACCAAGAAGCTTACAGGGTCACCGGCTGAAATGGGCCATCCTCTTCTGCAAAATTTCATTCTGGGACGATGTGCACTTTCTACAGCCATGTGAACCACCGAATAACGGATGTTTCAAATTTGGCCCAACTAGCACATTTTGGAAGCTACTTTGTCAAAGGGAGAAAAACTGCAGAATGCATCCCCAAACCAAATACAAAACATGTTTACACTTCTGCGCTTAGCAGGAGGAACACACTGTTCTCCATCAGGGAAGACGTTTGAAACTTCGCGCCTGCTCCCCCAACCCCTTCCAGCGTGTGAGGGTTACAGTTCCGTAGCCAGCCTCAGTAAGCCTCTCTGTCTGCTCCCTGTGAGCCTGAAGTTTGTGCTAATCTGTCCCGGTAGCCAGAGGAGAGTCGCACTCGGGACCAGGCTGGAGCCCAGGGTCTGCAAGCGGTCCCCACTCACACCAGCTCAAGGTGCTTCATTTGCCCAGTGCCCGGGCGTCTAGCACCTGGCAGATGCTCCACAGCCATTTGGTGAATGAGTGAAGGCAGGCAGCATGGACGGAGCCCCGCAGGGGCTCTCTGCCCAGTGCGACGCCCACCATGGAAAGTTCCCACCGAGGAACAGGATGACCATGGCATGGCCAGAAGAGCCAGGGGGCTGTGGGGATCCCACCAGAGCAAGCCCCTTGCTGTCTCTCCCTCCAGCACCCCCTGTGCAGACGTTTACCCAGGAGTTAATGATTCTGAGTCTGTGCAGTTGTTGGAGTTGAAACACGGTGAGCATGCGGACTGCTCTGAAGCAGAGTTCTCCATGCCTGGTTGTAGTCACAGCTGTGAGCATCCACAGATGGCAGGAGAGAAGCACTCCAGGGCTTCTGGGAGGGGAAGCCAGGTCTGTGCCAGAAGAGAAAAGGATGCTGGGCCCATGTTAGCATCCTCTTGCCTTTGGCAGGTGAGGGGGACACACATTTCCCCACAGCTCAGGCTCATTGCATCAGTCACTGGGGCACCCAACCAAGATGGTGGCCACTATGGCCACAGTCACTGAGAGTCAGTGAAATAAGGGGTTGCCAGTCAGTGGTCTT
>NC_138376.1:129619093-129660934 GCF_054177405.1 Leptonychotes weddellii | reverse complement strand
GATGATGGTGATGATGATGATGATGATGGTGATGATGATGGTGATGATGATGGTGATGATGGTGGTGATGATGATGGTGATGATGATGGTGGTGATGTTGGTGATGATGGTGGTGATGGTGGTGGTGATGATGGTGATGATGGTGATGGTGATGATGATGGTGATGATGGTGATGATGATGGTGATGATGGTGATGGTGATGATGATGGTGATGATGGTGATGGTGATGATGATGATGGTGATGATGATGGTGATGATGGTGATGATGGTGGTGATGATGATGGTGATGATGATGGTGGTGATGTTGGTGATGATGGTGGTGATGGTGGTGGTGATGATGATGATGATGGTGGTGATGGTGGTGATGATGATGATGATGATGGTGATGATGATGATGATGATGGTGATGATGATGGTGATGATGATGGTGGTGATGATGGTGATGATGATGGTGGTGATGATGGTGATGATGATGGTGATGATGATGGTGGTGATGGTGGTGATGGTGGTGATGATGGTGATAAGGAAGATGATAATGATAGTGGTGATGGCGGTGATGGTGGTGATGATATGATGGCGATGATGATGCTGATGATGGTGATGGTGGTGAGAGTTTTGAAGGGGAAGCTGGTGGCTGCCGTAAGGCACTCTGTACTACTAGATAAACTGACTGTCCAGCAGCATGAGAACAATACTGAACTTTTCCACAAACATGAAATATTAGGAGAGAAAATGTCGGGACCAAGAAGCAGAGCTCTGTCTATCAGCTGGAATGTAAAGTCACCTACACAGTGATAAGCTTGGTAAACAAAACAAAGAGCTTTGGAATTTCTGAACCCTTGGCATTACCGGTGAGAAACAGCCCAGACAAACGCCTCCCACGCAGAGGGATGTTTATCCTGCCATCTCAAGTACAGCTGGCGGGCTGGGTGCATCTGAAGGGCCACTCGAATTGGAGAGGACAATTTTGTTGACTTTGAACGGTGTAGATCAAGATAGCACGCACATGGGTCTTCTCAGGCAGGCTTTGGATGGGGATGGAAACATTCCCGGGCAGACACCAAGCCTCACCGACAAAACCATGAGTCTGTAGAATAGTGTGCACATCATCAGGCCTGAGAATACTGGAGGTGACTGTTGAAGCACATTCCCATAAAATGGATGTAGAGACGTGGTTTTATCTTAAGCTAATGTACAGATACCTACTTAATATGCAAGGCAATTTAAAGTGGAAACTGATGTTACAGTAATGTTAGTATTGAAACGAGGAAAGAATATAGATAGCGAAATGGTCGCTTATTCTGCAGGTTAGGAAGGGAGTCGGGAGCGCTGAGATGAGCTCTAGGAGACGGGACATTTCAAAGGGACATGGGTGTCTCGAGGCCGCCGAGTCTCAGCACATTGACTTGGTGTATGTAGCTCATTTCTTTTCGAAGCAATTTTCCTTTCTCTTGGTTCAGGCATTCTGCAGGAGAGGATGTGGGGTATGCATAGTCAAAAGAATGCTACCGCGCAGCAGGAAATGGCCCAACTATGAGCTGCGGAGAGAAGGAAGAGGGCCCTTAGCACAGGGGCGTCACCTCGAGAGAAGTCGAAAACCACAGCGGACCGCTCCGTACGCTGCCACCAGATGGCGCCACAAACCCTCCCTGCGTGCCTGGTCTGGGTAACTCGCAAAATTAAAGTGTAATTCTTTTGTGTGACCGGCTATTTACAACATAGTTGTTTTCAACTCGATATAACACAGGTTTGTATCAAAATCCCTTAATTCCATACGGTAGAGCTGACGTTTTAAAAACATACATTTATAACAGATCAAAATATACTTGACCTTGTCAATCTGATTTTTGGTCAATTGCAATTTGTGTTTTACTTGCAGTCACTTTCTCTCAGACCCTCAACCTGTCTTCAAGTCAACAGAATATACTTTAGTTCTATGTTCTGCCCGTGGACATTCATATGTGTTGTTTTCTGTCTTACCGTAGCCTGTGGTCATAAAAACCAGATACGCTTGGGTGATGGGGGATACTTATTCACACAAGTGACCTCTGCCCTTTTGGAGGACCAAGTGGCTTCTGCACGTGGTTCAGGGTGACCTCCACCCTCCCTTCACCAATCCCACAGGAAACAGGATGTGAAACCGTCTGCACTCCCAGATAGGCTGGGTGAGCATGGTGGTGTGTTGTGAGGCCGGCCGGCAGGCGCGTTCCCGGGCTTGTCATCCCAGCGCGCACAGACCAGTCCTGCCAGGCACCTGGCCGTCACCCACACGCCACCGAGCGATGCTGTAGGGGGGAGAGAGAGGCAGAGAAAGCCTGTCCCAGAGAGCTGGGGACACGAGAGCAGAATGCGAAGTGTAACCCGATGGGCGACACAAGGCAGGGAGTGATGCGGACAAGCTGTCCTCACTGAATTCACGTGTGCGAGCTCTCCACGGCCACCCGGCTCTGACTTACCGGCCGCCCACGGCCTTCACCCCCACTGACCTGCTCCGGGACGCCGATGGGGCCATGTCACCGTTTCTGCAAACGCCCCGTGGGGAAGGCACCGTGCACCCCCAGGTCCCAGCTCTCGGACCTCCTGGTGGTGTGAGTTCAGGTCAGTGAAAGCAGGAGAACCAGCACCAGAATTAGTGTCAGGGTGCGGCCTGGATGTGCGTGTGGTGAGTTCCGAGCCTCGCGGGGCTTCACACCTGCTGGAGCTACGTCTGACTGTGGAACAAAGAGCCCGGAAGGGACGTACGGGCTGCCGGGTCGCGTTTCTGTCCGAGTCCTGGGGAAGCCGTCCTCAGGGTCCACCAGGGCAGGCTCACGGGGGCTCACGGGGCTGGAGGCCTTGCCCGCTGGGGCCCGGTGCCCCCCCCACAGCCTCCTTCTCAGCACGGAGCCTGGGCCCTGGGTGGGCACCGAAGCTGCTGGGAGGGACACGCACGAGCATGCAGCCGGCCTGCCCAGCATGGAGGCACCAGGGTGGGACACACTCTCTGCCTCAGCACCTGATGGACCTGCTGTGTGGACATTGATTGTGGAAAGTCGCGATTACCCCAGCCTGTTCCTGACTGGTGCCCCCCCCCCCCACCGCCCCTCGGAAGGCAGGCGTCGGGCCAGCACTGGGGTCTGGGCGCCACATTTCACCTGCAGACCTGAGGGCCTGGATGAGCTGGGGTCAAGGAAATGTGTGTGTCCTAGAATTTATCTTCTGTCTTCTGACACTAGTCAGTGCTGAGGAGAAAACAGAAATCTCCTGAGACTGTTCTTAGGCCAAACTACAAATTCCGACTAAACACACACACACACACACACACACACAGGGCAGGTCTCTGGGTCAGCACCATGGCCAGTGCGGGCCCAGCCCAGGTGGCCATGGGCACCGTCATCTGGAGGAGCCTGCGGACGAGGGACCCACACACCTGCCAGGCCGGGCCAAAGCACGGGGACCTCCTTTACTCTCCAGAATGCCCAGCGAGACCCCCGGACACCCCGTGTGCCACAGGCTTGCTCTGAGGGAGTTGAAACAGGAAGAAGCTGTGCTTTTATGAAAACATCTACTTCTGCAAATTTGATAAAAACGTAGGCTCGCGCCCTGGGGCCCTTCGCTGGGCCCTGCAACGTCCCCTTCCAGCAGGAGCATCGTTCCCTTTAGGAGGCATCTCCCCCCACAACCTCTGCAAGCCCGGTGAGGGAGCCACCTCTGTGGGAGGGGCACCCTCGGAGGACTCCCACCCAAGGGCCCCCGGGGGAGCCAAAACAGCCAGGACTCTGTGCACCTGGAGCACCCCCTCTGGCCCACTGCATGGTTGTGCCGTGGGGTCGGCGGCCGCCACAGAAGTGGGATGGACGGAAACCCTCAACAGCAGAGGCATGAGTGTCCCAGACACGTCCCAAAGCTCCACCTCCCCGTGACCAACAAACACACCAAAGCGAGAGTTTTTAGGGGCTTTTTAGAGTTTTCAGAGACTTTCACACGTTGGATCAGTGGAGATGGTTTAGAATGATATCTATTTGATGTTGCCGAGGTGGTGAGAGGCTGCAAATTGGCAGGATTCTGGAGGCCAGTCCAGAAATATGTGGAAAGCTTTAAAGACCCAGAAATTCAGCTTCTAGTCATCCAGCCCAAGAGAAGGCAGCTCTGTAGCCCAGACTTAAATGCAAGGATGTTCAAACAGCCTTTTGGGATGGAGGAAGATCAGACATCACTGAAACATCCAATGGTGGAGAATCCGTTAACTAAATCCTAGGATATCCTGGAGATGGGATACTTTGTATCCACTCTAATGACATCACTACTCTATATTTGCTAATGAGCAGGTGAGGAGATAAGCTGTATATTACCCGATCCTGTTCTTGAAACAAAATCACATACATGTGTATATGCGTGCATTTATATACGTGTGCATGTGACCATGAAGAGAGCCAGAAGGTTCTACAAGCACCAAGGGTGGGCAGTGCTGGGTGGGCTGCAAACAAGGTTCTTTCCTCATTGTTCTTTTTTTGTATGGTCGGTGGGCAATCGTGTCAACAGACACTGGTCCAGGTCTGAGGATCCAACGCACACGGCACATGGTACACACGGCAAACGCATACAGCACACACAGCACACGTGCTCAATAAATACATAAGTTCCTGTGAAGTAAGCAAGAACAATTTCAAAAGTTTGCATGAGAGGGCCGAGCCTTCTTGATTTTGGAGCTCTTTCTGCTTTGAGCACATCGGTGCAAATCCGAGACTTTGAAGAGAAAGACATCCTTGTGAAAATCCATACGGACCAACGTCAGGTACAAGCTTCTCATCTGATTACCTGCCCACCCTGTGTCCGCTCAGGGTGCAGCCCAGGTCTGGGAGCGTCCCTGGTGGGCGAGGGGATGAGGGGGCAGCAGATAGCCCCTCCAGGTCGTCCGGCTCCAGAGCTGTCGGAGCCCTGGTGACCGAGTGGGGAGAGCTGGGCTGGCGGCTGGCCGCACACCTTCGTTCCTGGAGGGGACCAACCAGCTGGCTCTCGGCATCAGCCGCCAATCTCCCAAAGAGACGGTACCTGAGGTGGGAGCCCAGCATAAACCCAGAGCCTCCGATTACTGCTGAGATGAAAAGCCGCCGTCCTTTCTTGCTGACCAGCCATGCTCTGCGGACCTGAGGAATCCTCTGGAAAGGCTGCCGATGGGGCACGAAGCCCACCAAGTCCATCTCCCTCTGTGGGTCTCTGGGGTGAGGGGAGAACCCACAGGGAGCAAACGCATGCCCTGCTCTTGGGTGCCTCCCCTTGTTGGGCACAAAGAAGGAAGCATGAGCTGGGTGCTGGTGGGGAAGGAGCCAGCTGCAGGGAGACGTTGCCAGCATGGACTCTGGCTACAGAGGAGCCAAAAGCATCAGCCGCTGGTGCTTCCACGATGCCCCCGAAGGCTCAGTGCCCAGCGCAAACCAACTTTCATCATGGTTCCATCCACATGAGTTCCCAGTCACAAGATGACGTCAGCATTGACAGGACAATACATGCTGCATGTTTACAGCTAAATCGTCGATTAACATAGACCTTGCGTTAGTGTGGGTCTGAAATAATCTCAATTCCCCCGATGTCCGAGTGGTTCCCCTAGCACCGCTTACTGAACGCCCCCCCTCCTGCCCGACGCTATCCTGTGACGAGGGGCATCGGTGCCCATCATACACCCGTCTGCCTGTCCTCTCCCTCCTACCCTGCTCTCGCTCTTGGAATTAGTGCAGCTTCACTCGATAGCACAGCGTGACTACGTCCTGCTCATTCCCCATTTCCTCCAAACTTTTCTTGACTATTCTCACACATTTGTTCTTTGTCAAAAAATTTTTAAATGCACTGGAATATTTTGTTATAAATGCTGTACTTTTATAAATGAATTTTACAAAGAAACTCTTTACAGTATTTGTCTGTTTCAAAATGATTATATCATCTATGACTAATTATAATTTTGTGTCTTCCTTACTAACATGGTGCCAATTACTTCCTCTTCATATTTCATAGCATTTCTAGAAGTTCCAGAACATTGCAATATGTAGTAGGTAATAGTAGAGACACTTGTTTTAATTCCAGCAGGTGTATATCTAGCGTCTCACTGCCAAGAAGGATCTCAGTTGGTAAAGAGACTCATCTGTTTAGAAAAGTGTATTTCTCTTCCAGCTCGACCAAATATTTACCAAGAAAATATCTGGGAGTCTGAGAAATAACTTTAGAGCAATTGTCAAATTACCATGTAACCGTAATCCTGTGCCCTCTCAAAGTAATGTGTTATGACAATGTATTTCCCCATATTCGGTTACACATGCAATCCCAGGATGGTCATGGCTTCTTACTTTTTTATATATTAAAAGAACTTCATGTAAGACCATCACATCTGTTGCCATGAGGGGGGAGGGTCTGCAGCAGGTGTGTGTGCGTGTGCACATGTTTGTACACACGTGTGTTTAGCAGAACACAGGAGTGGCCCTGCTCAAGGAACTCCCTGAGTAGCACTGTGCCCTTAGCTTTTTCCTCTCCTTTAAAGAAGTATTTTCACATATTAAAACTTTTTTAAACTAAAAAGAAATTTTGAAAAAAGTAAAGCTGCAACATTTTCAAAAATTATTATTCAGCCTTGGACACTTTAGATCTTTTTTCTCCTCTCTACAAATTTTTCACATGATTCTAATAACAAAGAGGTATGTGCAAAATTTGGACCTGCCCTTTTCTCTGGCCATCTCTTCATAATTTTCATATGCTGTGATGATCCTCCTATTTCAATTTTAGCCACCGCATAATATGCTATTGCTACTTATCCCTCCCGTATATTTCCATTGTTATAAATGTAATTTACCACTTCCCTCTTAGAAATGTAAATTTGATGAGCAGCTTTGTATATGTGATTTTTTATGGACTATGCTTGGCATAGAACATTGTGTGAATTCAAGGTGTACAAGTGTTCGTTTGATGACTTCATTTTACATATGGCATGGAAATGACCCCGCAGGACCCAGCCATGCACACTCTGGGCACCTGGCTGAGCTCTCCCTTCGGAAACGTTGCCCTGCCTGACAGAGGCTGCCCCAGGAGATCCCTCTGGCGCCTCCCTTCCCTCTGGCTTTGCCCTGGGGCTGCAGAGCTGGGGCCGCTCAGCTTTTTCTTCCCCCAGTAGTTCTCCTATTAAGGATCTTTCTGGGATTCCTATAACTTGTTCTGGAGAGATTATTATAACTGGCATTTCCAGTTTTACCCTTGGTGTCCTTTACTTTTCTTGTAGACTTTCTTTTCTTCCTTCTTTCCTGCGGACTCCTGACCGTTACCTCCATCTGATGCTCTACTTCATCAATCTATCCTGTACGTATCCACCTGTGATGTTGTGACTTATAATAAGAAATATATATTTATTGAGTCTTTGTCCCGATTTGCAGCACAGAGCACCTAAAACCCTTGGAATTTCCCAAGTGCTGAGAATGATAAACATGTCTTTTTTTGTGTTAAGGAGGTGACTTTTGGAAAGCCGCCCCCAGGGTGGGGGCAGGTTGCCAGGGGAACCAATCACAGGACCAGAGTCTCCGAGAGCTTTCAGTCCCACCCCCTGCCCTGGGGGAGGTGAGGGGGCTAAAGTTGGGATTCAATCACCAATGGCCAATGAGTTCATCAATCAGGCCTGTGTAAGGAAGCCTCCATGAAAACCCACAAGTCGGGTTTGGAGAGCTTCTGGTCTGTGAACACGTAAGAATTTGGGGAGAGTGGGGCACCTGGAAAGGTCGCGGGGACCCCAAACCCTCTCCCATACCTGCCCTTTGTGTGTCTCTCCCATCTGGCCATTCCTGAGTCTATTCCTTCCAAAAATACTGGTGATCTCCTGAGTTCCCTGAGTTTAAGGGGTCGAACCAGTTTCACTGGTTGACCAGCCCTGTGAGCCACTCTAGCAAATTAATCAAACCCAAAGGGGGGGTGCTGGAAACCTCCTATTTACAGTCTGTTGGGCGGAGCACAGCTGACAGTCGGAGGGGGGCGGAGTGGGTGGATTTGAGCCCCTAACCTGTGGGCTCTGTCTCCAGGTAGACAGGGTCAGAACTGAGTTGGATTGTAGGGGCCTCAGTTGCTGCCCAGCATTGCTGAGTAGGGGGTAGCCCCCCAAACCCGCCCACACACCCACACACGCCCACACACCCACACACGCACACACACACAAGCACACCCACACACGCACACACACACAAACACACACACACGCACACACAAACACAAACACACCCACACCCACACACCCACACACACACCCACACCCACACACGCACACACATACAAACACACCCACACACACACAAACACACCCACACCCACACATGCACACCCACACACACAAACACACCCACACACACGCACACACGCACACACACACATACAAACACACCCACACCCAAACATACCCACACACGCACACACACACACACAAACACACTCACACCCAAACATACCCACACATGCACATACACACACACACAAACACACCCACACCCAAACATACCCACACACGCACACACACACACACACAAACACACCCACACCCACACACCCACACATGCACATACACACACACAAACACACCCACCCACACACACACACAAACACGCACACACACACAAACACACCCACACACGCACACACACACAAACACACCCACACAAACACAAACACACCCACACACGCGCACACACACGCGCACACACGCAAACACACCCACACACGCACGCACACACACACGCGCGCGCGCACACAAACACACCCACACCCACACACGCACACACACACATACAAACACACCCACACCCACACACCCACACATGCACATACACACACACCACAATCTCTTTATCCATCATCCATCAGTGGACACCTAGGTTGTTTCCACATCTTGGTTATTGTGAACAATGCTGCAGTGAACGTGGGGGTGCACATGGGTGTTTTCGTTTGCTATCACACTAATTTTATTTGAAATACTATGCTAGTTCAGGGGCGCCTGGGTGACTCGGTCAGTTGAGCGACTGACTCTTGATTTCCGCTCAGGTCATGATCGCAGGGTCCTGGGCCTGGCTCCCCACTCGGCGAGGAATCAGCCTGGGGTCCTCTCTCCCTCCCTTTGCTCCTCCTCCGCCAGCTCCAGCTTGGCTGCACGAGTGTCGCTTCTCGCGCCCTCTCTCAAACACATACATAAATACATTCTTTAAATATGAGCTACATGCCGGTTCAGTCCTGAACAAACACAGTCAACAGTGCGCTAAATCCTGCAGCCTTGCGGAGGCTGGGAGTCCGTGTGTCACTAACCTCAGTAAGTTTGCCGAGAGGCGCGGCGAGCTGCGTCTAGCTCAGTTCTGGGCCAGCCGGCCAGCGTCCCAACACATCCTGCCCCCGCCCCCACGGCCGCCTCCACTCCACCCATGTCGCCCGCTCGGCACCCTCAGCGGGTGCGGGGCTCCGGCCCCTCATGGGCCGGCTGCGGTTGCGTGGCCGCTGGAGGCCAGCTGGGAGAAACCGTGGGGCTCGGAGCCCCTTCGACAGAGGAGCCCCGGGATTCACGAATGCATTCGCTAAGGCAGTGAGCTCCTTTTCCACAACGAATCCAAGTGGGGTCCATCCTAGATCCTACAGTCTTCTCGCACTGTAACAGTCCGTGGTGCACTGGGGGGCGATTTCCTGCCGACCTTCCGTGCCGGGGCACGTCCTCCCTGCTGGGGTTCTTACCACCCGCTGGGGCACTTCCTCTGAGCCAGGGTACTTACTCCCTGCCAGGTACTTACTCCCCGCTGCAGTGCAGTACTTACCCACGGGGGCACTTACTCTGGGTCCGTGAGTGTTTGCCCCTTCCGCTGGGGCAAACAGTGAGCACTCAGTAGATACTGTTGATCGGATTAATCGGACATGGGATATGAGTGGAAGGCGCTTAAAATCATCCTAAAAGTCACCCTGTTTTCTCTCCTGTTGGCAGTAACACACACAACCTTCTTTACCAACTATAATAATGTCTGTTCTGCCGGAAAGTCGCTGATAAACTCAGCTGTCCAAATCACAACCAAGAATGGAGAGATGGACCAACAAGATCTCTGCGAATAATTTAAAGAAAATCCCCGAAGTTTAGGTACAGGGGCGCTCATTGTACTCACCTAAGGACATCTGGGCAATTTCCAGGAGGCCACTCACTGTGATTCCCACCCTCTTCCGCCGCATGGCTGTGCCATCGCAGATCAGAGAAGGGAAATGAAGGGGTGACAGGAGAAAGACTGATTACACAAGAAGTGATAACCGACAGATGATTAATAACGGAGAGAAAGAAAGTTAAAACAGATAAAATGAAAGACAATTTTTTTAAATTTGGGGTAGGGCGATGGAGGGAGAGACAAAGGGAGAGCGAGAGGTTCTCAAGCAGACTCCCCACTGAGCACGGAGCCTGACGTGGGGCTTGATCTCAAGACCGTGAGATCATGACCTGAGCCAAAACCAAGAGTCAGACACTCAGCAGACTGAGCCAGCCAGGCGCTCCAGGGAAAAACAAATTCTAGAGTGATGTGGCCGCCCTGGGCCCCTGGAGCAGGTGCCCTCCATGCAAGACGCCGTATTCACCCCTGAAAATGTCACTATGCAACACAGCAAATGCATGAAAAATCAGCCACATTAATAAAAAAAAAGTTTCAGTGTGGTGAGTGTGCGATTCAGGTAGGCGGAAAGATACTAGCATGTATCTCACTAAGATACCCAACTATAATAAATAGCATTTTTAAAGTTCTGTGTTTTAGAGACTGAGTACGTGTGGGCATCTCTGCCTCAGCTACTCGTTTCCCAGGCACGCGGCATGTGACCTGTGAGCTCTGGATAGAAGGACAGAGGCGGGTTGCTGCGGGCTTGTTTTCCGAGCTCAGTGAAACCTCGGACTCTGGTCCCAACAGAACGTCCCTCTGTTTCAGTGCCAATGCCGCTCACACACGTACATGCTGCTGAGCTGTCCAGATCTGGGCCACGCATCCGGCCACGGGCAACGTGGTGTCTGTGTTGGCATCCTGGGGCAGATGTCACAAAGGAGCCCAGACCGGGCTTCCAGCAGTAAAATCTGTTCTCTCACAGTCCTGGTGAGCAAACGGCCAAGACTGAGGTTGGCAGGGCCGTGCTCCCCCCAAGGGCTCTGGGGGGGGGGTCCCTTCCTGCTCCATCATTGCCCTGGTGGCGCCAGTCTACCTTCGCATGCCTCAGTTTACAGACGCCTCGCCCCGTCTCTGCCTCCATCGTCACATGGCCTTCTCCTCCCTGTCTCTGTGTCTCTTCTCCTCTTCGTATAAGGACACCAGTCATATTGGGTCGGGGCTCCCCCTGACCCCCACAGGACCTCCTCTTAACTTGATAGGGCAGCAAAGACCGATTTCCAAATAAGGTCTCATTCACAGGTTCTGTGGAAGGACCTCGACACATCTTCCTGCAGTCGGTAGAACCAGCACTGCCAACTTCCAGCACTTGACAGAGTACGGGGGGAACAGATTCCCTGCAGCCGCATCTCGCCTGAGGACAGACCAAGGAAAGAGCTGGGGCGGGGCCTCCTGGCCATCGGTGTGAGCTGTAACAGGGCAGCTTCAGACGGCAAGCTGGGGATTCCAGGCAGGGGTATGGGTAAGTGGGAAGTTGGCAATGCTCTCCTCCAGGCTTATGAACAACCACAAAGAACAAAAAACCCCCAGGAGCAGACCACACACACCCTCCGGGCATCATGACACCTGGACCATAGCCTTTCTTGAGGTCTTGCGAATGTCGCCCGAGGAAGCTCGGAGCTGTGTAGCAGCGGGTCAGTGACAACCCATCCCCAGCACCAAGGCCTTTGCGATCCATTTGTCCTTCTTGTGCCAGCTCACAGATGGCATGGGCCACCTTCGTTCCAGTGGGTCACTGCTCTGTCATCGCTGTAGCTAAAAGGGAGTAGAAAGGGGAAAGTAAATTAAGACCCACAGGAGCGCCCTGCTGTAAGGTGAAGCACCTAGTGCTTTGGACGGTATTTATACTGTTCAATTGCACTGCGGCGTGTCATTTTGCAGTGCAGAAAAAAGTAGAAAGGCTAAAACTCGCACAGCCCTTACAGTGCCAAGCGGTTTCTGAATGTTTTATAAATATTGGCTCAATTAATCCTCAGACACCCCTGTAAGTAAGTACTATTGCTAACCCCATTTTACAGATAGAGAAACAAAGGCAGAGAGAGGTTAAGGTACCTAAGATCACACAGCAAGAAGGTGACAGAGTCAGGCTTTGGACCTCAAAAGTCAGGCTCCAGAATCCATGTGCTCAGCCTCTGGCTACCAGTAGTTCCCTTGTCCATTTTTCCTTCGGACTGATCCCATGAGTTAGTGGAAAGGACTGTTTCGACGGGTATAAAAGTTAAATAACAGATGTAACAGTAGACTTTATAATGGTTTGCTAACATATTCATTTATTCCACAAGCTTCCACTGGCTGACTAAGGAGCTCGCTCACTAAGTGTCGAGTGCAACAGGGAAGAGCAGATGCAGATGGCAGGGTATGACGGATGTTCTCCAGGCTCCGGAACTGGGAAGACTGTTTCCTGCTTGTCTAACCACACCACCTTGCTGGGATCCTCTCTGAGCCTCAGTGTCCTCCTCTGTCAAATGGGAAGGTTGGTTACGGGGTCCATGGCTGGCATTGTTGACAAACAGTTGAGCTGAGGTTTCAGAGTCCAGAGGAAGAGCGACTAACTGGAGCTGGGAAGAGCTCTGCTTGAGGTGTTACTTCTGAGTATGGTCCTGGTAGATGAACAACCCTTCTGGGTGTATGGATTTCAGCAGGAAGCAAAACAGACAGAACTATGTGAGGTACTGGGGCTCACGCTGGAACTGGAGGAGGCCGGACATACCGTGATGTACTAGAAGATGACAAGTGTGAAGGAAACCAAAGCTGGGAATAGCCAGGAGTGGGGGCAGGTGGGGATGAGAAGTCGGGATTTGAAGGAGAGGTGGAAGCAGCCTCCCGGAGACTGCAGCTGGGACCCTGGCACCTGGAGCCCAGGGAGCACTGAAGCGGGGCACCTTGCAGCTGGGTCTACAGCGAGGGTCCTGAGCCAATTCCCAGCCCCACCCCACCCCACAGGCCTGGGGGTCTGTACGTGCTCTTCCAAGATTTGGGCCCATCGGCCCCTACCCCTAAAGGTTTCTGCGGGAATGTCACTAGGTCAGAGAGCGTGCCTGGTCGCCCCAGGTAGTGATCTGATAAATCCCCTGGATGTTAATCCCAGGGAAGTTTAACTTTCAGGACCCCTCACTCCCAGGCCCTCCCACCGCCCAGAAGCTGCTTTTTTGTCTGCGGACCATCTCAGTCCTCCCTTGGAGGAAACATCCCTCCTTGGGGCCCCCGCGATTGCAATAGCTTCGTGGCCACGGCAATGGAACCTGTGCCCAGCGCCCCACATAACACCGGACTCTCCCCGCGCCTCCGGGGCAGACCTTCCCTCTGGGGGTCCCCGCCTTCTGCGCAGCGCCTGCAACGCGAGTGGGTGCGCGCGCGGGGCTGCGGGGGGGGGGAAGCGGACGTTCACGGTCGGCTGCCCAGGCCGGGAGTCCGGGGCAGTGGGGGGACTCGGAGCCCCGGCAAATGGGGTTCAGCTCGCTTCCAGAGCCGGGAGTGCGACGGTGCAGGGGCTTCTCGGAGGCCACGCGCTCACCTCTCCGCGTCCAGGACGACCCCCGGACGGGCGACCCCGGGAGGCTGCAAGCCCAGGATGCTGTAGCCCTGGGAAGGTGCGCAATCCCGGCACAGGCCGAACGCTGAACAATGCGACCCCGGATCCATGTGACCTCGGTATGCTGCGACCCCCGGACTGATAACCCTGGGACGGGCAACTCTACCCGCTGCAAGTCAGACGAGCCGCGCCCCTCCCCTCTGGCGAGGAGTGGGGACCGGGCAAGGGCCAGGGACCCCGCGGGGCAGAGCGGGAAGAGGCGGGGCAGGGAGGAAGAGAACGGGGGAGGGGCTGGGACGGGAGGGGGCGGGGCGGAGCGGAGAGAGGCGGGGCAGGGAGGGGGGAGGGGAGAGTACGGGGGCGGGACTGGACCGGGACGGGGGAGACAGGGGCTGGAAGGTAGGGTAGCTGAGAGAACGGGACGGGCCCAGGATGGCAGGGGCGGGGCCGGAGGGCGGAAAGGGAGATGGCGGGGCCGCGCGGGGCGGGGCGGGGCAGGGAGGGAGGGTAGAGGCGGGATAGGGAGGGGAGAGGACGGGGGCGGGGCTGGGACGGGAGGGGCGGGGCAGGGGGCGGGGCCGGGCGGAGGGGGGCGAAGCGCCGGCCAATCCGCAGTTCGGACGCGCCCCCTCCGATCTCCCCCAACCGCCGCCTCTCCCCGGCTCCGCGGAGATCGGGAAAAGCGGCGGCTGCGTTCACGCTGCTGCACTCGGATCCCGACCTGGATCCCAACCCCGATCCGGACCCCGATCCCGACCCTGACCCCGACCCGGACCCGGACCCGGAGCCGGAGCCAGACCCCGACCCGGACCCAGACCCCGACCCAGACCCCGACCCAGAGCCGGACCCTACCCCGGACCCCACTCCAGACCCGGAGCCTGACCCCCGCCCATTCCCCGACCCCGACCCGGAACCGTGAGCCCGACCCGCACCAGGACTGCGACCCCCCGCAGGTGAGCGCGTCCGTCCCCTCCCCGTGGCCCCTCCCACGGACGGGCAACTGGGGGCCGCGGGCACCCGGCAGGAAGGGCTGTCACCTCGCCGCGCCGTCCGCCTTTGGGAGTTTGCGCCCCGAAGTCCAGAGCAGAGGGCCCAGGGCCCTCCCCTGGGCCCCCTGTTGCCCCCTCGGTGGCTTCTGACTTAGAGGCTGGATGGGGGTCCCTGCTCCCAGGCCCTTTGGCCCACCACCCTGCCTCTCCCACCATCCCTCTCCCCCTCCGCCTCTTTCCCTCTGCACCCGTCCGCCCTTTCCTCCTGGACCCCGAGGCAGGTGCGCAGGGTGCGTGGGGTCTTCAGTCTCCTGGCCCCACCTTCGACCCTGGTGTGGCCTGAAATTTAGGTTTCCTGAGCTTGTTTGGAGCGGCTGGAGTCAAAAGTGCCTAAACAGACTTGGAGGAGGCTGGCGGGGATGTGGGTCTTCCGGGCGGGCAGCCTTGTTGTGGCCTTGGTGGAAAGCATGGAGGGGAAACACAGGAGGGGGTCTCCTCCCTGCTCCTAAGGGTGGGGGAGGGAGGGGTACAGACTCCAGTGGTGCAGGACCCACTGCCGGGTGTGCAGGCTTAGGTGGTTTGGGTAGTTTGTGTAGGGGTGTGTGGGGGTGGGAGGTGACAAAATGACATCTTAGCATTTAATCACAAAGTGGGGGATGTTTCCTTTGTTCCAGGAGGCCCTCTAAAGCTCCTGGAAATAAGGCTAGGGCGAAAGTGAGCAGACAGTGGTTGGGGAGGTGGGGTGGGTCTGTGAGTGTGGAGTCAGAGGTGACCACGGGGGTCGCGGTCCGAGGAGTCAGTGCGTGAGTGCAGGCATGTTCCCACCTGAGCGGACCTTTGAAGCAAACTGTGGGAAGGTTGCTGCCAGCCGGGTGGCCCGACACAGGCCCATCCCCCTTTTCTGTGGGACCCCAGCCCCCAACGATTAAGGGTCAGCAGAAAGTGAACTGGGTCCCACACCCGCCCACCCGGATCCAGCCTGTCTTAGAAGAGACAGGCAGGAGGAAGCCCGGAGGAAGGTCAGCCCAGGGCCTGGGTTGATTGTTTACCTTTGGGAGCAGGTGTGTGCCGACAAGAGGAGGCTCTGTAAGTTGTGTCCAGCTCATTCTTTCGGGCGGTGCAGATTTTCTGGTGACCGGGATCGTGGGGCCCCAGGGCACCTGCAGGCCTGGCTTGGTTAAACACAGTGAAATCCTCTTGGGGCTCAGGAGGCACCAAACCCCTGCAGTGAACAAGAGATGTGGAATCCAACCTCAGGAAACCCTCAGCCCTTAGAAGACCAAGGAAGGCAGGAACCCTAGCACTCTGGTGTGCTTTTCAGCAGGCCGTGGCCGTGGCCGTGGGGGTGGGGGGGTGTCCAGCTGTCCAGGCCGGGGGGCACTGCCTGCTTACCTGGCCCCCCATAGCCAGACTGGTCTGCCCCGAGCTGTCTGTTTTGTCCCATCTGCTCAGCCATGCACTCGGCCCTCCTGACGGTCCTGGAGAAGGTCTGCATCCTGTTTCTTCCAGAAGTTGCTGTAAATTCTGAGGAGCTTTGATGGCCAGCTTTGACTAATGGAGGCATTTTGCTCTTGCAGTGCGTTAAACCGTCTACGGATAACATATAGGATGTGAGTAAATCCGCAGCTTTTCTGGCACATTTCGTGTTCCTTTACTTAATCCCGGCAAGAGGTCTCACATGGGTGCATGGGGCTGAGAACCCGGGTGGGGAGGTGTTAATTACAGTGCAGCTTGTCTGCTCTTGTACAAATGCTTTCTTTGTTTAGCGAGTGACAGAACCATTTCTTTACTTGTAGGAGGTGTCCACGTTTGTTTTGAAGTCTCAGGATTCTTAAGACAGTGGTTTCCAGAGATCTTTCCCACCCAGAATCCCTTGCTTAAATTTTTGTTTGAAGTACCATCCTAAGGCTCAGACCGTGCACTTTGTACGGGACAGGAATTGTGCGTTCTGTTTTTAAAAGGACGGGGCTTTGAAGAGCAGCTCTGGTCACTCTCGGGGCCCGACCCCAGGCCTGGGAACTGTCAGACAACACCTGTTGTCGAGCAGAGCTCTCACCACAGCGGTGCTATGGTCACCTGGTCTTAGCTCTTCTGCCATCCCGTTGAACACGTGATGTGACCCTGGGCACCCAGGGCAGGGGTGGGGGGGCAGGGGCAGCATGGTGGGCCTAGGCGGCCAGTGACGCTCCCAGCCTTTCCCTTGCACCCCCCGGCTCGGCGGCCTGTCCGTGTGCCCGCTCGTGTTGCAGCTGGGGAGCCCGGCCGGGAGGCTGGTGTGAGCTTGTCCCAGAGGAGCCAGCCCACTTGCAACACCGGCGTTCCGACGATGACTGCGGCAGGCTACGGACCAGCACCCACTCAGTGCTGCGGGGTGTCGGCCCCTTAATTCTGGCCTGAGCTTCTCCAGCTGCCCGCGTGACCCTGGGCTCTCACTGTCCTGCCGATGGCACCTGGCCAGGACCCTGCCTCAACACCCCCTCCTCCGGGAGCTCTCGGAGGGACGGGGGGTGGCGGCGCCGGTGAGGGCTGGCTCCCCGGGCATGGCCCACACTCTGCGATGTTGAGAAGTAGCACAGTGATCCGTGAGGGGGTCAAGACCCGGGTTACTTCCACCGGCAGTTTAATGGAGGAGGAAAGAGTGGATGTTTATGGAGTGTCCATGACACCCAGGACACCAAATCCTGCTCTCGGGACAGCACAGGCGTGACCCCAACGGTCACCGTGGGACCCCCAAGAAGGAGGCTGAGAGTCTGCTTAGATGAGCCCGCTGAGCCCCGAGGCCTGGCTCACCCTGCCCTGCGCCTGCCGCGCCAGCTCGAGGCCACCGGGGACAGGCCCTATTCTCCCAGGTTCCCCTGGCCCGCTGGCCTGGCTGGGACTGCCGCGTGGCCCCCAGGAAGAGGCTTAATGGGGGGTGAGGGAGGCACTGTTGAAATCACTGAAATCAGTTCTTTCTTTGACCAACTGTTCGTGGGGCACCTGCTGTGTGCTGTGAGTCAGGCTGATGGCAGGACACACAGGCTTCCACTCTGCTCCCGTCCAGGAAGCCCCAGACAGAGACCCTCACTGCGTCACAGCGAAAGGTGGTGCCACGGTGGGGCTGGTGCTCTGAGGAGAGCACCTCGGCATTTCTGGTCTCGCACGTCTGCAGGGCCCTGGGGACCTGCCCCGAGAGGCGAGGGTCACAGCGTGAGGACACCCACAGATTCGGTGGCAGAACGGTCTGTGTGGCCATCAGCCCGGGCGTCTCAGGGTCGGGGCAGGTGGTGGGAAGGAGCCGGGGTCTGAGGTAGCACTTTGCAGGTGGAGGGACGCTGGGACTGAAGGTCCTGGTGGGGGGCTTGGGGAATTCCAAACCAGGAGAGGGCAGGGGGAGGGCAGGGGGGAAGGGGAGGGCGGCCCACCACAGCCAGGGTTAGAGGGGCCGAGGGAGAGTGGGGCCCTCATGTTGTCCCATCATAGTGTCTGGATGCCCAGGCCCCTGTGTGGAGAGGTGAAGGGAGGATGGAGGCTGTCAGGTGAGCAGGCTGCCCCGGGGGCCCCAGCAAGGGACCACAGGTGGACAGAGGAACAGAGGAAAGCGTCAGAGTGACGGGAGCAGTGGCCTTCCGGCAGCAGGTGCATGGCCAGTGGGGAGAGAGGGGAAGGAAAAGGCATCCCGGGGCAGCCGAGCAGACAGGGCAGCTGGGCCCCGGGGTCCAGGACGAGCGTAGGAGGACGCAGGCAGCTCCCACGCGCTCCGCCGGGGGCCTTGCCCTCCAGACCACGTGTGTAGATGAGGAAAGTGGGTGTGGGATCTGGGAAGTAGTAGTCAGCGTTCTCCATGAAATGGAGATGGAACCCACAGGATGTACGTGCAGGGGAGACTGGGGGAGACGGGAGGTTTGCAGCATTTCGCTCACGGGCTTGTGGGGCTGGAGACGCAGGTAGAGCTGAGGCTGCCGCTCGCAGCCGGAGGCCCTCGGAGGAGAACCCCTCCTTGGTGGCCCTCAGACTTTTCTTTTGACACCTTCAACTGATTGGATGTGGCCCACACATGATGGAGGAGGCTCAGAGTCTGCTCACATCGAGATTAATCTCACCTAAAAACACCTTCACAGCGGCATTCAGATGATGTTTGACCACGCCCCTGGGCACTGTGGCCTGGCAGAGTGGACATATAAGCTGACAGTCCCCGGGGCTCTGCAGGGCAAGGCTGTGCATGGTTCTCACCACTGGGCACAGCCCTGCCGGCCCCCTTCAGGTCCCAGGGGAGGCTAACCAACATCTGTGGCTATGAGCCCTGATAAATAAAGGCTCCCACCATGCTCTGCTCACCCTCTGAAAACAGGGGCAAGAATTTAATGGAGCACATTCACTATGTCTTCATCCATGCTTTGCCATTTGTTGGTTTGTAAACCCCGGGAGCTTCCTGGGTGAAATTCAAAACGGGGCCCCATATACAGAGGGCCAGGAGCAACTGAAGAAAGAGGCAGGCGCCTCCAGATTGGCAGGTGGCTGTCTTAACAAGCAAGGGAATTTACGGACAAGGCTTGTCGTGGGCGACCTCAAGACGCAAAGCTCCCTGCGCCTGCCTGCCAGGATCTTAGAAGTTTATATAGAAGCCTTCACGGGGTTCAGTCACGTCTACTGTCCAGGTGGTCTCAACAGCACCCACTCTCCCCAGGCTGAGTCCTTGGAACATCTCCCACCGGGCAGGGGAGCGGGATGGGGCCTCCAAATGCCGCGTCCAGCTCGTGGATCAGGCCCTCCTGAAGAGCCCCCCCCGCACACCACTGCAGGTCCCAACGCTTAGTGGCCCAGGAGCCCCTGGTGAGGGCGTGGGACAGGGTGAGGGGAAGCTGGTGGCCTCACCGGTCCTGCAGGGGTCTGCACACAGGTGTGTGTGCTCCAGAGCACCGTACAAACTCTTCCACTAAGGGCTGCCATCAAGCACGTCGGAACAGCCGCTGGAACGCAGCCAGGCACTCCGGGGCTCAGCACGCAGGGCGTGACTCAGTGGGACTCCGGGCAGCTTGCCCAGTATCCCCCGCACCTCGTCCCCAGCCTCCCGCAGGCTTGCAGGATTATAGTAGAATCAGAAACCAGTCATCTGGTCCACACAGTAGGACCTGAGACCGTTTGGGGGTCCCCCTGTGTGAGGAGCCTCTACTCTCTGGGGACGTTTCCTGCCCCACCCCACCTTGGGCATGGGAGGGTCACTGCTTACATGGACATGCCCTGAATCATCCTCTGCCCAGGGACTTGAGGGCCCCAGGGCAGCAACCAAGTGTGCTTCTGAATGAGCGAGTCAAAGATCAGAAGTTGGGGTGTCCGCCCTCCAGCAGAGGGTGCGGATGGGCAGCAAACGCCCCTCTCAGCAGAATCTGGGCCCTTGACCAGAGCAGAGCCCCACCCCCAGGGGACTCTGTCCCCTGAGAAAGGGGATAAGCAAAGTCTAGGAGCCTTGAAGGCAATAGCCTCCCACCCGCCGCACCTGGCCCCAGCTCAGGGCCAGCCCAGGGCCCTCCCCTCCCCAGGCTGCACAGCCAGCTGGCCCCCTGCAGCCCAGCCCCATGGTCAGGCCAACCTGCAGCCCCCACCCCAGCGTCTGCCCCTCTTCCCCGAGCCTGCTCCACTCCCAGGGGTCTTGCCAGGTGACCAGCTAGTGAACTGGGTAAACCAGTCCCTGGTAAGAGGTGCTCCCGTGCTCCCCCAAGCTCCACTGGCCCCTGGACCCCCCTCTCCCCCTCCTCCCTCCCGCCTCAGGCCTGGGTCGATCCTCGGGCCACCTGCCTTCCAGAGGCCAGCGTCCCTTCACCCACATGCACCTTAATGGGCTGACCTCTGTCACTCTGAGAGTTTGCTGACACTGTTCTCCCTGAGTTCCTTGAGAAAGAGAGGATGCGCATGTCGGTGCTGGACCTGAGCCAGGCTCCCGGCGGGCATTTGTGCCAGGACGTGGAGGGTCCTCGGAAAACATCCAGTGTTGGCAGAAACCAGCTCTGCGGGCGCCTGGGTGGCTCAGTCGATTGGGAGTCTGCCCTCGGCTCAGGTCATGGTCCCAGGGTCCTGGGATCGAGCCCCACATCGGGCTCCCTGCTCCGCGGGAAGCCTGCTTCTCCCTCTAATCCTCCCTCTGCTCCTGCTCTTTCTCTTTCTCTCTCTCACACCCTTTCTCTCCCAAATAAATAAATAAAATCTTTAAAAAAAAAAAGAAAGAAAGAAAGAAACCAGCTCTGCACCCTGGGAAACAGGATCAGAGCGACTTGAGGAACATGGCCATGCCTGCCAGGCCACGCCAGGGCAGACTTTGTTGCTGAAACTAGCAGCATTTCATGAATGGTGCTATGGGTGCGTGTTTAAAACATTAGCTTTATATCACTTCTTGAAGTTCGTATATATTTTAAGTTGTTCTTCTTTGCCATCAGCAACAATTTGGATCAGTAGTCTCTCTGAAGATGCTGGAAATACAGAGGGCTCGCGTCGGGGCTGTTTTCCTTGTCTGCGGGGTCACTGGGCATGGACCATGGCTGTGAGTCTGTCACGAGGGTCAGAACAGACACACGGCCAGGCCCAGGTTGCTTCCACGGGGGGAGGGGGCTCTGTCTGGGCTTGCTGAGCCACACACGCTTTCTCCGCAGAGGAAGGTGGATCAGGGCATCCTGGTGTCAGAGCCCAGGGACGTGCTGGGGGGTGCCCTCCTTATTGCCAGCCTGCCTGTGCCATGGACTTGCTCTGTCCATGCTCACTGGGAAGGACGGAGACGTGGCTTTGAGCTTGGGCCAGGCTGACTGCTGGTTCAGCATCCCTTCCATACCAGGCTGTCCCAAGTGTGAGCCCCTGACTTCTAGAAAGCCCAGTTTACAGTTTCTTTTCCGTGACTCAGTGCCAGTGCCCAGCAGGGAGCTAGCTTTTCAAAAGGTGGGCAGCAAGCAGAGGACAGTGCCGCCCCCAAAGATGTCCCTTCCAAGAATCCGCAGGCGCCGGGGAGGGACTGACCTGGGCAGCGGGTGGCCCTGTGCTGGTGTTCTGCCTGGTGTGTGAACACTTGGTCTCATGGGGGCTGAAGGGACACATTCTCTGCTGCTCCGTTTCCTTATCTGTGGTTTTGACCCTGGTTTGTAAATCCAGAACGCCCAGGCACTGTCCCCTTGCATCAGACTCCTCTGCTCACTCTCTGTGGGATCACGGGAGTGATCTTTGCAGCTGTAGGCTGGAAGGTCTGCCCCAGGGCAGCTCTGGTCTGGAGGCCCCGGGAATGCATCAGGCCTGGGAGGACACCGGACAGGGTAGAAGTAGCACCACCCTGTAGTTTGCTTCTAGCCTCATTGATCTGTTCTTGAGCCATTCTCCTATCCCCGTGGGACTTGGTTCCCTCCAGGTCAGTCTCATGGGACTGTGTATATGAAGGCATTTGGGAAAGTTAGCCAGGCTCTCTGGCGGTGAAACCGCAGCTGAGAAGGGGGCAGGGGGCTCCCGGCCGCCAGCCTGGGAAAGCTAACTCTTCAAGGCCACCTGCCAACGAGTGGCTGGCGGGGACCCGGGTCATCTGTACTACACACGCATCTCTTAAGAGGGGCCCGGCTGAACAGCAGGCACCGAGGATCGCTGTTTACCATGACGACACAGCACCATGCTGCTCGACAGATGGGACCGGAAACACAATGAAGCCAAAAACCTTTTCATTTTACCCTCTAACAAAAGGGGTTTGTTTGCCTCTTCAGTTGCGGTTTACTTGCACCTGAACTCAGTTTCCTAAGTGAGGAGCAGAAGGTTCTGGATCGTTATGAAGCAGCTCTCCAGGTGGCTGTTCAGAGAGTCTAACCATGGAGGTCTAGATTACATTCATTTTACTCCAAACAAATGCAGAGTCTCTAAAGAGTTCCAAAGACTCAGCCTCGAAATCCCATGTTTGTTTGCTGCAAAGATCTAAGAACCTCATCGGAGGTTCTGTGAAAAGACTGTGAGTTTGTCTTGGTTGACATTTGTGGGATACAGCTACCACCTTGAGCAAGTGAAAACCCTGGAGTTGGTTCATCGCAGTTGACAGGCTAGAAGTGCATGAGTGATGATCTCAACCCTGAGCTCTGAGGTGGGGGAACACATATGATGACCGTGACCTTGGGCTCTGAAGTGGGGGAGCATGTGTGAAGACCGTGACCTTGAGCTCTGAGGTGGAGGAGCACATATGATGACTGTGACCATGAGCTCTGAGGTGGGGGAGCACGTGTGAAGACTGCGATATTGAGTTCTAACAGCTTTGGGTCCTAAAAACCATCTTCCCGGACTGGATGCTGTGTGCTCCATACACATCAAGGCTGCCTTTGTTCGTCTCTTCTTTGGCCGGTCTGCCTCATGGGACAGCTGCCGTGGGGTCACCCTAGTGGTGGCCTTCTACCTGGGCCAGGTGTCCACCCATTGAGTGGGTCATTACTGAGAACTTACTTTAGCTCAGACATTTGTCACGGCCATGGGGACACAGCCGCCAGGACACACACACTGTGCTGTGAGGAGCTGGTCAGTGAGCAAGGCAGGTAATCAGCAAGACACTAGGAGAGCCATCGCAGTCCCATTGCGTGTTGGGGGTTAACAGAAACATGGTGATGAGTCTGGAAGCACTGGGCCTTCAGGCCGCTTGCCCCAGGGTCTCTGCCACCCCGCAGCTCTGATGTTGGGTGTGTGGCTTTGCGATAACGTATTAGTTTCTGAGAAGTTGTCTTAATAACCAGGAAAGACTTGGGATGTCCTTAGTCTTGTTCCATCAAGTCCTTGGAAAGTTGGCAGCACACATCAGTGATGACAACACCTTGTAGTTCACAGGACACCTTTTTCCTACTGAGCCCAAGGCAATGAAGAGATGGACCCAGGGACCCCACCCGCGCCTGGGAGAAGCTGCAGCTCCCTCTGGGGCCTGTGGGAGTTGGCAGACCAGGCAAGAAAGGGCCTCTCGACAACACTGCGTTCCAGCAAGCAGGCCAGAAGTGAAATTGGTAGGAAAGCCATGGGTGGAAGCCCAAGGCCTGGATTCCAGAGCCAGTCTGTGAGCCTCAGTTTGCAAATCTGCACAATGGCATCAATAGCCCACCTAAGAGGATCACTGAATCAAATTGGCAAATATTTTAGGCAGGTAGTGGCTTTTTTTTTTTTTTAGCCCAACACATATTTGTTGAGTACATACAGTGGGGCTGCAGCAGTGAATCAGACTTTAGGGAGCTTCCTTCCAGCGGGGGGAGAGAGACAATAGAAAAACGTGTCTAGTTACGCTCAGCTGTGAAGTGTGCGCTGGGAGTCAGGACGGGCCTCCCCAACAAGGAGACATGTGAGCTGATTTCTGAAAGCCAGGCAGATGTACAGGACAGAGCCTTCCATGCAGAAGAACAGCACATGCAAAGGTCCTGGGGCAGGAAGGCAGGGAGGCCAGAGAGCAAACAGGGCCAGCCCTTGGAGTTAACTTTCAGGCTCTGGCTTCTTTGAGGGAGGTGAGAGTCATTTTTGGACTTTGGGCAGGAGTGTGGTGATTTGCCCCCTGATCAGCAAGATTCTGGAGGCTGAGGTGTTGGGTATGGTGGGCAAGGCTGGAAGCGGAGACTTTGGGAGCCCATTGTCAGAGTCCAGGGGGCGAGACGAGAGAGGTGTGGAGCAGGGGGTGGATGGGGATACGTGGGCAGGTAGGTGAGGGGGTGTTTTGAAGGGAAAACCATCGGGATTTGCTACTGTCTGGACTTGGGGTCGAGGGGAGAAAGAAAGGAGGTGACCCCCAGTTTTGTGTCCCAAGCAGCAGGAGGGATGGAACGTCATTGCTGAGGAGGCAGTTGCCTTTGCTTCTCTTCTCAGTGAGGACAACGGCGCCTCTGGCCGCCCGTCAGTGGGCTCAGCACACGTCCCCTGAATAAATGACGAAGGGCCCCTGCCGAGGGCTGTGGCCCCGGCCAGCACTGCCCGCCGCCTGCCCAGGCTCCAGCTGTGTGAGGTCTTCTCCTCCTCTAGTGGCAGACCCCTGCTCCCACACCGGACCCCAGCGGCACCTTGGTCTAAAGCAGAGTTGCCCCCCTCTGCCTGCCAGGTGCCCTCCGGGACGTCTGGGGCCCCAGAGGCGGCAGAGGGTCTGCTCTGGCACAAGCGGCAGGATGCAGAAACAACAAGAAAGTGCACGAAAAGCCAGTCTGCTTTTTACCATCACCACGCGAGGGGTGGGAATGAGCCACCCGGCAGACAGACAGACAGACAAGGAAATCACAGGCACTTCTGTCCCAGTAACTAACGGGGGTTGAAGGGTGAGGGGTGGGAGGGAGCTCGGAGCTCCGAGGCTCAGCCTGCCTGTGTGTGTGTCTGTCTGTCCGCACAGCTCCCCCGGGCCTCCCGCCCCCGCCGCACATCACAGCGACCCTTTAAGCCCTCGGTGCCTAGCTGAGGCGGCGGGGTTCAGCTGCCTAGTGTTTGTGCGCAGGGAGGAGGCGTGCAGGGAGAGAGTGCTAAGAACCTGCGGCAGGGCTGCCAACCGCGCGCCTGCTCTTCCAGCCCCCTGCTGCAGCCCGCCCTGCCCTGCCCTGTCCTATGGCCGAGGGCGCGAGCGTCAGGGCTCGGCTGGGGTGACCCGAGCGCACCAGGGCCGTCCCACCACGTGCCCCATGCGGACGGCGGCGGCGGCCTTCAGCCGGGACCCAACTTGCGAGCCTGGTCCTCTCATCTCCGCCTCAGCGGCAGGGATGACGTCCTAGCACTAGTCGCCACCTGTCCCGGGTGAGGGGCCCTCGGTGGGACTCCTGCCAGCCCCCCCGGGGACCCCACAGCGCGGGATCCCTGCCATGCACACCAAACACTGTCCACTGCCGCCACCCTCTGGCTGACCCCGGTGACCCCCAGTTCTGGTGTCCTGTGTGGGAAGGCCCAGGAGGGTGACAAGGGCCACTGTCCACAGGGACTCCCCCCAAAATGGAGGGGCGGGGTGGAATGAGGAAGATGTCTTGCTTCTCCCCCCTTAAAGGCCGTGACCGAGGGGGCACTGCCGGGGCAATGTTGGAGGGGACGTCCCCGGGGGTCCACACCCCAGGCCCACCGTGCACCTCCAGGGAGGTCTCTGTCTACCAGCACCCGCCCCACCCCTACTCTCCAGGTCCAGGAACGGGAGGGCAGTGGGTGACAAGGGGAGATCCCAAGGGAACACAGGGCCCCAAGGACCCAGCCCCTCCCACAGCCCTTGGCGGTGGCTTTGCCCCGCAGACTCCAGGACACGCCCCTGCCGCAGCCCCAACGTGGCGTCAGGGTCTTCTTCCAGTGTCCTTGTCCTCGCCCCTGGCTGCAGAGAAACTCCATGCTCAGGGCCCCCTGACCCTTCAGTGCCCCCCTGGGGGTGGCCTCAGGGCATCCTGTGTCAGCTGCCCAGGCTTGGGGGGGTGAGCCCCTGGCCGGTCCCCTGCTCGCTGTTTGCTGGGCAGCACCTCCCGTCCCAGGCCTGGATGGATGGACGGAGCTGCAGGCAGACAGACGGCACGGCCGGGGCTGTGGCTTTGCTGTTAAATCTTAATATTGCTGGACTTTCCCAATCTGCACAGAAAGCTAAGTTAATGGGTAGCTTTGCCCCCAATTTAAAGTTTATGTCCACAACCCCCTTTAATCATTTGATGCTGCTGCTCTGTGTTCCACATGGGTGATACATCAAAGGAAATAGATATTTCCATAGAAGCCCGATTTATTTGGGGGGGGGTGCCAGGGGTTGGGTTTTTATGCTTCGTAAATGGAATTATTCCTGGTTCGTGGGACGGAGTTCATCACGGCTGCCCCCCGACTTCCTGGTGGGCCCCACAGCCCCGGACACACACCTCATCTCCCAGGACGCGCGGGGCCGAGCCCTGGAGCTCACCTTGTGGAGAGGGGCTCAGGGATGCGCGATGAATTCATAAAGGCCCAAGGTGGGTGCAGCCTTCGGTGCCTGGATCTCGGGGGCGGCAGACGGGGCCGAGGGGCTCTCCCCTCCCTGAGCCGCACCACTTAGAGCCCGCGTCCGCGGGGGAGTTTGCAGTCGCAGCCTCTCTGGCCTCCAGCCCCTCAGTCTGCCTGCGTCTGCCAGCAGGCCAGGGCTTGAGACTACAGGCTACTACTGCCTGACCCACCACGGCCCCGCTGGGGTTCTGGGTGTGGGCCATGCGTGGTGGGCATGCGGGGAATGCTCTGGACTCTGGTGGAGTGGGTAGACTTCCAATGCAGGAATGAAGAAACAGCTGCAGGCCCCCATTGTTCCGATGCTTGGCCAGGCTATGCAGGGTCCAGGGCTTGTCCCCCAGAGACCCGGCGCTCCCTGGGGATGCTGGGCGGGTGTAGGACGGGGAGCCGCAGATGCTCTTCCTTCTACCTGTTCCCCAGATGAGCAAAGGTTGTGTTCCTGGGATGCTCGCTCCAGGGAGCTGGTTTCTGTCTTGGGTTCTGTGGTTGTGGTCACCCCTCCGTGGTCTCAAGAACAGAGGACAGAGTCTGCAGGAAGTGGGGGAGGACATGTTCCCTCTGCTCTTGGCAGCATCTGGTATTTGAGGGTTTAGAGTAGCTTTAGGGGCACATTGGAAACCGCTGGTAAAGGACGTGAGCCAGGTGTTGGAAACGGTCGTCTTAGGATGGAGGGAGGCTGGTTTCTGCTCCGTGCTGTTTTCTGCGTGCTCTAGGTTTTCTGCATTGAGACCACCTTGCTCTCGTTAGTCGGGGGGAAGCACCAAGTGCCCCCTTTCCGTGGATGTGATCGGCTAAGGCAGCCCTGAGATTCCTCCCTGCACGTGCCAGACAAGCGGATGGTCCCTTGGGGGTCCCTGCGGCCAAGAAGGCCTCGTGAAGACTCAATGAAGAAGCGGGTCGGGGGGCCGTTCCTGAAAATGGGATGGGGACCATGTCTGGGCTGGGGTCCGCATAAAAAGGGATGATGCCCTCAGCAGGCAGAGGTGACCCCCACACATCACAGCAGAGGCCCCAGGAATCCCAGGAGCTTGCGGATCAGCACCTGGTGGCTCAGCATCCCAGCCTTCAGGCTGAGGAATTTGAACTCGAATCCCTGAATGAGAATGCTGGGGAATTGGAACCCAGGCAGGGAACCACATCAGCGCTCTGAACTGTGACCTGCGTGCGCTTGTGTGCACACGCGTGTGCACATACCCACGGACGCTGCACCCAGTGCGGACAGCATACAAACCGACCAGCCAGGGGACAGGCAGGAGTTGGGGGGCCCCACAGGACCAGCAGGGGCTGGGGGCTGGCCGAGAAGAGCCCCCCGGGATTGCTGCACAGAGGGGAACTGTTGGTGGTCTTCCTGGAGGAGGTGCATTTACTCAGCAGGAGGTTCCCAGAGAGGGTCTGCAGCTCCTGCCAAGCGGCTCTTTCTGTCTAGCTCCTTTGAGTCAGGACATCTGAGATGGCCATGCTGAGAACAAGCGGGTGGGCAGGTTCAGGAAGGAATTTGGGGTCACCCCTATGCCCGGGACTCCTTCTCTGCAAGGGGGGACAGGCCAGAGCTGCCCCACCTGCTGAGAGCCCCCAGTGCACGCCCAGCGTGGCCTGTCCTTTGAGCTGAGCCGCCAGCCAAGGGGCGGCTGGACCGCAGCAGACCCTCCCGGTCTCGGGGCTGGAGCCTTTCCTTCGGGGATCTGGGCCTCTCAGGTGGGAAAGTCATGGAAGGTCCTGCTCCAGTGACCCTGTGGTTGTGAGGAGGGCACATGTTTGGGACTGAGGTCTATAGCCAAAATCAAGGCAGGAGACCTCTGCATGCAGCCCAGGGGCTGGGACAGAGACAGAGACAGACAGAGACAGAGACTGACAGAAAGACAGAGACAGAGACAGATAGAGACAGAGACAGAGAGACAAACAGAGACAGAGACAGGCAGACAGAGACAGACAGACAGATGGAGACAAAGAGACAGAGACAGATAGAGACAGAGACAGAGAGACAGAGACAAAGACAGGCAGACAGAGACAGAGACAGAGACTGACAGAGAGACAGAGACAGAGAGACAGAGACAGACAGAGACAGAGACAGATAGGACAGAGACAGAGAGACAAACAGAGACAGAGACAGGCAGACAGAGACAGACAAACGGAGACAAAGAGAGACAGAGACACACAGAGACAGAGAGACAGAGACAAAGACAGGCAGACAGAGACAGAGACAGACAGAGAGACAGAGACAAAGACACGCAGACAGAGACAGAGACAGACAGAGACAGAGACAGGCAGACAGAGGCAGACAGAGAGAAAGACAGAGACAAAGACAGGCAGACAGAGACAGAGACAGGCGCTGCGGACTCCCGGTTGGTGAGTGGCTCCCGAGGACACACAGGTGTTTCTGGCTGGGAAGGACGCAGTCGGCGGCCAGGCGAGGAGCCCCCGGGCTCAGGGCGGGATGCCCACGCAGCCGCTCACACCCCGCCCCGGGAGGGCCGCGCACGAGTGACATGCTCCCTCAATGGCCAACCCCAGAAGCCGCGAGCGTTGGGGGGTGCCTGTGAGCACACGGGAGGCAGGCGCTGGGGCTCGCGGACAGACAGGTGCATGTTTATGGATTTGGGGCAGAAGCTCAGCAAGTACTTCTCAAAGGCCTGGCAGCGGGAAGGGCGCAAAGTAAGTCAGACCGCGGGCGGCGGGCCCGTCCCCGGAGCCTGAGAGCCGGCGTCTGCGCGTCCCCGGAGCCGCCCGCGCTGTCCCAGGGCTGCCGCGTGCGGGGTCGGCCGCGGGGTGCGGGGGGCGCCCCTGCGTGTGCAGACGACATGCCAGGGCGTCTCACTCTCAGAAGTAAGACAACATCACGGAAGTCAGAAAACGGCCCCAGCTGTGGCCACCACGGCCACCGCGGGGAGCCGGGCTGAACCGGCGTCGGGGGCCTGCCCCCCGCCAGCTCCCGGGCTCTGGTCTTCTCGCCGTGCTTCTCCCCTGCAGGGCAGTGGGCGGCCCCGCGCCCCTTCGTCGCCCTCCTCGGGGTGCAGTACTATGCGGAGAACGGAAGGCTCCTCAGGTAACTCACTGACGTCAGAGGACACTCTGTGGGACGGAGAAAACCCACCGTGGAAACCGGGTCGTGGGACGGGCGTGATCTCACCGCTGCGGGGCGGCCATTCTTCTTCACTGACGTGTGCTGTGAATGCGCGTCCTTCCCACACCCGAAGTTTCGTTCTCTGGGGCGGATTTGTCCCTGCCGGGGTGGGGAGGTCTGAAGATCTCACTCTCAGCAGCCCCCCACCGCAGGCGTCTGCACCTGGCGGGGAAGGGTCACCGGGCAGGCGCCCCTGGCGGGCTTCTTCCTGGGTTGTGGGAGCTGCTTTCTTGAGAGATCTGCCCCAGAGCTTGTAGGATAACACAGAGCTCCCCAGGCCCCTCCAGGGACCTGAGTGACTCCCAGAACAGGGGCCGGTGAGCCGGGCCGGCGACCCTGGGAATTCCCTGAACTCCTGCAGGTGGGCCAGTGGCAGATGAGTGGGGAGGAAGGGATGGGGGCGTGTGTTGTGTGGAAGGGTCTGAGCCTGGGGAACACGAGGGACCCAGTGGATGATTGCAGACAACCTTCTCCTCACCACCCCTGCAGGTCAAGGCCCCTGGACGAGGGGTGCATAGAGGCTCCCGGTCCCAAGTCGAGTCCCCAGGGGAGGAGGGAGAAGGGTGGGCACCCGGCTCTGCTCACACCTCCTTCCTTCTCACAGCCTCTGGCCCGGGGCCCTCGGCAGTCATGCAGGTCACGCTGATCAGGATGAGGGGCAGGAGTGCTGAGGCCCTGTATCAGGTATGTGCCCACAGGCTGGGCAGCCCCAGGCCGGGCTCCAGCACCTGTTTTCTTAGTCCACCCAGGCCCACCGGGGGCCCCTAGGTAGGGACCCCTGGACCCGCAGTCAGGCAGTGGGGGAGTGGGAGGCTTCTGGGGGATAAGGCAGGGCGGGAATGGCTCCCCTGGGCCTCCACCTTCCTGGTTGGGTGCTCGTTGGGGTCAGAGGCCACCATCCCCAAGTAGTGAGCACTCCTGGGGCTGCTTCAGGCCCCCCAGGGGCAGGAGGAGGGACCGATGCCAATGGTTATGGGCTGGGGGTTCCCCGCCTTGCTGGGCCTGACCTGGGGGTGGTGCCCTGGACAGAGAGAATATTAGGCTCTGATGTGACTCCCAGAGAGGGACGAAGCTAGACCAGGGAGGGGGAGAGAAGCCACAGTGCCTGGGCAGGGTCAGCTCCCAGTGCAGCTGGGGGCTCACGGCCCAGAGACGGCAGACAGGACGTGCCCCCAAAAGGGCGACGAGACAGCCTGTATCCACCGGCCCCACGTGGCCCCTCTGCAGCGGTGAGCTCACCCTGCGGGATGCAAAGTAGTGGGTGCTAGCTGGGCCCCCACCTGGACAGGACCCGGGGCGGCTGCCTCTGAGCCCCAGCACCGGACAGGCTTCCTCAACCAGGAAATGGGGGTGGGAAGCTGTTCTTGACTTCCGAGGATGCTTCCAGATCTTATTCCTAAAATCTATCCAATAGTAACCAAGTCCAACCAGTTCAAAGAAAGAAAACAGCCCAGGGCTATGAGCCCCCCATCCAGCAGCCCCTTGGGATGGGATGGGCTCTGCGTCAGGGCCCCAGAGGGGACCCAGGCACCAGCTGTAGGAGTCACCTCCAGGATAGGAGAGGGAGGGAGGAGCCCACGCAGAAGGAGCCACTCCCTCCCTGAGCTGTCCCGGCTGAGGACAGGGGGGCCACGGCCTATGCCCCACTCCTGCCCACAGAGCTTGTGGCCTCGGGGGCATGGGGGGGGGACAGGAGAAGGGTGCCGTGTAGACAGTGGGCCCAGCAGGGTGCAGTGAGGACAGGGCAGGGCGGGAGCCTCCGGATGAGGGACTCTGGGGGCCAGAGGCAGAAGGGGTCGTGTGGACATCCCCAGCTAGGGGTGCTGGTGTGCGTGCTCAGGGAGGACAGAATTGCGGGGGTGGCCGGAGGTGGAGAGGCAGAATGCACGCGCACTACCCCCTACCAGAGGCAGGCCCACACCACGGCAGCCGGGACCACGCTCCGCCGGGAACCTCTGCAGTGAGCAGGGGCGACCAGCCCCAGAGGAGTCTGTGGTGTGGACAACTGCAGATGTGGCTCTGCCCACTTGGGGCTCATCCACGCCGCACAGCCTGTCCACCCGGCACTGCTGCATCCACAAGACACGGCTCGTCCGCCCAGCTCCGTCTACACAGCCTGGCTGCATCTACACAGCATGGCTCATCCGCACGGCAAGTCCCGTCCACATGGGGCTCTGTCTACCCAGCAGGACTGCGCCCACACCTCATCCACACCTCAGCAGCCTCTCACATCAGGACGGCCTCTGGCCCTCACCCCTCCTGCTCTGGAGGCTCCTGCCACCGCCTGGCTGACCGAGGTCCGCCCCCCACCCCAGCCCCTTCCCCCTGTGCGTTCACCTGTCAGTGTGTGGAGCAGGTTCTCATGTCAGGCCTGGAGGGGATGAGTAGGTCCCACTCTCGTGGCAACAATGACGGGTCCCAGCTCCATCCATCTGGGTCACCAGGAGGTAGAAGTCAAGTCTTCTTGACCATGCAGTCTTCAGGCTTGAGGGGCGGACCATGCTGGCCCCTCGGGTAGCCCCGCCCCATCTGTTCTGGGAAGGAAGATATGTTAGCTATTCCCTTCGGGTTCTCTCCGCACTGACCCTGATGGAGGGTCGGGCTAAGTGCACAGCCTTCTGGGAGTCTTTGACCCAGGGCATGGTCACTTGTCATTGCATTGGCCACAGGCTTCCGCTAGACCACTCTGTTTGCAATCCCTCTCTGTGAGTTGTGGGCCCAGCTGTCGCCCCAGACGTGTCCAGACGTGTCCGCCACCCACAGGGTGCGGACACCACGGGAAGCACCATGGCTGGAGCCGCAGGATCATCTGGACTCCTGGTCCCTGTGGAGCCCGTAAAGCCAGAGAGGCAACTAGGCCAACCAGTGAAGCCGCGATCTAGATTCTGAATATTCCTCACTCTGCGCCCCAAGACAGAGCCCGTGTCCCGGTCGTTTCCCATCACAGGTCACACGGAAGCAGCCAGGGCTCCTGGCCTGGGACAGCGCTGGTCACCTTTAGGGCTCAGAAGACTGCAGGTGAGATGGGGCGGAGCAGGGACCAGCCCCACGCTCTGCACCTGACCCATCCTCCACGTCTGGGGTTGGAGAGGTTCTTCCCAGCTTCACACCACCTTAACAGCCGGGTGGTTTTACACGCGGTAGCAAGTTCTGGGAAAGTGTGCTTTTGAGGGACAGCTGACCTTCACTCAGGGCTGTACATCGGTGCACTCAGAGGCCAGGGAGCAGGCAGCACGTGCTGGCAGGTGCACGGCCCCAGCGGCCAGCTTGCGGTTGGACCGCGTGGCTCAGGAGCGCTGCGGCTGCAGCTACAGCTGGGAGGACTCCCCGTGATTAATGGCTGTGCTTTCCTTGCAAAGGCAGGGTGGCTTCCCTAGGGCCGAGGCACGCTGCCCCCACCCACCTCCAGGCCCTGCTTGCAGGTGGCTTTCCTGGAGCCGGCCGCCACCTGGATGGTGCAGGGTCGCTGGGCTGAGCCCGCCGGTGCACGGGGTGCTTGTTAGCAGACTAGCGCCTGTGCCCCCGGGTGGAAGAGCAGGGCTTGTGCTGATCTCACTGCCTCCTAACCCGAGCTGGGCCCCTGCATCCCTTCCAGAGACCGAGAGAGGCTGCTCTGGAGCAGGTGGGATATGAGACGGTCGTAACAAGCCCCGAGCCTGAGGCTCTCAATGGACATCCGGTTGTGGTCCGGCTCATTCTACCTGGGCCCCTCTGGCCTCTCCCCTGCACAGGATCCGCACCCGCACACCTGCTGCCCCTTGATCTAGATGGATGGACTTGTGCCTGTCTGGTGGTCCCGAGTACTCCGCGGGTGATGGGGAGCCCCCCGCCACACAGCCCTGTGGCCGGGACAGCTCCCCGTGTCTCGTGCTCACGCTGGGAAGGCCACCTGGGCGCGGGAGCTCAGCTCAGGCTCATTTGGAGAGGAAGGGCGGAGCTTGTGAGCCGCTGTGTGCATGTGTGTGCGTGTGCACGCATGTGTGCACGCGTGTGTGCACGTGTGTGCACGTGTGTGCGTGCGCGTGCGCACATGTGTGCACGCGCGGGGGCGTGTGCACGTGTGTGCGCGTGTGCACGCGTGTGTGTGCATATGCACGCGTGTGTACACACGCACAGCGAGGTTGACGCTGCCCGGGCTGGGCTTCCTGATCCTTTCTGTGAAAGCACATTTTGTGTGTGTACACAGCGCGCACGTGTAATAAAGACCTAAATCCACACCTGCCTCGGACGCTTGAACCAGCCTGCGCTGGGCGGCCCAGGAGGCTGAGGGCTTCTCCTGCGTGCCGCGTGGTGGTACCGCCCGGACGGGGCCGTGGGGGGCCACTCATGCCCCCTGGAGCTCATATTTACCAAGTGTGCTCCTCAGAGAGAAGCAGGGCTGCTCTACCCCCTCCTCTGTGGCCTGGAGTTGCTGAAGGGGCAATTCTGCCGTGGGGGATGGGACGGGGCGGGGCGGATAGCAGGGGTCCCTGTGGGCACCCAGGCTCCCTGTAGACAGACGTCACGGGCCAGCCCTGGGCAGGTGCCAGCCGGGGTCAGGGTGGTGGGGCAGGCTTGCTGGCTGCCCGTCTGGTCCCTGTGCAGGAAGTACCCGGGCCCCGGGCTACCGAGGGCACCCAGCCTAGCGGCCACAAGAGAAAAGTCTGAGGGAGGACCCCTGAGCCAGGCAGCAGGAGGTCGGGGCCTGAAGGATGGGAGAAGGGCGTCCAGAGCTGTCTGGGGCTCCTGCTTCCCGTGATTTTCCAAAGTCGTACTAACAGCAGTCCCCATAGTAACAAACGGGGTTGTGTTTGCTCTGACCTGAGGTCTATGGGGATTATTTTCCTACAAAGAAAACGTGGGCACGAGCGCTCAGCCCCGCGGACTGACTGGCTACTGCGCAAAGAAGGTGTTGGGTGGGGCAGAAATGAGCCTGCGGGGCCGGCCCCCGCACACAGGCCCACGCGTGCATACACGAGGGTGAGCGGACGTGGTGAATGGACAGGGCTTGGCGGCCGGCCCTGGGGGACGCCGCACCTCTCCCCAGCTGCCACAAGAGGGCGCTGGACACACGCCGTGAGCCTCTGCCCAGCGCCGCCCAGGCCCGGGGGGGCCGGGAGGGCGCGCATGTGGGGGGCGGGCCTGGGCAGGACCAGCCTGGCGTGCTCAGGGCCATGTGGTTCTGACCAGCTCCTCTTGATGCAAGTCGGGGCTCACACTCAGACTCCGTCTCCCATCACCCCTGATCCCACCCATCCGTAACTTGAGGATGGCCGGGGCCAGAGGGAGGCCAGGGCCCTGCCCTGTGTCCTTGGCAGATGGGGCAGCAGGGACCGCTGGCTGACCCTGAGAAACCACCAGAACCCGGGAGGGGCTCCTATTTCTATCCTTCCTCCAGGCCCCATGGACAGACAAGGAAAATTATGCCAAGTGTCTGTTAACCACCGGGTAATCTTGGGTTGCTGGGTGAGCGGGGAGCACAATTAGAGGCCAAGAGGGGCCCGGGGCAAGTGATCTCCAGCCCTCCCCACTCCTGCCCACCCAGAAAAAGTGAAAGCCTGACACACACGGCGGAGGCAAGAGTGGCCAGAAAGTCAGAAATACCAGCTTCTCCTTTGTGCAGATTAGGACTTTTTCTTTCAGGCAAAACAGATGTTTTCCTGGAAAATGGGTCTTAACTAGTAGGGACGCATGGTTTGCGAGAAGACACAGGTCAGGGCTGGCGTGGGGCTGCTAAGTAGGCTGACTCATCTACACTCCGAGACCATGGTGACCACCAGTGGGGAGGGTCGTGTGGCCCCCAGGGGTGTGGTGGGCCAGGGGAACAGGGTCCTGCACCACAGCCGCGGGGCTGAAAGGAAGCCCACCCAGGTTCCCTCCGGGCCCCAGGAGTGGGCAGACGGCTCAGGAAAGTGGAGGCCAGGCCTGGGCCAGGTTTGGATGGAGGCCAGAGGCCGAGTCACCAGGTCTAGAGTCACAGAAACCCCGAGGGCTGTTTTGTTGCAGTTCCCTGGGACAACTGCCTGGTCTCGCTGCGACCCCTCCTGCCCTGGGGTGAGGCCGGGGGAGTCGGGTGCACGCTGGGGAGCATGGCTGCCACCCTGCTGGGATGCAGGACGTCACAAGTGGACCTGGGGCAGTTCTGTTTGGGCCGGCTGCCAGTGCAAGGGGCTTGTGGCCCTCGGGGACCCACAGCCCATCGAAGTCATGGACCCAGGAGTCTAGAGGGCATGTCTAACCTTCACTTTGGTTTGGTGAACTCTGCCCTGTGGCCCTTGGGTCACCTAGGCCCACCTCCTTGGGAGACAGAATCTAGAGCACAGGACGTCCTTTCTCCAGAAAAGCCTACTCATTCCATGGCTGGCCGCCCCAGAGCCGCTGCGTGGGCTTGGAGGCTCAGCAGAGGAGAAGAGAGGGTTGACTGGGGACCAGGGTGTCCGTCCAGGGGACCTGGGGCTCTTAGAGAGGAGCCGGGCCCCGGGCACAGTGGCCAAGGGCTCCAGGAGGGGAGCAGGGGGACCACGAGGCCCATCAGTGTTCGGCTTTGGGCCCCATCCGCACGTGACTATGTGGTTTTCTAAAATTTGCAGAATGAAGACGTTTTTAACCGTAAGTGGTTAAAACCCACTGACTCGCCAGAAAGGGTTGGCTCCCTTGCCCCAAGGGGCACGCGGGTCGGGTTTGGGAGGGCGGTGGTTCACAGGTTACCGCCTCCCCGGGCGGGGACAGAGTGGCTTCCAGGACGTGGCGAAGGAAGGCCAAGGCGGGCCTGCTGGGAGGCGGAAGAGCGCCGGGGGCCTCACCCCGAATTCAGCCTGGAGTTCAGTACAGGGGTGGGGGAGGGGCCCTGGGGTCTCGGGACCCTTTGTACTCCTCACACTTTTTAAAAGTTCGGACCGGCTGCTTTTTTATCCAAGTACTTACCTCACAGCAATGGGTCACCTCGCTGTCTCCCACAGGAGACCCCCGGCTATACCCGCCCTGGCCCCGCGCTCACCCTCAGCCTCAGCTGCTGCTCCCAGAGAGTGTGCCGCGAACCCTGCCCGCTGACGCCCCGCGGCCCTTGCTCCCTGCAGCTCCGGGCCTTCCTACACTGTTGCCCCGGACCCAGTGGCTCAGGGCCAAGGGTTGAGGCCGCCCGCGCAAGCGGAAAATGCGCATTGAGGGGGGATGCGACTGGTGCTGGTTGTTCAGCATCCCCGAAATACCCTGGGGGGTGGGGGCACCGAGCCAGCCCCAGGGATGCGGGAGGCAAGCCCCGAGGGGCGCGGGGCTACCTGTGCACGCGGACCCAGGAGCCCGCGACAGTGCGTCCTCGGCACAGCGGCTTGAACTATGTCTGAGGAAGGTCAGGCCGCTCTGTCCCAGGCCAGGGGCAGCCAGGAGAAGGGAGCCGGGGGGCAGGAGGATGTGGGGGGCACAGGTGGGCCGCTCGGCCAGTGACGGGAGGGGCAGGGCTGGGAGGCACCTTCCCGGAGCGCCCCGTGTTGTCAGGGCGCATGGGCCAGGGCTTCTCTGCGTGCCAGCGATGGGGCCAAAGGCCACAGGCTCCATGTGCCCCCCCTCCTCCACACGCGGGCCCCCACCTCTGGGAGACACAGGCCCCGGGGGCGGCGGAGACAGAGTCAGGCTGTGCGCGGGCAGCAGGGGAGGTCCGGGAATCCGTGAGGCCCTGAAGCCCTGGGACGCGCTCTGGCGTCCCGATGGTGACAGGGGCCGCGAGGCCGAGCTCAGTTCCCACTTCCCCCATGATGAAGTGTTCTCCGCCTCTGCCAAACACGCCCAGTCGGAGGCGAGGCTTGCACGGTCATCACGCCAGCAAGGAGCGGCGGCTCTGAGGCTGGTGCTCGGCCACCCCGAGGCCTGGGGGCTCACACGGCCACGGCCATGGCCACGTGCAGACAGGGGCCCGGAGCACGCATCCAGGCGGTGAGCCTGTGTGCACGCTCTCCGCCTGCCCCAAATGCCCTGTCCCTGCCCTGTCGGCCGTAACTGCCTCAGCTTCCAGAGGCCCGTGACCGTCTCGCGGGACCGTCCTGAGGGGGCGTCGGGGGCGGTGGGCACAGGACGCTGGGCTGCAGGGGGCATGGATGGTGCAGAGGTGGCCACTCACAGCGCGTGCAAGGAAGAAAGACTGTTCTCGGCAGGCAGTGGGCCGCGCCCCAATGAGTGGCCGAGGACCCGCGTGGTCACTCTCCAGCCGGCCCTGGCGGTCCCCTACCTGCCTTGGGATGGCAGCAACGCGTCCCGCACAGGCTGGGTGTGGAGGGGCTCCCGGGGGCACACCCGGTCTGGGGCCGCCCTCGCGGACAGGGGGTGGGTTCTGTCCCCGTCACCCGACTCCGCGGTGGGGAGTCTCTCTGTGTCAGAGCCTCTAAAACGGATCTGTCTGTAACTTTGCTGAGTTTTCGGCTTTTTGGGAAATCGTGTCCCCAGCAGCCATGCTGCTGACGACGTTTGTGTCAGGACTGGAACACTGTGTCCACGTGCTGCGGTCTCCGTCCCGCTCATGGGGCGCGCACACGCCCAGGAGCGCTCACCGTGGTCTGTCCTCTAGCAGCCGATCGATCTGTCACCCTCCCCATCGTCTACATGACCCGGCCCCGCCCCGCCCTCTGCGGTGTCCTTCTCCCGCAGGGGACGCCCCGCCCCGTGACCTGCAGCGGGCCCAGCCTCGCACCCCGTGTCCCGGAGCCCGGCAGGAACTGGGCCCCGGGCGGTGCGGGAAGGAACGGGAAGGCCGGTGAGGAGCGAGGCCCTGGATGCACCCCGGGGGGACTGAGGCAGGCGTGGGTCCTCGTGCCTCCCTCAGGGCCACGCACACCGTCCCCGGAGACACATGCACGGAGCAGGCCTGCTGGGTTCGTGCTAATCGCTAGAAAACACATTTTGCTCACTCTTACATAAAACAGGCTGAGGTCTGAACGGGTTTTCCTCACACTTAAGCCACTCGTGGTCCGGAAGCATCCCCGGGGACCTGCGTCTGAGCCTCACTTCCAGGGCCGCACGTGTGGTGAGAGCATGGCCACGCGTCTTGTTGGTCTGTGAGGCCCGCACGCCCGTGGGCACGGCTCGGAGCGGCTTCCACCCAAGGAGTCTGCGCCGCCGGGCTGACACCGAGACATGCACACCGCATCCGCGCGCGGCCCCCGGTCGGGGCGGGTGCTCGCGCCGCATCCGAGTTCCCAGGGCCCCTGGATCCCACGCACGGCCCCCACGCTGAGAGCCTGTGGCCCACCACGTGTCACGCGTCATGGCCTGTGCTGGGACGTCGGCTTGGGACGACGGGTCATTACGAGGAGGAGCAATAACATGAAACATCTGCTCTTGGTGGCGTGTTTGCGCAAGGCGTCTTACAGACGAGGGAACGGGGCTTTACGGGCTGAGGAAAGTGTCCGGGTCAGGCGGCCGGCACGAGAGCCCGGGACTGTGGTTCTGGAACTGCACTCCGACCCCGGATCGTCTGGTCTGCGCACCTTCCCTGCTGGTCGGCAGACAGCACAGCTCCTTCTGCTCGGCCGCCACGTCCCCGTCCCCCCCGCTTCTTGCTGGGCGTCTCCTGCTCCCTGATGACGGGTCAGCGTGTCACTGGTTCCTTGGAAAACAACAGGCTTATGAAGTCCAAAGTCAAGGAGCTTGTGTTAGGGCACATACATTGTCAAGGAATGACAGGAAACTCGTCGTAAGGGCACAAAGCCCATTAACGGGCAACCCGCCCACGGCTCCTGCTTCACCTGGGTTTCCGGGGGGCTACACTGCCCTCTCCAGCTTGGCCTCGCTGCACTTGCCTCACCCGGGCCCCGAACCCCAGGCACCGCAGCGTTTCTGCCACGTGCGTCCGGCAGGGGGACACGCACAGAATCACCAGGAGCTTTGCGTCACCTCCTTTAAAATAAGAAGCAATGGCAGGTGAAAGAGCCCAAGAGAAACCCGGCATGGCTAAGCTACTGCGGAGCCCACGTGGAGTCGGACGCCGACTTCGGGGGCGCGGGCCTGGGGGTGGGTCGCTCCTGGTGAGGGCACGTGATGGCGGGGTCCCCCAGCCAGAGCACCCAGGGCTCCTCAGCCTGTTGGACAACAGGGGGTGCTGAGCGGCCTGGGAGGAAAAGCAAACCCAGGGACAAGGGAGAGGGAAGGACGGAAGGACGGGGAGGCGAACCACGCAGACACTGGGAGGCCACAGCAAGGGCTGTGTGTGTCTCCCGGGGGCCCCGCTGCCCCGCGCCCAGCCTCACGCATCAGGGGCCCTCCTAGAGGGAGAAGCCGAAACATGAACCCTGGATGCAGCCCTGCCTCTTCCTGTGGAGAAAGCCCATCTGCAGTGAGAGAGAGGAGACGCCAGGATGAGACGCATAGAAAGCCTAGAACATTCTACCCCAGCTATCCTCAGGGTGAGCTGCAGCCCACCACGCGCCCGACAGGATGGGACACAGGATGCGGAGGCGGCCCTGCGAGGAGCGGAGGACCTACTTGGAGGGCTGGCCAGGCACGTGCAAACCAAGCAACCCAGTGCACAGCGACACGGAGAATAGCGCTGAAAATACTCTGGGAGGGGACAACAGTGACCTGGGGGCCCAGGAAGTCCCCCAAGGAGGTACGGCCAGGAGGAGTGAGCCCCCCAGGGGAGGGAGTGTGCCGTGCCACCTCCCGGGGGTCCTGTGGTCAGGGGCCTCTGGGGGGCCCTTACGTTACCAAGAACGTCCTGGAGAAAGTGGGTGAGCTGGCTGTTGCGGTATGGGATGTGGCCTCTGCGCTCCGACAGGGCCCCCAGGACGTCCGCGAGGGCGGCCAGGCTCCGGTTTATGAACGAAGTCTCCCTCAGGGCCGATCCTGTCACTCCAGACACACCTGGGAAAGCACGAAGACCCAGCCACGTGGTTAGCATGGGCAACGAATTCTCTGGCAACACCAAGAAATGAACGAGGGAAAGCAAAACTGTCGCTTCTCAGGAAGGGAGCACTGAGTGGGGAGCCCCTCAGTCCCATCGGCGTCCTCCTCTGACCTCCTGCATGGCCTCGACTGGGAATGGGCTGGCCGCTGAAGAGCCGTGGGGGGGGCATCGCTCTGGGACGAGCACGTCTGGCAGCCATGGAAAGACAGCTGCCCACTGGGAGGAGCAGCTGTGAGCTCACTGCAGACGGGGGCCATGCTCAGGACGCCCCACATCCCCGCTCGCCCCGGACAGAGGCTCTGCGCTCACCCACACACTCGCTGCCCGCCAGGTCCACGAGCTGCAGCTTGGCATGCACCTGTTCCGCGGGTCGCTGGGCCCCCGGGGACCCGGGCGACGCTCTGCCCCAGGCTGGCCGCCCCTCGAGCGGTGGTCCAGGTGACCGCCGGTCAGCTGCAAGGGGGTGACATGTACCCGGGAGTGACGTCCACAAAGCCTCCCTCAGCTTCCCGCAGCGCCGAAGAGTGGGCCCTCATCCCGAAGGACCACACTCCGGGGTGGGGGGCTGGCCACGGGGAGGGGCTTCTCTGGGTAAAACAGGGAGAGGGAGGCCAGTGCCCACGTAGTCTCATGAGCACCAAATGACGTTCCCAGAAATACTCGGTAATGACACAGATTAATACCCGATGGGCCCTGACAGAGGTAAACTCCACCCTTGTTTCCTAGACCCCCACAGAAATCCTGACAAAACTGGTCTTCATTTTGCCGTGTGTGTCCATTTCATCGAGCATTATTCCTAAACAGACTTCCTAAAGGGATTTTTTTTTAACCTAAATAATATACTCACTGTGGAAAGCATAAAAAATACACATAATTTACAAAAAAAGAAAGAACTACATAAAATCCACTCTGGTCTCCACGGCCTTCTCCCGTGTGGCTAGTGGCTGTGGGCTCCCTGGACAGCACCTGCCCACCCACGGCCCCGCCCTCCCTGCAGGTGCGCCCGGTCCTGGGACTCATCCGGCCGAGTCTGGGGGGTGCAGGGCAGTCAGGAATCTCTGCACTGACCCCCCAACCCCCCGTCCTCCCTTGCCTGGACCACCTCGGCGGCCACAGGTCAGGGGCGTGTCGCCCCCCCACCCCCCCGCGACCAGACATCTGTGTGACCGCAAGTGAAGTAGGCCCTGGACCAGCCATCCTCTGCCCGTGGACTCTGGCACCGGGAGCCTACAGAAATTCAGGTCCTC